>NC_064922.1:944443265-944752739 GCF_023897955.1 Schistocerca gregaria | reverse complement strand
TGTGCTTAAACTGACACACAATAGTTTTTAGCGCAACGCAATCTGACTTTCAATAATCCCTACAAGAGAATGGCCCTGACTAACATTAACCTATATGTTTCACAAATCACTTACCTCACAAAAATCTTCGTTACTCGAACTACTGCAATACAGCGAGCACCACTACTGCCAGCTAACTAAAAGATTCAAACTACGGAAGTCATTAACTACTGACAGGCACAGTTAGCAAATAGAGAAAGATTTTAATAGAGAACAAACAATGTATTTACCTTTATAGTCATAATATATATATCAGTTCATAACACCAATTCTTACAAATTTCAAAACTCCGCCATCTCTCTCCCCACGTCCACCACTGCTGGCGGCTCACCTCCAACTGCGCAACGCTACGCGCTGTTAGCATCCAGCTGCCGCTGCCCAACACTACAATGGCAGACAACAGTGCAAACCAGCCACAGTCTGCTCACGGCACAGCCAGTGATTTTTCATACACAGCGCTACATGGCGTTACCAATAAGAAAACGTAAACAGCCTACTTACGTAGCCCCCATGCACCCCACAAAAAAATTTACAAATTATTTTGGGCAGTGGCCAATACAGATTTGAAATTTTTTTTCATAATTATGATTACAATAGCAAAGAAATCAAATGCACACACTTATTGATACAATGTTGGTCAAAAGCTAAAATTTTCTCACAGTCCATATAGACAGTCCTGATCATTCATCACAGTAAAATAGCAGTGTTTTTCTCAAAGACTGAGCAATAAAAGAAAATGCAAACGGAAGTAGTGGATTTCCATGCAGTCTTGAAGAAGTAGTGTTGTCCTTCCAACGGAAAGACAGTGCTGACTCTTGACATGCAGACAGGTAATGGGCCACAACAGAGCAAACCCACAGCAGAGTCAGTCGAAGTTTTTAAAAATATTGGTAGGTTGGTCATCACACAGCAGGCCCACTGTAGTCCTGGTAGAGATTATGGTATTGGTGGGCCACCAGAGGTGCAGACCCACTGCAGTCCTTGTAGAAATAATGGTATTGGTGGGCCATCAAAGATGCAGACCCAATGTAGTCCTTGTAGAGACGGCCAGCAGCCATCTGTTGTGACTGTGCAGGTGCACAATCACCATCGAAGAGTCTTGCAGAGAATATAGCAAGTCCATGAACCACCACTTGTGCACTCACAAAAAGTTTAATTAAAATGTCCTTAGAACCAGCAATGCTGTTATCCAGTCCTTTGCTGAATCATCAACACACGTCCAAGCACTAACAGTCCTCTTTTTTTCAGATTTCTGGATATACTTTGTCCAACAGAAATGTGTGCAGTGAAATGTAACTTAAAGTTTCTTAATTTGATGAACTGGTGTCAATTACAATTTTATAACATAAGAATACAACAACAAAGGTACAAAATACATCATTAAAACATAATAATACAGATAACATTTGTAGTAATAGGGGCATTACAAAAGAATAGAAATAACATATACATCAGTGTTACAGAAATTATGACATAAGTACATAAATAAAAGATCAGAATATCTTTTGAAATATCAACTTCACACATGAGCATTAAAACAAAACAGAATAAATTATGTGTAAACATCATTACGAAGTAAATAACATGTTATTAATGCAAATTATATTTGAGGATAACAGTATTCCTCATCGTAGTGAATGTAGCTTAGTATTAGAAGAGAAAAAATTCTATGGAACAGTACACAGAGACAGGAAGAAAACAAATACACAAGGGTACACAAACACATAGTGGGATAACACATAAGGAAAGGACAGGGGTTGTTTTCAGTGTAACATTTGGTACTGCAGTCCAACCGAAAACTTATACCATAGATCGTCCCTCTAATTTCAACATTTGCTCCAGCCCAAAAAAATCCTATCCAAGCATGTATTCTGTATTCTGTTCTCATCCTCTTTCAAAAATAGTTTTTCTCCACTGTACACTACTTTTCTGGCCAAATCATTTTCTTATAGCTTCTCAATGCATTTCTTCCAATTCATCACAACTCGTTCTCTTTTATAACCTACCCCATCTTCAGCTAACTTAAAGCTACTAAGCTCAGATGCTAAACTAAGGGACGAGGCAATGCAGCAGCACAAAACAATTAGTACAAACAGCAATAACAAAAAAAAAACAATGGAAATTGGCAAAGCAAGCAGCAGTAAATGTAATAACTTATATCTAAACATGACAAACCCACAAATAGAAAAAATAGTACACTAAAGACAACAATGCAGATAAGAGAAATGTATATCCACATCTTAATGCCTATGAAATCAAAGTGGCACACTACAAAAACTAATTCTAAAAAAATTACTAAGTACTGGAAAAGAAAATTATATATGCAGTTACTGTTAATAGTCCCTTCTTATTGTTCTTTCCTTCCCAAGTGCTCCTTTTTTTTTTTAAGAATGTGGATCATAAAATTATTGAAACTTCCTGGCAGATTAAAACTGTGTTCCCGACCGAGACTCGAACTCGGGACCTTTGCCGTTCGCGAGCAAGTGCTCTACCATCTGAGCTACCGAAGCACGACTCACGCCCGGTACTCACAGCTTTACTTCTGCCAGTACCTCGTCTCCTACCTTCCAAACTTTACAGAAGCTCTTCTGTGAAACTTGCAGAACTAGCACTCATGAAAGAAAGGATATTGCGGAGACATAGCTTAGCCACAGCCTGGGGGATGTTTCCAGAATGAGTACCGGACGTGAGTCGTGCTTCGGTAGCTCAGATGGTAGAGCACTTGCCCGCGAAAGGCAAAGGTCCCGAGTTCGAGTCTCGGTCGGGCACAGAGTTTTAATCTGCCAGGAAGTTTCATATCAGCGCACACTCCGCTGCAGAGTGAAAATGTCATTCTGCATAAAATTATTATTTAACATATATGTTGACAGAAAGTTTTCACATTAGCAAATGCATTTAATTTTATAAAACCAATGCTGTAACACAGCTGGAAAACAGATATCAAATGAAACAAGCAACTATAAAAGGCAAAGCATAAAAATATCATTCAATAGTCATGTGACAGTTCATAAGTTAGTACAAATTCTCTCAACCCTCGTACAAAGACGCTTGTCATTATCAGGTGTGCAGATGTAAGAAAGTATCTTTCCAAGTAATGAGCGTGTCGTTTTTGCTATGCTTTCTACAAAGGAATGTCAATAGCGAGGTTAATGGCCTCCTTTTTTCTCCACCTGTGCCTCTGAAAGGCACACACTAATGACTTTTTTTTCTCAAGGCGGGTGGCACACCTGGCCGCTCGCAACACATTACGTCACGGTCACCTACCTTTCTTACCGAAATATTTACGACAGCAGTTTCCACTACAATGATAGTCTCATTTAAAAATATTTTCACAGGTTGAGAATTTGCGTTACAAATGTGTAGAAAATAAAATCCTATAAATATAATAGTGTCCAAAAAATTTTCGCCAGCATTGTAATACATTCACGCATTTACACACATTTCATAATTCTTAAAGTACGATTCTTGGTTTCCAACATCCTTTTCCACAAATCAGAGTCCCTAACCACTACTCATTATTCCTTACCTTATTATAAATATACATATTCGTAGACACTTCTTCATTATTTCATCATAATAAATCAAATTCCTCATATAGCATCAGCTTATTGATCATAAACATACCGCAACAGCATTATACACATATTCATCGTAATAATAACATCATAACACCTCAGTCAACTCTCAAAATCGTCGTAGCTTCCTCCAATAATTTCAAAACCTAAAAAAAATTCTCTGCTCATGTCAAGTGTCATCTGCCTCAAACGTACTTTAAAAATCATGATCCCATACCAAATACACCATTCAAAGCTCTCATAGTATCACAATGGTTCTGAAAAAATATGAACAGTTCACAAAGACAGACAAAATGCAATTTCATAAGTTTGAAGTTATCCATCTGCGTAATTTCGTAAACATGTGTCACTGACATAGTAAAAATATGCTTGTTTCTCTGTCAAATAATCAGATAGCTGTGTAATTCTGTGTTAGAGAAATATGGTACCGATGTGTAAAATTGTATAAGCAAATACCATATTAGCTAGGGCTCCTTGTGGTTGCTAAACACATGGTACACAAAGTAGGCGTGTACCCCCTGAGGATTAATGTAATTATATCCTCAGATGTTACAGATTACAGCATTGGAATGAAATGTATCACGGAAAACCTTTGAATCATTGTACTTCAAATATCTTTAAAAATAAGTGTTTGAAGTACAAAATTAATCACTGAAATACGTGTACTGTAGCACTAAACTGTGCGTCTTGTTGTAAGATAATCTCTGTGGAAGTGTCGTATTTATCGTCCTCCGAAAGCTAAGTTCTGCAGAAGTCTAAGTACTTACCTCATGATAAACAAAAGTGGAATGCTTTGCGTATAGATATCGTAGTTACTACGCTTATTGCTGTGATGAAGAAAGTACTGTACTGTAACATATTGTTGTGCTCCAGAAAACGCTGTCTCATTGTAGCTATACCACAAAGTTACTACTAAAACATGTTTTCCTTTCCAGAAGAATTCAGAAAAACTGTGCAGATATAAAACAGATACACCGCAAAAGCACAATGTAAATTGTGTCACACATTAGTATCGTCGTGATATAATCGTGTAGCTATCAAAGAAACCAAATGCTAAGTCATCTTTAATCTCACAGAAAGTACTTCAAATAAAGAATGTCTTTTCAACTAAACCAAAATGTTGCATTAAAATCTCATTAACAGTATATGTTCTAAGTATGTAAGCCTTATAGTCGTTACGTAATCGTGCAACTAGCAAGCAAGAATGTACAAATAACAACACTGTGTCGTCTGTTCACTATAACAATGCATTCGTAATTTCTGTTTAAAAATGTTCCCTAGGTTCTAGACTGGATAGTTAACTTCATAACATTGTTGCATGTTAACAGTTTCTCAGTGTGACAAAGCATACTAGAAATGTGAAGTGAAATGTTTTATGGCAAAGACAAAATTACACTCCTGGAAATTGAAATAAGAACACCGTCAATTCATTGTCCCAGGAAGGGGAAACTTTATTGACACATTCCTGGGGTCAGATACATCACATGATCACACTGACAGAACTACAGGCACATAGACACAGGCAACAGTGCGTGCACAATGTCGGCACTAGTACAGTGTATATCCACCTTTCGCAGCAATGCAGGCTGCTATTCTCCCATGGAGACGATCGTAGAGATGCTGGATGTAGTCCTGTGGAACGGCTTGCCATGCCATTTCCACCTGGCGCCTCAGTTGGATCAGCGTTCATGCTGGACGTGCAGACCGCGTGAGACGACGCTTCATCCAGTCCCAAACATGCTCAATGGGGGACAGATCCGGAGATCTTGCTGGCCAGGGTAGTTGACTTACACCTTCTAGAGCTCGTTGGGTGGCACGGGATACATGCGGACGTGCATTGTCCTGTTGGAACAGCAAGTTCCCTTTCCGGTCTAGGAATGGTAGAACGATGGGTTCGATGATGGTTTGGATGTACCGTGCAATATTCAGTGTCCCCTCGACGATCACCAGAGGTGTACGGCCAGTGTAGGAGATCGCTCCCCACACCATGATGCCGGGTGTTGGCCCTGTGTGCCTCGGTCGTATGCAGTCCTGATTGTGGCGCTCACCTGCACGGCGCCAAACACGCATACGTCCATCATTGGCACCAAGGCAGAAGCGACTCTCATCGCTGAAGACGACGTCTCCATTCGTCCCTCCATTCACGCCTGTCGCGACACCACTGGAGGCGGGCTGCACGATGTTGGGGCGTGAGCGGAAGACGGCCTAACGGTGTGCGGGACCGTAGCCCAGCTTCATGGAGACGGTTGCGAATGGTCTTCGCCGATACCCCAGGAGCAACAGTGTCCCTAATTTGCTGGGAAGTGGCGGTGCGGTCCCCTACGGCACTGCGTAGGATCCTACGGTCTTGGCGTGCATCCGTGCGTCGCTGCGGTCCGGTCCCAGGTCGACGGGCACGTGCACCTTCCGCCGACCACTGGCGACAACATCGATATACTGTGGAGACCACACGCTCCACGTGTTGAGCAATTCGGCGGTACGTCCACCCGGCCTCCCGCATGCCCACAATACGCCCTCGCTCAAAGTCCGTCAACTGCACATACGGTTCACGTCCACGCTGTCGCGGCATGCTACCAGTGTTAAAGACTGCGATGGAGCTCCGTATGCCACGGCAGACACTGACGGCGGCGGTGCACAAATGCTGCGCAGCTAGCGCCATTCGACGGCCAACACCGCGGTTCCTGGTGTGTCTGCTGTGCCGTGCGTGTGATCATTGCTTGTACAGCCCTCTCGCAGTGTCCGGAGCAAGTATGGTGGGTCTGACACACCGGTGTCAGTGTGTTCTTTTTTCCATTTCCAGGAGTGTAAAAAGCAGATTATATTTCAATAAACGGTTTTACATGTGAAATGTGGTGTAAACCTTTACTCTTCCTAGTACGCAGAGTTTCAACTTCAACGCAATTATCATGTGGTATAGTTCGGATTCTGTAAGGTCCATTGTAAACTAGAAAGAATTTGTGACTCAAGTGTTTCTTCTTATGTGACAATGCATGAGCTGTAATGAGAACTTTCTGACCAATATATAATTTCTTTGCATTTGCTTTACCGTGTAATTTTCTCCTTTTGTCTGCAGCAGAATTTATATTTTTAATAGCCAAATGAATTATGCCTTTGTGGCAAAGTTTACACGTATTAGGAAAAGGTACAAGCTCTCTGATTCTGTTCCGTGGTTCTTTATTCTTCAGTACAAGAACAGGTGGTAAAGCAGTGGAGTCATGAGGCATTTCATTCAGCACGTTTTGAAATAAGTGTAAATATCTGTCCCAATGCTGATGCTTTCTGTGACAATAAAGTCTGCAAACTTATTGATTTCTTTCATAATCCGTTCAAACGGGTTACAATGTGGTGAGTACAATGAAATAAAAACAGATTTGATTTTATGGTTACGAAGCATGCGTGACCAAACAGCAGATCTGAATTGCGGTCCGTTATCTGAAATGACTTTACTAACGTGTCCAACTTCACGTAAGAAATTTTTAACAAAGGCGTTGGATACAGACCGTCCAGTGGCTTTACGTAACGGAGTGAAAGAAACAAATTTTGAAGTAAGTTCAACAGCGACTAGAACGTACGATAATCCATTAGATGTTCTAACAAGCGGTCCCAAGAGATCAACAGCAGCAAGTTCTTTTAACTTAGTAGGAATGATAGGAAACAATGGAGCACGATGCGAGACAGTAGATGGTTTCGCCTTTTGGCAAAGTTTACAAATAGACAAGACTCTTTGAATTCTCTTTTCCATATTGTTAAAATAACAAGTCGTTCGAAGAATATGATAACACTTTCGTGGACCAAAATGTGCATAGCTGAAATGAATGTACCAAATGAGCTTATTAACAAAATCGTCTGGAATGCAAAGTACCCATAGCTTGTCATCAACAGTGCATCGTTTGAACAGTATGTTGTTTCTAACCAGATAATAATGCCGAATCTGTGTATGTGTCTTTTCATGCCATTTACTTTTGATGTCTTTCCAAATCGGATCTTTATCTTCTTCATGAGCAATGTCCTTTAAAGATGTGGTGATGAAGTTTTCAAAGGCGACTTTCTGAATGTAAAGAATACTGAAATTTTTCTCGAGGTTGCTTTCTGTGTTACTTTTCTCAAGCCCAGCCGGTGCGCGTGACAGTGCGTCCGCAACAATGTTCTCCTTGCCGGGAATGTAGACTATTGTGAAGCGGAATTCTTGCAGAAACAATGCCCAACGTTTTAACCTGTCATGATTTAATTTTGAAGACATAATAAATTGTAATGCACGATGATCACTGTATACTTTTACGTGCTTACCATAAAGAAAGAAACGGAATTTGTTAAATACCCAAACGATAGCCAAAGATTCTAATTCAGTAACGGAATAATTTTTTTCAGGTTTTGTTAGCACTCGGCTAGCAAAAGCAATGGTTTTCTGAACGGTAGTGTCATGTTCTATGGCTTCTTGAAATAAATGGGCACCAAGACCGACTTTAGAAGAATCTGTGCTAAGGCAAAAATCTTGTGAGAGATCTGGATGAGCTAGTATTGGCGAGTTAAGTAGCGATTCTTTCAAAGAATTGAATTCCAACTATGATTGTTCGTCCCAGTTTTTTCCAGTGAGAGAACAAAGTTTTGGTGTAACTAGAATTTGCATATTCAGAAAACGACGATAAAAATTTACGAGACCTAGAAAACTGCGGACTTGTTTTTTTTGTGGATAGAACTGGAATGGCTCTGATTGCTTCTAAATTTTCAGGATCCGGCTGAATGCCTTCAGAAGAAATAATATGTCCCAAAAACTTCACCTTTGTCCTACCGAATTCAGACTGTTCCAAATTAACTGTAATTCCAGATTCTGCAAAAATATGTAACACGCTGTTGAGGATGCGATTATGTTGTTCCCATGAGGCTTCTGCTATCAGAATATCGTCCACATATAAGGTGATGTGACGTTTTAGGAGCTCAGGTAATATGGAATTTAGCCCGCGAATGAATGCTGCCGAAGAAATGTTCAAACCAAAAGGAAGTTTCCGAAACTGATAACAAACGCCGAAACAAAGGAAAGCTGTGTATTTTCTACATTCTGGATGAAGTTCGATCTGATAAAAGCTGGATCTGAGATCAATGGAAGGCAACACTTTTACACCATTCAAATTTTGAAGAAGTTCTTCCAACGTTTGCGGCCTGTCTGTTTCAGGAATAATGATAGTATTGATTTGTCTCGAATCTAAGACAAGCCTGATCGATCCATTTTTCTTCTCAACAACATGTAATGGATTGTTGTATGAGCTTACTGCAGGCTCAATAATGCCCTCGTCAAGCATAGATTGTATTTCTGTTCTAACACGGTCCCTATAATGTGCTGGAATTACGTATGGTCTAACATAAAATTTAGTATGCTCGCGAACACGAAATTGGTATTGAAGTCCCTTGATTGTTCCTGTTTTGTGAGTAAAAACTGTGGAATGTGCTTATAAAATCTTAAAAAGGTCCAGCCTATCAGTGTCATTACAATTCTCAATTGTTTGAATTTTATTCTGAATTAACTCATTAGTTTCAAATATGTCGTCGATATCATCCCTGTCAGTACTTGCAGAGTGATTGTTAATGTCTTGTTCCGTAGAAAATTCCGAACTGTTTTCTAACAGAAGGTAAGGCCGATTAATTTCCTCGTCATGGTTTGAGAGCCAATCTTTTAAATTTCAAAGCTATTGACTTACCATCTTTCTCTAAACTTATTTCAGCATCGTGAAAGTTTAATATTGCTTTGTATTCATTGAAAAAGTCTACTCCCAATATAATTTCTGTCGACAACAATGGAACAATAATAAAGTTCATAGAGAAGCTGTGGCTTTGACAAAAGAATTCTAAGTTGGTTTGCTGGCGTACATCTACACTTTTCCCAAAGATTGCACCTTGTAATTTAATCTTACGTAACGGAAGTGTGGGGCAATCGTTCGATTTGTTGCATTTGCTAAAGGCTGTTTCACTAATGACTGAAATGGGGCTGCCAGAGTCAAGTACTGCCGTAAATTTTACGTCATTCACTGTAATGTGAATCACAGGATATGCAATATTGTTATGTTTTACGTCGTGTTCCTGGAGTAAGATGTCCCTAATGTCTTCCAGTTTTACGTAATTACTAGCTACGGCAGCTGCGTCGTCAATTTCAGAAGTACGTTTCGTGGCTGCAAGCGGTATGAGTCATTGCCTATTGTGTCTTTGTTGGCGCGCGTCGTTATTGGGATTTGGAGACCTAACTTCTACAAATTCACCTTGTCGAGAGGGCCCTGCTCTGTTTGAATCCCGCCAGTTCTGATGCAATTCAGGTCTGTCGTTATGTCGGTAGATTTCATAGTTTCTTTCTTGTCGGTTAAGTGGTGGATAACTTCTCCCTGAATTATCACTGCGCGGTGGACCCTTGCGTCTGAAATTATTCTGTCTCCCGTGATAATAATAGTTCTGGTTGACATATTGTCTGTTTCTATTATTTCTGTGTAATATTCATTACTACGGAAATGCGATCTTTCTCTGTAACTATTACTCTGCCAGTGGTTGTCATATGGGTGGTGTCTGTTTTCGTCACGATTTGCGCTGTGAGAATAGCCTTGTCGTAGCCAGTTATTGTTTCTTTCATCGCGGAATTGCGACGGATGTGACCTGTAGGGATTGTTTTCCTGTTTTCGCATCCCGCGACTGTCTGTGTCAATTTCTAATTCTTGTAGGAGTCCCTGAAAAGCTTCAATGTCGTCTTTGCAACGTCCTGCCAAAATAATATTCCTTAAATGTTCAGGCAATTTGATTAAGCAAATGCGGATGAGTTCTGAAGGGCTGTATGGGTTTGAAAGATATTGATTCTTATGCAACATGTCTTCAAAATATTTCACAAGACTGGAAAATTCAGATTGTTCGAAATGTTTCATCATTATGATGTCATGTTTTACTCGGTCTTGTGTAGCTTGAGACCAATATGCTGAGAGGAAGGCATGATAAAATTCTCCCTCGCTGTGGCAATCGTGAATGACCGATCGCATTCTTACAGCTGGTTCATCCTCCAAGTAGCCACACATAAATTCTAATCTGTGTTCTAATGACCAGTTGGGAGGAAAACAATGAGAGAATTGATGAAGCCACGCTTGTGGATGAATGTCGTTGCCAGAATTCTTAAATGTTTTGAATTTACGTGTTGTAATGAACAGCTTATAGTCAAAATCATCATGTCGGCGAGTCGCATGTCGGTCATTGTTACATCGTTTCGGCGGTTCCATCTCAAAATTCAGTGTACCTTGCCAATTTCTTTCATGATCTCCGAAATGCCCTGTGTTATTATTTTGAGGTTCTGTATTGCTATGTCCCTCTTCCCGTACTGGGGCGCGAGTGTCCTCTGAAATACGTAATTCTTGTATTACTTGAGCCAACTGGTCCTGTACTTCCCGCATTTCTCTTTTGTACTGTGTGTTGATTTGATTTTGATTCTGTTTGAATTTCCTAATTTGTTCATACTCTTCAGTGTCAGTCAAGGCTATCGGTTTTGTGTCATTCAGATCATCATCTACCTTTGTAGATAAGTTAGTGAACTGATCTGAAAGTTCGGCTACTTTATCCGATAGTGAAATTATTTCCTCTTTGTGTCTTTCTGAACCAATTTTCAGAGTATCTACTGTGTCCTTTAAGTTCGCTTGAGTTTTTGCAAGTTGCGTAACCGAATCGGTAGATGCAACTGAGTCAATTTTAGCTTGCAAGGTCTCATGATTTTCATGAACAATAGTTTGCAGTTCTTTTATGGCTGCTTCGTGATTCTGTAATGCATTTTTATGCTCACAAATTTGTGTTTTTACGTCATTACAGACTTTTTGACATTTCGATTCGATGTTATGTAACTCATTAGTTAAATCTTCACGTGTTTGTTCAAGTGTGGTGCCTAACCTTTGAAGCTTTTGTTCCATTGTGTCTAACTATTGAAGATTTTGTCCCATTTGTTTCTGATTTTGTTCAAGCGTTGTGTCTAACTTTTGAAGATTTTGTTCCATTGTGTCTAACTGTTGCTGTGTTTGTCTCTGATTTTGTTTCATTTGCTGCATTAATTGCAATAACAATGTATTAGTGTCTGGAATCTGTTCCTCTATGCTTTTCGGCAGTGCATTTGCACCGGCAACATCCACATTTTGACAAGCAGAAAATGTGTCTCGACTTATTTGAGAAAACGGTGAGGACGCAAAACCTGAATGTACAGTATTTCCTAGATTGTGTCCTGTCGTTTCGGATTCATGACGCGATCTGTTGCCGACCCATCGATCCATAATGCTTCCCTGTTCACTACTTGTTTCATTGTCTACACCATTATTTGCAGCCCGCTCCATTTACCTATGCACTATTACCAAATTATTACTTTGAACATTAGTTAATTCATTACATGGTGGCGCTAACACACTGCTTTCGTCTTCACTGTCATTTCTCAGTTTACTCTGGAACCTAGTATTACGTTTTTCGCACGCATTATTGTCACAATATTTCACTCGACAACACAGAAAAACACAATTTGAAGAGCAAAAATAAGAGAACACATTAACATAGCACTGAAAATAATATCTAGTTAATTGCAAGCACAGCTGCGAAATACTTGGTGCAAATCTACATGCATGCCACAACTGTTTTACTGTACAACAATGAAAGACTACAACTACAAAGGAGATTCTCTCTACAATTACGCGCTAGCAATAAACAAAGTCTACACTTGTGATTCTTGAGTTTCTCCCGGCGTATTTGATAATCAAAATATCCACGGGTGTACTGCCGGTCTATAGTGTCCAACGGGCACAATATTTCGGCGATCAAACATGTCGCCATCATCAGGTGAACTGACGGACTGAGCTCCTGTGAACGCGCCGGCACGGAGATCCGTACGCTATGGCTGCTCAGGGGGAACTGGGTTCGGTCGCGGCGGCGGCCGATTTAAATACCCTCCGCCCGCGGCGCGCTCCCTCCGCCGTCCGCGCCCCGCGCCACGGTCGCGCGGTGGAACAAGACTGTCATCAATTTGAGTGGCATGGTGTTGAGTGATGATGCGGTCTCAGTTTTTCAGAAAGGTCTCAACTTCGCTCCCACCCCCAAGTTCACTCCGGTCGCAGAAATTGTTAGTGCTGTTGAACAGGTTGCAGCTCGACTTCCGCCAGAATCAGCCGAGGAAATACGTCGTGAAACTTGTCGTGCGTTGACGAAATCCAAGCCGATGAAGTCAAATATCAGCAGTAAAGAGAGGGCGGCCATTCGTGATCTGAGGGAACGCTCTGAAATTGTTGTCTTACTGGCTGACAAAGGCAATGCTACAGTTGTTGTCTCCCGTAAGGACTACACTGATAAGATGCAGAGCCTGCTAAATGACGATTCCTACCGGAAGATCAGCGTTGACCCTACAAAGAAGGTGGACAACAAGACGAGGGTTCTTCTCAAGGACGCAGATTTACCGGAGGGTGACGCTAAGAAATTGTTACCCCAAGGTCCGGTACCGCCTAGACTATATGGACTCCCGAAGGTTCACAAAGAGGGGGTACCATTACGCCCCATTGTCAGAAACATCAGGGCACCTACATATTTGTTGGCCAAATACCTGACGGGAATATTAAGTCCTTATGTGGTAAATGCCCTCATCACATCCGTAATTCCGTGGATTTTGTTAAACGCCTTGATAGCTTCAGGTTGTATGAGTCAGATATCATGGTGAGTTTTGACGTCGTTTCCTTGTTTACGAGGGTACCCCTGCGAGAGTCGCTAGAGTTGATTGGTCAGAGGTTTGACGAGAATACCACTGAACTTTTTAGGCATGTCTTGACTTCCACGTATTTTCTTTTTAATGGAGAATACTACGAACAAACGGAAGGAGTCGCCATGGATAGCCCACTCTCACCGGTGGTAGCGAATTTGTACATGGAGAACTTCGAGGAGGAAGCCCTGTCGTCATCCGAATGGAAACCTACTTGCTTTTTCCGTTACGTGGACGACACGTTCGTCATCTGGCCACATGGTATGGATAAACTCCTTGACTTCCTTACACATGTAAACTCCATACACCCCAACATCAAATTCACTATGGAGACCGAAACGGAGGGTAAATTACCTTTCCTTGACGTCTTGGTCAGGAGAAGGGCTGACGGCACCCTAGGTCATGGGGTGTATCGAAAGACAACACACACTGATCTGTATTTGGACGCAGACAGCTGCCACCACCCTTCACAGAGGAATGGGGTACTTAAAACTCTTGTACATAGGGCGCGCACTATCTCTGACACAGAGAGTCTACCCCAGGAATTGGAACATCTGAGAACTGTATTTCGAAAAAATGGGTACTCAGAGTGGCAGATCCAACGTGCTCTCCGCCCAACCACTGCATCACTGTTGATACGGATGAAGTCACGAGGGAGGAGGTAGGCACTGCATTTATTCCATACACAGGCGCACTCTCGGGGAAAATCGCCCGCATTCTGAAGAAACACCGGGTCGGAACTGTGTTTTGTCCTCCGAATAAAACTCGTGCACTGGTGGGGAGCGCCAAAGATGACCTCGGTTTGAGGAAGGCTGGCGTGTACCAGATTCCGTGTCAATGTGGCAAGTCGTATATTGGTCAGACGATGCGTACTGTCGAGGATCGATGCCGTGAACACCAGAGGCACACTCGACTAATGTATCCGAGCAAGTCGGCGGTCGCTGAACATTGTTTGTCGGAAAATCACGCTATGGAGTATGACCGCACGAGGATTCTGTTACAGACGTAGAGATACTGGGACAGCATTGTTAGAGAGGCCATCGAAATTCGCACCAATGACGACCTCATAAACCGTGACTGTGGCTATAATCTTAGCAAGGCTTGGGAACCAGCGATTGGGTTAATCAAGAGTAAATCGAGCAAACGCATAGTTGTGACGACCACGGCGGACAGAGCCATCACACCGACGTCATCTCAGACGCCGTCGCAATCTGTTCCACCGCGCTACCGTGACGCGGGGCGCGGACGGCGGAGGGAGCGCGCCGCGGGCGGAGGGTATTTAAATCCGCCGCCGCCGCGACCGAACCCAGGCGGACACGCACTTGCGCTGTGGATGCCGAAGCGAGCGGACGCTCTTAGCTGACGCTGCCGAGGCTATTCCTCTGTTTGCGGTTTTGTAGCAATCGGCTGCGCGGGTTCACGCATTTGGCTTCTCGCCTTGCGTGTTCTCGCAAACCAGCGACTTTCTCTTTCAGAGTCGACAGCCTGCAAGGGCCTTTAGGAACTCGTGCGGCGAAATCCACGTGGCGTGACCCCATTGTCTGAAAAAAGCAAATTGTCGTGCCCTTCAAAAGAGGCAAAATTGTCGTGTACGGGGTTACGACGTGGAGGAGGAGCTCGAACGAGGCGATCGCCCCGGCGAGACTGAGGGTGAGGCAGATGGCGGTCTAAGGGAAGTTTCCCGGACGACGGCAGCGTGTGGCCCCCCACCACCGACGAGTGAGAGTGTTGCTCTCGGGGGTGTCGGACGAACGTGGAAACTTCCGCGAACGGACGGCGCCGCGCCCGCACGCTCTCTCTGCCGAGACGACGTATCGAGCCGCCGATCCACCTGACAAAGGAGGAACTCTGCGCCATCCTGACTCCCGACGAGTACTGCATCGCCGTGCAACGTCTGGCCATGGGAACAGACGCGGACAGGGTGGAGGTTCTAACGAGACTCCGGTCCCTGTTACCTGTGTTTCGCGACAGTCATTTGCCTGTCGCACTTGCCACGACGGCTGCCGCGCCAGCGCCAGCAGTCGCACCAGCCGTGGTGGCTACTGAAGCCGCCACGCCCTCACCGACGTCCAGGCTGGCAACACCTGACGAGCCTGTCGAGGTTGAGTAAAACCTCACGGAAGCGCCCTGCCGCGGCCGTAGAGGACACTCCCTCCCCCAAGGCAAGTTCCGGTCGTGCCAGGGGGAAGAAGAGGAGGGTACGCCGCAGAATGACGACTGCGGCACCGAGGAAGCCGGATGAAGAAGGCCTCATCGCGCCCTCCCGTCGCCACACAGCGAAACCCATGTCGTTTGGACCGGTGACGCCGGAACAGGTCGAGGCTGCAAACCGCTTTGCAGATCTACCTGAGGTAGCCGAGACCGACGGGGACGGGACAACACCGACGAAACCGCCCCGCCGCCCTCCGCTGATCACCATTCACTGGAGTAAGGAGTACAGCGAACTCCGAGAGATGCTGTACTCCATCGCAAAACCGCTGAAGATGTTCGCGGGGACAGACATCTACAAGGTCAGAGCGGAGTCGTTGGATCATGCGAAACTCATGAGACTCTCCGAGGCCAAGAAGTTGTTCTGCTACACGCAGAGTACGGAGCAGCTAAAGCAGCTGAAGGTCGTCATCCGTCACCTGCCGATGAAACTGGAACCGGCGTTCCTACAGCGGCAGCTGGAGGAACTCGGCTTCCAGACCCGCCACGTCGGCCTGATGAGGTCGCCCAGGACCCACAAGGACATGCCCTTGTTCCTTGTGGTCTTAGTCGACAATGTGGACAACCGGAAAATTTTTCAGGTTCCAAACATTGCCGACTTCGACGTGAAAGTCGAGCCACTCCGCGCGAAAGGCAGGCGAGCCCAGTGCTTCAACTGCCAACGCACGGACCACGTGGCAAAGTTCTGCAGGATGGCTGTGCGTTGCTGCGAGTGCGCCGAGGAGCAGCCGTCGCGTGACTGCCCGAAGAAGGAGGAGGACCGACCGACGTGCTGCAACTGTAACGAGGACCGTGTCGCCTGTTACCGGGGATGCGCCGCATTCAAGAGCGGGAAGCGCGCCAGCCGCGTAAACCCGAGTCGCAGCTTCGCGGACGCTGCTGAGGGGAAGCCGGCCGCCCCTTCCGAGAGGCCACGGCCGCTCACAGGGGAGGCCGCGCCGGCACCGCAGCCGCCGCAGCTGCCCTCACCAGCGGCGCCGCCTGCAGTCGGGGAGGCCGGCTGGCCGGCGCACGCGGCTGTAGGAAGGGTTGCCGCCCGCGCAGGGCGTTCCCAGCGCGCCGCTCCGCTGCCGGCTGCGGGAAACGTCGCGAGGCAGTCAAGTCTTCCCAAAACGGCGAAAGACGACACCACCGAGCTGGCCGCGCTTCTGCGGTCACTCGACCAGCTGATGACGCAGCTACCAGTCCTCGTGGGAGCAGTGACGGCGGCCCTTCGACGTCGCCAAGGAACACGAGACTTCTCGCGACAGCTACCGCGCCCTATATTGGACGCGATCACCGAGAAGAACCGACTGTTTCTTGAATGGCAGCTCACTCGCCTACCAGACACGAAGCGCCGATTAAACGGTATGAGACGGGAAATCAAGGCAGCAGTCGAGCATCACCGCAACCAGGAATGGGAAGACCTTGTGTCTACCCTCAATCCTGAGGATGGCAGTGCATGGAGGGTGGTAAAGTCCTTCCTACGCCGGCGACAGCGAATACCGCCTTTACAGGTCGGGAACGACTTCGCCAGCGACCCCGATGCGAAAGACAGCGTCCTGGCTGACGCCTTTGCAGTCAACTTCACACCGGTGGCCGACGTCATCGACGACGACCACATACGGCGAGTCCACGAGCGACTGCCAACCTTCCGCGGCGCAAGGGAGGAAGGCGACGTTACCGAGCCGATAACGGAGGAGGAAGTTGCTGTGCAGCTTCGCTCGCTGAACCCCAAGAAGGCCGGAGGCAGCGATGGCGTCACAAACCGCCTGCTGAAGAACCTTCCACCGGGCCTACACCGGCAACTTGCCGATGATTTCAACGAGATTCTCCGATCGGGTGACTACCCCTCTGCGTGGAAACACGCGGAGGTCGTGGCCATCCTGAAATCCGGCAAGGACCCACGCCAGGCATCGAGCTACCGACCCATCAGCCTACTCCCGTCCCTCTCCAAAGTTTTCGAGAGGCTGTACGCGAGAAGACTGATGCGACACGTCACCCAGGAGGGCATCATCCCGGACTAGCAGTTCGGATTCCGAGAAGAGCATGCCACTTCCCACCATCTGTTGCGGGTGGTAGAACCGGCCATGAGGGCACTGGGGACAAGGGAATTCCTTGGCGCAGTGTTCCTCGACGTCTCCCGAGCGTTTGACTCGGTGTGGCAAGACGGTCTCGAGTTCAAACTCTTTGAACAAGGGATACCGACGTCTCACATGACGTTGCTGCGGTTGTACCTGTCCGAACGAACCTTCCACGTGAGCGCTGACGACGGTACGTCCACAGACCGGTAGATACGTGCAGGGGTGCCGCAGGGGTCGGTTCTCGGCCCCTCGCTGTACTCCCTGTACACTTCATACGCGCCGAAAGTGGCAGGAGTCGAACTGGCGCTGTATGCTGATGATACAGCCCTGTTCACGCGCAGCATGAATGCCCAGGTGCTGAGGAACCGGCTCCAACGCGGGTGCGACGCCTTGGGCTCATGGGCAACAAAGTGGCGGTTGAAATTCAACGCCACAAAGAGCCAGGCAGTCGTCTTCACTCGAAGACTTCTGTCGCCAGGGCTTACGCCACTCGAAATCCTGGGAGAACCCATCCCATGGAGTGGGACGGCGAAATACCTAGGGGTTACCCTAGACCGCAGGCTCACCTGGAAGCATCACATCCGTGATGTGAAAGGGAGAGCAATTGGACGCCTCCGCGCCCTGTATCGACTGCTAAACCCGCAGTCGACATTGCCACCGCAACACGGCATCACGCTTTACCTAACATTGGTTCGCCCACTGTTAGAGTATGCGGCCGTGGTTCGGGGGAAAGCCGCAGATGCTCACATTGTGACTCTGCAACGGATACAGAACCGCGCCCTGAAGACTGCTATGCATCTTCCGAGACGCTTTTCGACGCGCCAACTCCACGAGGACACCGGAATCCTGCCTCTTCGAGAAAGGTTCCGCGCCATCGCCAGGAAGTTCTACGAGAGGACGGAACACTCCCGCAACCGGCTCATCCGTGGACTGGGTCAGCAACCACATCACAGGCCAACCACGCGTTGGTCTGACCTGCTGAGGGATTAAGTTTTTACTAATCCCTCAACAGAGTGTGTCTTTCTCTTTTTCAGGTAAAACCAGACAGGACCATTCGACTAGACTGTTAATTAATATTTCTCTCCCCTACAGGAAGTGCAGGAACGACATATGTATGTCTATACTGCATCACCTCGAGCCAAGGACAGGCTCGTCATTCCAGCGTCAGCGTCAGACCGAACCCAGTTCCCCCTGAGCACCCATAGCGTACGGATCTCCGTGCCGGCGCGTTCACAGGAGCTCAGTCCGTCAGTTCACCTGATGATGGCGACATGTTTCATCGCCGAAATATTGTGCCCGTTGGACACTATAGACCGGCAGTACACCCGTGGATACTTTGATTAAAGTCTAGACGTATTACACAAACTACAAGAAAAAAAAAAACAGAAGATTTCAGTGAGGTATCCTCGGCTAAGGGTCGACATATGAAACGTCCCCTTAGAAAAATTTATACACAATTGTGCTTAAACTGACACACAATAGTTTTTAGCGCAACGCAATCTGACTTTCAATAATCCCTACAAGAGAATGGCCCTGACTAACATTAACCTATATGTTTCACAAATCACTTACCTCACAAAAATCTTCGTTACTCGAACTACTGCAATACAGCGAGCGCCACTACTGCCAGCTAACTAAAAGATTCAAACTACGGAAGTCACTAACTACCGATAGGCACAGTTAGCAAATAGAGAAAGATTTTAATAGAGAACAAACAATGTATTTACCTTTATAGTCATAAGATATATATCAGTTCATGACACCAATTCTTACAAATTTCAAAACTCCGCCATCTCTCTCCCCACGTCCACCACTGCTGGCGGCTGCCTCCAACTGCGCAACGCTACGCGCTGTTAGCATCCAGCTGCCGCTGCCCAACACTACAATGGCAGACAACAATGCAAACCAGCCACAGACTGCACACGGCACACCCAGTGATTTTTCATACAGAGCGCTACGTGGCTTTACCAATAAGAAAACGTAAACAGTCTACTTACAAAGTTTCATGTTTATTATTAGAGTAAATAGATGGTGTCTTTTGGATCCCATCCCTTCATTGGTTAGCAGATAATGATTGACTGGTATGGCTTGTTTGAGGTGGGGAAAAAGTTTTCCTGGATGGACGGCAACTTCTGGGGGTTGATAGCAGCGAAACAGGGATCGCGTACATGAGTGCAATAAGAGGAATGAGCCGAAAGGGGACGCATAGTCGTCAGCTGTTCCGACTGTGTGAGAGTCTAAATGTATAGGTCGTCATTCGCTGTCGGACATCAGTTTGGATACCTACGCCAACGCCGCGAAAGTCTTCTACTTTCGTTATTTTGTAAGTGGGTTTTTATTTAAAATAAACAGATGTGTGGCGTGTTGTGGTAGTTGCAGTAACGAAATTATTTACCCCTCACCATGTCTAGTTTTCTGTGAGAGGCCGTGTATGAGGGCGCCTCAGTGTTAGTTTAGACCATGAGAGAGGCATGGAACTCGTGGCAGAAAAACGATATTTTTGCCGTTGTACGAAAGCGTGTTAGAAAACAGTGTTTTAGACAACTAAACACGACCAGAGAGAGCGTGTCATACGATAATTCGCCTAGAGTAGAGGTGATCAAACTTTAAAGTGGCCTCGGCGGTGTCTGTATATTTAACAGAATCGTATCATAGACACAGCAGGAGTAGCAGTAGCAGCTTGAGGTGAGAGCTGGTGAGGCAGGGGGCTGTACCGCTAGGAATGCTTGGATGGCTGAACGCTACACTGTTGTGGGAAGTATTGTGAAATCTGTTTCACCGCGCTGGATGCCGAGCGCAGCTATGTGTCATTGGCCCACGTCGGTGGTTGGTAACTTCTAATTCATATGAGCTTTTGTAATTCGCAATTTTTATCTGTTGGGCTGATTGATTTGAATGGACGTGGATCTGTAGTACTTGTATCTAGTTTGGGGAACGTACGAAATGGCGTCCATTTCCACCGAGTAGTCAAAACACTGTCCTGTTGCAGTAATTCAGATCGTTCTGTTTCTACAGAGGCTGCTGAAGGTGGTGGATACGTCTTTCTCTGACTTGAACCAAGTTCAGACTTAAACTGGAGCGATCACATACGTGAAGCTGTAAAAATGGGATCAGTTGCACGACGTGTAGGGGGTGCCTAGAACCACGTTGGAATTTTAGTGTAGAATTTAGGTTCGGGAAAGGTGACTCGTTTCGAGATATGGGAGTGCGTGAAATATGACTGACTTGTGGATGTGAGCCTATGCAAGTATGTGTTTGAATGGATGTAATTCCTAACATATAGCGTAACGCTAGAAATCTGAGTAGTTAGTGTATATTTTTCTTCTTATGACCTCAGTCAGCACATCATCTACTACTATTAATGTCTGTCATCACCTATAACGCAGCAGATATATCGAGGAACCTCTAATATGGTCTCGAGATAATGCGTTGCAAATAATAAAGAATTTTCTAGTTGGGGCGGTGTGAGGGAGTTGCAAATACCTCTTACATATCACGTTCTTTAGCCGAATCACTTCCAAGGTTCAGTGATTTTATCCTGAGGTTGCATCGTTGACTGTTGTTGTTGTTGTTGTTGTTGTTGTTGTGGTCTTCAGTCCAGAGACTGGTTTGATGCAGCTCTCCAAGCTACTCTATCCTGTGCAAGCTTCTTCATCTCCCAGTACCTACTGCAACCTACATCCTTCTGAATCTGCTTAGTGTAGCCATCTCTTGGTCTCCCTCTACGATTTTTACCTTCCACGCTGCCCTCCAATACTAAACTGCTAATCCCTTGATGCCTCAGAACATGTCTTACCAACCGAATCCTTTTTCTAGTCCAGTTGTGCTACAAACTTCTCTTCTCCCCAATCCTATTCAACACTTCCTCATTAGTTATGTGATCTACCCATCTAATCTTCAACATTCTTCTGTAGCACCACATTTCGAAAGCTTCTATTCTCTTCTTGTCCAAAATATTTATCATCCATGTCCACTTCCATACATGGCTTCACTCCATACAAATACCATCAGAAACGAATTCCTGACACTTAAATCTATACTCGATGTTAACAAATTTCTCTTCTTCAGAAACGCTTTCCTTGCCATTACGTGAACAGGTCGATCAGGTGTTGCATAACGTCTTCCAAGTCAGTATTCCTCATCTTTGCGATCAGCTGGATGTCGAGGTCAGCCCACGAAGGTCACACTGCGTACTGATATAGGCGATGCCTGGTACCTCAGAACTGCCCGCACTCCTGATCTGTAAATGTAAACCGTTTCGTGTACACCATATACACTGTTGCAGCAAGAAATTTTCAGTGAATAGGAAACCTCTAAAAGGTTGTTGTAATATTTTCCCTCAGTGTATTTTGTTGTTATAGACTGAAAATACAGGAAGAAGTTCCAGTGGTCCCTCGATCTCTGTGTTTATAAACGCGACTGTGTCATAGCTCTTAATGGAGCTGTTAATGTAAGTTGACTACAGTGTAATTAACTTCCAGCCTCATACGGTCTCATGTTTCCACTAACTGCTACAAGAGGTTCACCTTTTGTGGGGGCTCAAGTCTGACCATTCTACACTACATGCGGTCTTTTAAGTTTTCATACTTTCCTCCTCTGACTTCAACCAACTCTCTGTTCCTAGCATGAGCGTTTCCTCATACGCGGCTGAGGGTTTTCTTAGAGTTGTGTGAATTGTGCTACTTAGCTGTGTACCCCTGAACAGCTACTAGTATTTTAAGAGCATTTTCCAATGTGCACCGGCACATGCTTTGTCACTTGAGAGAACTGTTCCACTGCATAACTTACGCCTCAGCTATCAGGCGCAAATCTCCCAGTTACGCAGATCGAGGAATCTGCAGCCACACTCATCACAGAAAAGACGAAATTCTCGTTCGGGCCTTCTACCAGACTCCCATCCAGAGATGGCAGACATCACAATCCATGAGTTTAAGCTTCCTTCAGCACTTCCGCCTTTCTGAGAACAACTATAAAGAGCGTTATATTCTAGGTGACAGGTGTCAGGCAGTATCTACAGCTGATTGCATCTC
Organism: Schistocerca gregaria; assembly: GCF_023897955.1. Taxonomy (NCBI): domain Eukaryota; kingdom Metazoa; phylum Arthropoda; class Insecta; order Orthoptera; family Acrididae; genus Schistocerca; species Schistocerca gregaria. Next base: position 944,730,091 of record NC_064922.1, on the reverse strand, counting down.
ACAGTCTTCGTTGTATTCAGGGTGAGCTCTTTTACTTGTTGGTCGATTACTCCTGCCATACACCTCATATGGATCATTTTCACTCCTCTAATACTACACTACTGGCCATTAAAATTGCTACACCACGAAGAACCCGCTACAGACGCTAATTTAACAGACAGGAAGAAGATGCTGTTATATTCAAATGATAAGCTTTTCAGTGCCTTCACACTAGGTTTGCGCCGGTGGCGACACACACAACGTGCTGACATTAGGAAGGTTTTCAACCGATTTCTCATACACAAACAGCAGTTGACTGGCGTTGCCTGATGAAACGTTGTTGTGACGTCTCATGTAAAGAGGAGAAATGCGTACCATCACGTTTCCGACTCTGATAAAGATCGGATTATTGCCCATTGCGATTGCGGTTTATCGTATCGCGACATTCCTGCTCGCGTTGCTCGAGATCCAATGACTGCTAGCAGAATATGGAATTGGTGGGTTCAGGAGGGTAATACGGAACGCCGTGCTGGATCCCAACGGCCTCGTATCACTAGCAGTCGAGATGGCAGGCATCTTATCCTCATAGCTGTAACGGATCGTGCAGCCACGTCTCGATCCCTGAGTCAACAGATGGGGACGTTTGCAAGACAACAACCATCTGCACGAACAGTTAGACGACGTTTGCAGCAGCATGGACTATCAGCTCGGAGACCATGGCTGCGGTTACCCATGACACAGCATCACAGACAGGAGCGCCTGCGATGGTGTACTCGACGACGAACCTGGGTGCACGAATGGTAAAACGTCGTTTTTTGGGATGAATCCAGATTCTGTTTACAGCATCGCGTTTCGCGACATCGCGGTAAACGCACATTGGAAGCGTGTATTCGTCATCGCCGTACTGGCGTATCATCCTGCGTGATGGTACGGGGTGCCATTGGTTACACATCTCGGTCACTTCTTGTTCGCACTGACAGCACTTTGAACAGTGGACGTTACATTTCAGATGTGTTACGACCCGTGGCTCTACCCTTCATTCGATCCCTGCGAAACCCTACATTTCGGCAGGATACTGCACGATCGCATGTTGCAGTTCCTGTACGGGCCTTTCTGCATACAGAAAATGTTCGACTTGTGCCCTGGCCATTACATTCTCCAGATCTCCCAGAACTCTCACCAACTGAAAACGTCAGGCCAATGGTGGCCGAGCAACTGGCTCGTCGCAATACGCCAGCCACTACTCTTGATGAACTGTGGCATCGTGTTGAAGCTGCATGGGCAGCTGTATCTGTACAATCCATCCAAGTTCTGTTTGACTCAATGCCCAGGCGTATCAAGGCCGTTATTACGGCCAGAGGTGGTTGTTCTGGGTACTGATTTCTCAGGATCTATGCACCTAAATTGCGTGAAAATGTAATCACATGTCAGTTCTAGTATAATATATTCGTCCAAGGAATACCCGATTATCATCTGCATTTCTTCTTGGTGTAGCAATTTTATTGGCCAATAGTGTATCATAGCCACAGCCACAGGAAGTACGTGTCAGTGAACGCAGAAATAGATAATTTAGGTCCATTTGCGAGATCTAAAGCAAGCAACCACGTGGGGAAGGGGGGTAGTTATAAGGTTTCAATTATCACCTCAAAAAATTAAATTACGTAACTAAATGTTGTTTATTTATACATTTGTCGTCAAGGAACACAATAAAATCCCCTCTTCACTGTAGAGTAACACGCCGCTGGGGGAGTCAGTACTCTAAGGTAGAAAGGAATTTTGATCGGCAGCAGTAGAATAGATGCAGCTGCATGTGGCCTATCCAGATGACACTTTTAGGGGTCAGTATTGGACTGTGACAGTGTTGATATTTCCACAGCTCTCGAAAACGAATTACCTATGAATGCAGAAAATGAATTATGGCACGATACATCATACTGCGCTACTTTGTTCTGGCTTCTCTAGCGGTGTGCTACGCTACTGTGACACGGGGATTTCATCGTGTACTGGGAGTAGAGACATGTACCTGCGAACAAACGATGGAATTATCCGAATGAGAAAAAATTCGGGAGATTTGATATACATTTACAGACAAACAGATTACTACAATTTCAGAAAGTTGGATGTTTTATCTAAAAGGAGCAGCTTCACAAATTGAGTATGTCTACAACGCATGGGTCCACCTCTGGTCAATATGCAAGCAGTTACTCGTCTTAGTACTGGCTGATAGATTTGTTAGATGTCCTCCTGAGGGACATCGTGCCAAAAACGAAATGATACTGCAAACCGTCACCGCTGGTTGTCGGACGGCATTGCAGGCGACAATGATGTTGGCCAGGGCGTCTCCAGATACATCTTCGTTGGTCATTGGGACCCAGTTCGAAGCGGAACTCATCACCAAAGCCAGTTGTATTCCATTGAAAGAGACCTATCTGGAGACGTTCTAGCCAGTCGTATGATACCAGCCTGACTGTCTCCCGACAACAAAGGGTGTTGGTCTGGGATACCATTTCTCTTCATACCTGGACTTCTTTGGTTGTCTTCCGTGGCATTCCCACATCACTGCGGTACTTCTGCAAGATTCTACGTCTCGTTTTGTTGCCCTTCATGGCGAGCTACTTTGGGCTTACATTTCAGCAAGAAAAAGCCCACCCGCACACAGCAAGAGTTTCTGCTGTTTGCGTTCGTGCTTCCAAATCCTACCTTGGCCAGCGGAGTCGCCCGATTTCTCCCCAGATGAGAGCGTTTAGAGCATTATTGGCAGGGCCCTCTAATCAACTCGGGTTTTTGATGATCTATAGAGCCAATTGGATAGAATTTGGCACAATATCCCTCAGGAGAACACACACCAAATCCATCAATCAGTGCCAAGCAGTAAGTTCGTAGCATCTTTGTTTGCATGTTGGTATTCCGACTGATACGGGTTTATTTATCGATTGTCATTTTTTATTTGTAGTTCACTGTTGGTATTTGAGTTTGCATACTGTATTTTTTTTCTTTTGGAGACAATGAATGGAGCTGTGGACGCCAGAAAATGGAGTGCCAGGTGTAGAAATCAGAACATTTCGGACATTTTTTTGGTTTTTGTTTTAGGTAGGTAGAGGGGTGACAGCAGCGGAGGCAGCAAGACACATTTGCGCCGTGTGTGGGGATAAAGTCACTGGGCAGAGCACGTCAAGAAAATGGTTTTTCCGTTTCAAGGAGGAACGTTTTGACTTTAGTGACTCTCCACATTCAGGAAGACCTTTGGGATGTTATGGAGATCGTTTGAACGCATTTATCCACAATGATCCACGTCAGAGTATTCGAGAACTGGCAAATGTGATGAACTGTGATCATTCCACTACCATGCGACATTTGCCTCCAATGCAGAACATGAATGGCTATGCATGTCCTATGCCAGAACGAGAGAAATCAGCTGTCTACTTGTTCGTCATCACCTGGCTCTTGAACAACACAGCTCATTCTACCCAGTATCGTTACTGGTGACGAGAAATTGTGTCTTTATGCTAACATAGTGAAAAAAAGGAATTTTTGAGCCCAAAAATTTTTTAATAAATTAAAATTCTATGGTGTCATGGGCAGTGCTGCAAAATTGTTCAAGTCATACCACGCTAACAGGAAACAAAGGGTATCAGTGCAAGGGACTAGTGAATTAAGTCATCAGTCATAATCAGAATGGGAAGAAATTACATGTGGTGTCCCACAAGGATCCATCTTAGGGTCATTGCTTTTTCTTGTGCACATTAATGATCTCTCATCAGTTACACTGCCATAAGCAGAGTTAATTTTGTTTGCAGATGACACAAGTATTGCAATAAATAGTATGTCGAGTGTAGTTCTAGAAAGTTTCGTTAATGATATTTTCAAGGATATTAATAAATGGTTTAAAGCCAACTCACTGACATTAAACTTCGAAAAGACTCACTATATGCAATTCAGAACCTGTAAGAGGTTTCCACACAGCATGTGCATAAAGTGCAAAGAAGAGCAGATAGAAGAGGTTGACAGTCCTAAATTCCTGGGATTACAACCTGATAATAAATTCAGTTGGGAGGAGCACACAACAGAACTGCAGGAACGCCTTAACAAATCGGTATTTGCAATTCGAGTGTTAGCTGACATAGGCGACATAAATATGAAAAAGCTTGCATACTTTGCCTACTTTCATTCCATAATGTCATATGTTATAATATTTTGGGGTAACTCTTCAAGTCAAACAAAAATTTTCAGCGTCCAAAAGCGTGTAATACGCATTATTTGTGGAGTAAATTCACGGACGTCCTGTAGAAACCTCTTCAAAGAACTGGGTATACTGACTACTGCCTCTCAGTATACACTCCTTGAAATGAAAAAAAGAACACATTGACACCGGTGTGTCAGACCCACCATACTTGCTCCGGACACTGCGAGAGGGCTGTACAAGCAATGATCACACGCACGGCACAGCGAACACACACCAGGAACCGCAGTGTTGGCCGTCGAATGGCGCTAGCTGCGCAGCATTTGTGCACCGCCGCCGTCAGTGTCAGCCAGTTTGCCGTGGCATACTGAGCTCCATCGCAGTCTTTAACACTGGTAGCATGCCGCGACAGCGTGGACGTGAACCGTATGTGCAGTTGACGGACTTTGAGCGAGGGCGTATAGTGGGCATGCGGGAGGCCGGGTGGACGTACCGCCGAATTGCTCAACAAGTGGGTACGTGAGGTCTCCACAGTACATCGATGTTGTCGCCAGTGGTCGGTGGAAGGTGCACGTGTCCGTCGACCTGGGACCGGACCGCAGCGACGCACGGATGCACGCTAAGACCGTAGGATCCTACGCAGTGCAATAGGGGACCGCACCGCCACTTCCCTGCAAATTAGGGACACTGTTGCTCCTGGGGTATCGGCGAGGACCATTCGCAACCGTCTCCATGAAGCTGGGCTACGATCCCGCACACCGTTAGGCCGTCTTCCGCTCACGCCCCAACATCGTGCAGCCCGCCTCCAGTGGTGTCGCGACAGGCGTGAATGGAGGGACGAATGGAGACGTGTCGTCTTCAGCGATGAGAGTCGCTTCTGCCTTGGTGCCAATGATGGTCGTATGCGTGTTTGGCGCCGTGCAGGTGAGCGCCACAATCAGGACTGCATACGACTGAGGCACACAGGGCCAACACCCGGTATCATGGTGTGGAGAGCGATCTCCTACACTGGCCGTACACCTCTGGTGATCGTCGAGGGGACACTGAATATTGCACGGTACATCCAAACCGTCATCGAACTCATCGTTCTACCATTCCTAGACCGACAAGGGAACTTGCTGTTCCAACAGGACAATGCAGGTCCGCATGCATCCTGTGCCACCCAACGTGCTCTAGAAGGTGTAAGTCAACTACCCTGGCCAGCAAGATCTCCGGATCTGTCCCCCATTGAGCATGTTTGGGACTGGAAGAAGCGTCGTCTCACGATGTCTGCACGTCTAGCACGAACGCTGGTCCAACTGAGGCGCCAGGTGGAAATGGCATGGCAAGCCGTTCCACAGGACTACATCCAGCATCTCTACGATCGTCTCCATGGGAGAATAGCAGCCTGCATTGCTGCGAAAGGTGGATATACACTGTACTAGTGCCGACATTGTGCATGCTCTGTTGCCTGTGTCTATGTACCTGTGGTTCTGTCAGTGTGATCATGTGATGTATCTGACCCCAGTAATGTGTCAATAAAGTTTCCCCTTCCTGGGACAATGAATTCACGGTGTTCGTATTTCAATTTCCCGGAGTGTATTTACTCCTTAATGAAATTTGTCGTAATAATATATCTCTTTTTCCAACAAACAGCTCAGTTCATACATACAATACCAGGAACAAAAATGATCTGCACAAGGACTTTTAAAGCACTTACTTTAGTTCAAAAAGGAGTCCACTACTCAGGAACACTCATCTTCAATAATTTGCCAGCTAACATAAAAAAATTAGTTACAAATAAAGATCAGTTTAAAAGGAGCCTGAAAGATTTACTACTGGCCAACTCCTCCTACTCCATTGTCGAATTTTTTGATAGAAACAAATGATGTATTGTATATATTCATACTATTAGTATTGTTATTTCAGCTTTAAAAAATTGATATGTTCCGCATCCACGAGGATCTCCTCAGCACGAATCTATGGAACGAAAAACAAATCTAATCTAATCTAACCTTGGCCAGCGGGGTCGCCCGATCTCTCCCGAGTTGAGAGCGTTTGGAGCATTATTGGCAGGGCCCTCCAATCAACTCGGGTTTTTGATGATGTTGGTATTCCAGTTGAGTACGGGTTTGTTTATCAATTGTCATTTTTTATTTGTAGTCCTCTGTTACTATTTGAGTTTGCGTGCTGCGAGTATTACTACAGCACGCGTACGGGATAACTCTCTCTCGCTGGTGCCTGCAGAGACTAAGTCCGTTATCAGCAGCTTACGGTAATCAGGGTCACCCGTTTTCTGTATAAGCTGTGAGCTCTATCTGCAACAGCATTGAAGCACTATGCCTCGTCGACGTGTGTATCGTCACCGCCGCCACCGCATGCCAGTTTACAAACACATAATCAGCCTGGAAAATAAACTTGGAGGAAATGGCACTGCACAATCTGTTATTCTTAATGGACCTATCTTTTTCCGTGGATGTCGAGCTAATTTTTCACTCGATGTTGCAACTGGGGCAGCTGGTAGTGTGTGGTTTACACTCGCAATTGTCCGTTGTGAGCACTCATCGCTACCTGGACTAGAATTTTTTGCCGTCCGAGATGTCGCCGCCTACAAGACATGGCAATGTGGAATCGACCCGAAGACGCAAATTAGACCTAGTTTTGTATATAGTAATATTCCTTTTACTCTGTATACCCGCTCATGTAGAAAAGTACGCAAGAAAATGGTTTTCCCGTTTTGAGGAGGAACGTTTTGACATTAGTGACTCTCCACATTCAGGAAGACCTTCTGGATGTTATGGAGGTCGTTTGAACGCATTTATCCACAACGATCCACATCAGAGTATTCGAGAAGTGGCAAATGTGATGAACTGTCATCATTCCGCCATTGAACGACATTTGCCTGCAATCCGGAAGATGAATGGCTATCGCATGCTCTAAGCCAGAACCACAGAAATAAGCTGTCTACTTGGCTCTTGAACAACACAGCCCATTCTACCTGGTATCTTTACCGGTGACGAGAAATTGTGTCTTTATGCTAACATAGTGAAAAAAAGGAATGTCTGAGCCCAGACAAAGCAGCAGCTCCTCGTACAAAGACCTACGCACACTCACAAAAAATAATATTATGTATCTGGTGGAACAGCGACGGTGTGGTGAGATAAGAATTGCTTCCAAGAGGTGTAACCACCAATGTTGACATTTATTATGAATAACATCTACACCCATACTCCACAAGCCACCTGACGATGTGTGGCGGAGGGTACTTTGAGTACCGCTGTCGGTTCTCCGTTCTATTCCAGTCTCGTAATGGCCGTAGTAAGAAAGATTGTCGGTATGCCTCTGTGTGGGCTCTAATCTCTCTGATTTTATCCTCGTGGTCTCTTCGCGAGATATAAGTAGGAGGGAGCAATATACTACTTGACTCACCGGTGAAGGTATGTTCTCGAAACTTCAACGAAAGCCCGTACCGAGCCACTGCAGTCTTCCATTGGAGTTTATCTATCATCTCCGTAAGGCTTTCGGGATTACTGAATGATCCTGTAACGAAGCGCGCTGCTCTCCGTTAGATGTTCTCTATCTGTTCTATCAACCCTATCTGGTACCGATCCCACAGAGAGATATTGCAGACACAGTCCAAAAGCAACGACCAGGAAGAATGCACTTGTGAAGTTGATAAAGCCCGCTCGAAATCCTGCTAGACTGACAAAAGACACTATACGCGAGTTGGCTTGGCGAATCATTGCGCATCCTACTGATTCATCTGATCTTACGTCCTCAGATTTTCACTTTTTCCACTGTCTAGGGAACAGTCTTCAAGTAACTACCTTTCTAGAAGAAAATGTGCCCCGAACATGGCTCTATGAGTTCTTCGCCTCAAAAGGACGTGATTTCTACACTCACGGAACCGAAAAGTTACCCCAGCGCTGGCAGTCTGTTGTAAATAGTGAAGGAGAGTATGTTACTGATGACTAAAGTGCCTGTTATGTGCATCTGTTTTGTTTATTAAACTTACGGAAAGAGGCAACGAACTTATGGATCAACCTAGTAAGTGCTTGCATAAGGAACAGAGGTGGACTAACGCGTTATTGACTTGCTCAATTTATGAAGCTCATTCTACTGAATAGATCACTCAGTTTTTCTGAAATTCTAATCTTTTTTTTTTGCAGCACATGTACATTTTATCTACGGATTTCCGCTTTTCGTCGCATCCGGATTATACTTACCTGGTGCGCTTTTTTTTTCTTTTGTCTTCGAGTGTATTACTACTACTGCACAATCGTTGGTCATTTCGAGGTATTAACAACTTAACGCTGACCTGACAGAGTATATCTCTCACTGTACGTATTAATAATACCTCAAACAACCAATATTGACAAGAGTGAGTCATAGGTATATAAGAACTGAATCCAACAAACAAAGAAAACCTAGAATTGTAAGAGAAGTCAGCAAAGAGGATGGACTGTGTGATCATACATAGACATAAATAAATGAAACTGATTACAATATTGTCAAAAGAAATTAGTTACTTTCGATGCAGCAAACAATGAAAAATTAATAATTAGCCTCAGTACTGTCAGTGAGACTGGTAACTTTGCTGCTGTTGGTCACTGGAAACTGGACCAGCTAACTCTGTAGACACCCAAAACTGTTGCTCATACGCTCTGCCAGGTAGATAATAAGTCTGTAGGCTTAAAAAAATAAACGTCTGCGAGCTTTGCTGGGAACTCATTACTTTTCCCTGCCAGCGAGGGCGATAGTGAAACCCCTGTTTCATTGTTCATTTTCAGGAGAGGACTGGAATCCCAGAATGCAGTAGAAAAACAAAGGCTGCTCCAGCATTCGAGGAGGTCCTGGAAGCCATTGGCTCCAGGGGGAAGTTCCAGACGAGGCTAAATATCGTCTTCGTTTGCTTTGCCCCATGCTTCGACATGATGAGTCTCAACGTGTTCTACCTGGCTATGCAGACTCCAGATCACTGGTGCTACGTTCCTGGCAGGGAATTTTCCAACCTTTCGATTGAGGAGTGGAAGAACCTTACCATACCGAGGTTTGTAGTGGTAAATATTTTAGCTTTCATCGATCGAATGTTCTGTCGGCTCTTGGTAGAATCTTTAATACTTTGGTGTAAAATTCTACAGTATTTATTATATTTCCACAAATCGATTTTCCGCTGTTATGCAATCATCAGGTACAAGGATAAGTACGTGGTGCAGTGAAATTTTGTTGCATAATGTATTGTAAACTAGTGCATCTAGAGAGTATCTCCATTTACAGACATGTGCCGCGCGAGATTAACCGAACGGTCTGGGTGCTGCAGTCATGGACTGTGCGGCTGGTCCCAGAGGAGGTTCGAGTCCTCCCTCGGCCATGTGTGTGTGTGTGTGTTTGTCCTTAGGATAATTTAGGTTAAGTATTGTGTAAGCTTAGGGACTGATGACCTTAGCAGCTACGTTCCGTAAGATTTCACACAAATTTGAACATTTTCCAGACATGAAAAATGTAAACGATAGGTTTAAGAATAAAACAAGATGGGTTGTTTCAGTGTAAATGCTACGTCAGATTTTTCAACTGAGATAAAATAAAGTAAGGGGAGACGAATTATCTCGAAGTAATTGAAATTAATAAATATATATTCATCAGCCCAAGCTCAGTACTGAATGACCAGACACAGTTCCCTCACTCGCCACTTCTAACTGCAGATACTTCTCAAAGTCGCAGCGAGGCCATGTTGCAAATTACCCCCCTCCCCCAACCCCCTCTTACTCACAAGCTCCATTTCCGTCTATTTCAGTTACACAATTTCTTTTCTTGTGAAAGAAAAATAGTTTGTATAACCACAGCTGATTCACTTACCTGCTTAATTTCACTACTCTATTTTATCTGTTTGTAATTTAGGAACTGTTAAAGAAAAAGTTATTTTGTTCTGCCACACCTTTCGAATATGTAAACAAAGTTTATTGTTCAGTTTATTTTCTTCTGTGAACAACAGTGGTAATTTGTATATGGTCCATTAATTAATGTGTCACATATTTTGTCTTGGCTAAATAATCTTACATCGCATTTACACTGAAATAAAATCTGTTGTTTTAATCCTAAAACCTGATGTTGACATTTTTCAACTCTGGAAATGGAGATACTCTATAGATGCACTAGTTTAAAATATTTGCCCGAACAAAGCTTCACTGCACCACATACTTATCTTTGTACCTGTAGATCAGGAAAAAGCCGAAAACGTGTTTGTAAAATAAATAATAAATCTTGTAGAATATTACACTAGCGTTGTGTGTGTTTTCATTCATAATTTTGGCTTTCATCTACTAAAACTGCCTAGTAATTCAATGGAAAGTGAAACACACTAAGTACAGCTTGTTATACATGTGTGTACCGCATAAGATGATAAAAGATAGCAAAGACCAATCTTGCTTTAATGCTGTCATTCAGGAATGTAGCAAAAACAGAAATTGTTGCACTTTCAATTTGAAAAATAATAAACAGATAGCGCAACTTGCTTACCTATAATACGGGATGTGTGCATAGCGTGCAACTACTTTCTGTGTCAGATCTTGGAGAAAAATGTATTAGAAAATCTAGAGAAGTTACGGTTCTATGACAGATTTTAAAGGCAACGTTCGGATCCAAATATTCCGTCTAGTTCTTTGCACAACAGTCTTATGTCCAAAATGAGAGTGGGAACATTAATCTCCAAATTTAAAAATGAGTTCCAATTAGGATATTTCTTCCGTAACGATGTCTGACTACCGTGTGCACAAAAATAACCACTACCAGTACTGAAAAGCTGTTTAGACTGCTCACTACGAAGAGAGCTGCTGGAAAAAATTTCTTTTACAAACAACTTTATGGGGAGGGCAGTCACAGTTCAGAGGTACTGTGGATAATAATAACATCAACACTCAACACTCAGTAACCATTCAAATTATTAAAAAAATTATAACAATTAAAAAGTCAAGAATGATGGGCATTTCCAAATACCATACATCTGTATGAATGTGCTTTATTTCTACCATTTCAATATGCGATTTGTATTCTTGGCAGATAAACTTCAAATGCGTCTATAGTGACGTGAAATCGGTAGTTGCGAATAAAGCACCTTCATACAGCTATGCGGGTTTTGGAAACACCTCGTCATTCTTGACTCTGTAATTATTATAATTTTTATGATAATTCAAATCGTAGTTTACTGTCGACTGTTGGCATTGTAAGCTCCAACTAGTTTTTATGTTGAATAAACGGTGGGAAGTACACCTTTTTAAAGCTTATCTTTACCAAGAGTCTCGCAGTAAGAAAACCGACGCACAGATTCTAAATCTACATCCATAGTCTGCAAACCACTGCATAGCGCTCGGCAGAAGACACTTCCGGTTTACAACGTTTTAAGTTGTTTCTCTTTTACATTCGCGGGAAAAATCTGCGCTCTTTGTAATTAGTCTCATTTTGTCCAACATACGTAGGAGGGGCAGTATATTCCTAGATTCGTGAGTTAGTAGTAGATCTCGTAAATTTGGTTCAAATGGCTTTGAGCACTATGGGACTCAACATCTTAGGTCATAAGTCCCCTAGAACTTAGAACTACTTAAATCTAACTAACATAAGGACATTACACACACCCATGCCCGAGGCAGGATTCAAACCTGCGACCGTAGCAGCCCCTCGGTTCCGGACTGCAGCGCCAGAACCGCACGGCCACCGCGGCCGGCTCGTAACTTTGTATGTAGGGTTTACAGGTATAATTGGCTTTTGCCTTAAGCATTTTGCCAGCGGCCTGGGACGGAAGTGAGGGGTGGGTTGGTATGAGGGTGGGGTGGTGGAGTTAAACACACAAAATCCCCCATACGACTGAACTCAGTGTTACGTAAAACGTGCACATGGACCAGAATATTTTATGACCAAATGCCTAGACCTCACGACCTGTTTCCTGTCTTTACTTGTTCTCTTGTTGCTGCAACCACCAACTAAAGGCTGATCCTGAATTTGTTATTTACTAATCAGCTGCAGTTTGAGGGAGCATATACACAACGAGGGCCACAAATATCTGATCAAGACTCACATGTATTCTACCGGTACAAGACAATAATGTGGTCTGCACGGTTCACACGAAAGATACAAATCAGTTCGTGCACGGCAGTTGGCGTTTTTCAGGGAGTCATGTCTTGGGTTCTGTTGGTCACAGAGATAAGGGCTCAAGTGTTCTGGATACTATTCGGCCTAGCAACCATTTGTGTACGTATAGGAAGAACGTCCATGGTGTAGTTTCTTCTTCTTCTTTTCGTTTTGGCCATGTGAGGACAACATTAATTCGCATCAGCTCGTTTCTTCTGGTCCCTCTCCTTGTCCAATACTGTTTCGTTCTCGTACTTTGCATCCTTCTTCGCTCTTCCGTCCATGATGATTTTGTTATGGGTCTAGTTCTGTTCTCTAAACCCGTGAAAGCCTGAATTTTTTCAACTTATAAATTACTCTGCTGTATTCCCTGGTTCCTTCGTTCGCATTTCTTCTAGATACCCTTCAGATATTGGACCAGCGCACTTTGGTTCCCTTTTTCACCGAAAAATGTACTATTTGCTGTGTTACCCTCCCCTGGTCAGTTATGAGGCTGTGTCCGAAGATCACTTTCCTCCTTTTCCTGGTGATGTCAGAGATTCTCTCTACCTTGGTGTATAGTTCTTGGTTCGCACGTCTTCAAAACTGACTACCTTCTGTTCTTCGAGGATCCACTGTCCAGCTGAGAATCTTTCGTTCAGCCAGTTTTAGACTCTTACGTACTCCTGTTGTTACTGCTGGATATAAGGCTATTCTGAACTACAGGGTCAAATTTAAACCACACACGCTTCCTCCAGTGCAGGCAAACTGAGCAGATCGATTGGTTCTTCTGCTTTAGGTGTGGTCTAGGGTGAATCTTACGCAGCTTATAACAGCACCATTTGTTCACGCGCGCTTCCTGACGAAAAACATGACTTTTCGGTACCAAAGGTAGTAGGTGTGGGAGGGCCACTTCAGTAATGTCTATTAATGGTAGTTCATAGAAATAATTATCATATGTTCTTAAGACGATGACGTTGGGAAGCCTTCAAACTTTGTTCAAGATCACTATCCGTAAGCGGGATACAGAGGTTCATAGTTACCGTTCTTACGCATATAAATTATGCAGTAATATCAGACGTGAGGCATGAATGTAGTTTTAAATGACGTAGTGAACACATGGCAAAGGTTATAGCACCATCACAATGGTTCTGTGGTCACAAAACAACGTTTTAGACACCATTTTTTTATCTGTTAAACTTAATGACCTGTTGCTCTGTATAAAGTGCACTTCACGCCCGTACAAATATGCCTAAGGTGTTACTGCAGTGACAAATATAGGCTAAAAAGAGTGTTAAAATGGCTGAAAAGAACTTAAAACGACTGCCAAAAATTATGTAAAATTGGAAAGATTGCAAATACAGTAAAATATTTCTAGTAATATTTTTACTTGTCTGAGGTATATATCACGACCCGAGCGTTTTCGATGAATTGCGATCGATGCGCAAAGCATCCAAAAAAATAATAAAATGTACAAAGTGCACAACATTGCTTCCGCCGTTAACTCCCTGACATTTGAGGCTTTAATGAAACAAATTGGGTACATATGTATCATTCAAAGTATTTTCCATCGCTGGTCCCACCAAATGCAGAGCATGATCTTCGAGTCGTGACTATTAGGTTTGGCCGTCGAGGTGGAACGATGTCCACGACACCCCCATGATTTTCTGCGTTTAGGGTTATCGTAATGAAACCATTTTTTATCCCCGGTCACAATGTGATGCAGAAATCCCTTCCGTTTTTGCCTCTGAAGCAACTGTTCACAAACACCAAAACGCCGTTCAACGTCTCTTGGTTTCAGCTCACACGGGACCCAAGTTCCTTCTTTCTGAATCATCCCCATAGCCTTGAGACATTTTCAAATACACTCCTGGAAATTGATATAAGAACAGCGTGAATTCATTGTCCCAGGAAGGGGAAACTTTATTGACACATTCCTGGGGTCGGATACATCACATGATCACACTGACAGAACCACAGGCACATAGACACAGGCAACAGAGCATGCACAATGTCGGCACTAGTACAGTGTATATCCACCTTTCGCAGCAATGCAGGCTGCTATTCTCCCATGGAGACGATCGTAGAGATGCTGGATGTAGTCCTGTGGAACGGCTTGACATGCCATTTCCACCTGGCGCCTCAGTTGGACCAGCGTTCGTGCTGGACGTGCAGACATCGTGAGACGACGCTTCATCCAGTCCCAAACATGCTCATTGGGGGACAGATCGGAGATCTTGCTGTCCAGGGTAGTTGACTTACACCTTCTAGAGCACGTTGGGTGGCACAGGATACATGCGGACGTGCATTGTCCTGTTGGAACAGCAAGTTCCCTTTCCGGTCTAGGAATGGTAGAACGATGGGTTCGATGACGGTTTGGATGTACCGTGCTCTATTCAGTGTCCCCTCGACGATCACCAGAGGTGTACGGCCAGTGTAGGAGATCGCTCCCCACACCATGATGCCGGGTGTTGGCCCTGTGTGCCTCAGTCGTATGCAGTCCTGATTGTGGCGCTAACCTGCACGGCACCAAACACGCATACGACCATCATTGGCACCAAGGCAGAAGCGACTCTCATCGCTGAAGACGACACGTCTCCATTCGTCCCTCCATTCACGCCTGTCGCAACACCACTGGAGGCGGGCTGCACGATGTTGGGGCGTGAGCGGAAGACGGCCTAACGGTGTGCGGGACCGTAGCCCAGCTTCATGGAGACGGTTGCGAATGGTCCTCGCCGATACCCCAGGAGCAATAGTGTCCCTAATTTGCTGGGAAGTGGCGGTGCGGTCCCCTACGGCACTGTGTAGGATCCTCCGGTCTTGGCGTTCATCCGTGCGTCGCTGCGGTCCGGTCCCAGGTCGACGGGCACGTGCACCTTCCGCCGACCACTGGCGACAACATCGATGTACTGTGGAGACCTCACGCCCCACGTGTTGAGCAATTCGGCGGTACGTCCACCCGGCCTCCCGCATGCCCACTATACGCCCTCGCTCAAAGTCCGTCAACTGCACATACCGTTCACGTCCACGCTGTCGCGGCATGCTACCAGTGTTAAAGACTGCGATGGAGCTCCGTATGCCACGGCAAACTGGCTGACACTGACGGCGGCGGTGCACAAATGCTGCGCAGCTAGCGCCATTCGACGGCCAACACCGCGGTCCCTGGTGTGTCCGCTGTGCCGTGCGTGTGATCATTGCTTGTACAGCCCTCTCGCAGTGTCCGGAGCAAGTATGGTGGGTCTGACACACCGGTGTCAATGTGTTCTTTTTTCCATTTCCAGGAGTGTAGCTTGCTGGTGCCCCTCCCACTAATCGTGCCAATTCTTCTTGAGTTCTGCATCTTCGAAAACATTCTCTCTTCCACCACTATCTACATCTACATCTTCATGGATACTCTGTATATCACATTTAAGTGCCTGGCAGAGGGTTCATCGAACCACCTTCACATTTGTCTATTATTCCCATCTCGTACAGCGAGGAAAGAATGAACACCTATATTTTTCCGCACGAGCTCTGATTTCCCTTATTTTATCGTGGTGATCGTTCCGCCCTATGCAGGTGGATGTCAACAAAATATTTTCGCATTCGGAGAAGAAAGTTCGTGATTGGAATTTCGTGAGAAGATTCCGTCGCAACGGAAAACTCCTTTCTTTTAATGATTTTCAGCCCAAATCCTGTATCATTTCTGTGACACTCTCTCCCCTATTTCGCGATAGCACAAAACGTGTTGCCTTTCTTTGAACTTTTTCCGATGTACTCCGTCAGTCCTACCTGGTAAGGGTCCCACACCGCGCACCAGTATTCTAAAAGAGGACGGAAAAGGGTAGTGTAGGCAGTCTCCTTAGTAGGTCTGTTACATTTTCTAAGTGTCCTGCCAATAAAACGTAGCCTTGGTTAGCCTTCCCCATAACATTTTCAATGTGTTCTTTCCAATTTAAGTTGTAACCAAAGTTTAACGAGTTCATTTTCGCACTCATGTGGATAACATCAGACTTTTCGCTATTTAGGGTCAACTGCCAATTTTCGTACCATTCACATATTTTTTCTAAATCGTTTTGCAGTTTGTTTTGATCTTCTGATGACTTTATTAATCGATAAACGACAGCGTCATCTGCAAAAAACCAAAGACGGCTGCTCAGATTGTCTCCCAAATCGTTTATACAGGGTGTTACAAAAAGGTAGGGCCAAACATTCAGGAAAAATTCCTCACACACAAATAAAGAAAAGATGTTATGTGGACATGTGTCTGGAAACGCTTAATTTCCATGTTAGAGCTCATTTTAGTTTCGTCACCTACGCCTCTACCTACGCTCAATGGAGCACGTTATCATGATTTCATACGGGATACTCTACCTGTGCTGCTAGAACATGTGCCTTTACAAGTACGACACAACATGTGGTTCATGCACGATGGACCCTTGCACATTACAGTCGAAGTGTTCGTACGCTTCTCAACAACAGATTCGGTGACGGATGGATTGGTAGAGGCGGACCAATTCCATGGCCTCCACGCTCTCCTGACCTCAACCGTCTTGACTTTCATTTATGGGGGTATTTGAAAGCTCTTGTCTACGCAACCCCGGTACCAAATGTAGAGACTCTTCGTGCTCGTATTGTAAAAGGCTGTGATGCAATACGCCATTCTCCAGGGCTGCATCAGCGCATCAGGGATTCCATTCGACGGAGGGTGGATGCATGTATCCTTGCTAACGGAGGACATTTCGAACATTTCCTGTAACAAAGTGTTTGAAGTCACGCTGGTACGTTCTGTTGCTGTGTGTTTCCATTCCATGATTAATGTGATTTGAAGAGAAGTAATAAAATGATCACTAACATGGAAAGTAAGCGTTTCCGAACACATGTCCACATAACATATTTTCTTTCGTTTTGTGTGTGAGGAATGTTTCCTGAAAATTTGGCCGTGCCTTTTTGTAACACCCTGTATAGGTAAGGAACAGAAAACACTACCTTGGGGAACGCCTGAAATCACTTCTGTTTACTCGATGACATTCCGTCAATTACTACGAACTGTGACGTCTCTGACAGGAAATCACAAATCCAGTCACATAACTGAGACGGTATTCCATAAGCACGCAATTTTACTACGAACTGCTTGTGTGGTACAGCGTCCGGAAATCCAGGAATATCGAATCGGCCTGAAATCTCTTGTCAATAGCACTTAGCACTTCATGTCAATAAAGAGCTGGTTGTGTTTCACAGGAACGATGTTTTAACTGCGTGCCAATAGACAGTTTCCTTCGAGGTACTATGCAGGTCTACGACGTTAAAAACACCGTTCTTGAAGCGTTGAAACCACTCACGACACGTTCTTTCACTAATGGCGTCCTTACCATACGTACTTGAGAGCATTCGATGAGACTCAGCCGATGTTTTCTTCGCATTGAAACAAAACAGCAAAACCTCCCGCCAATGAGGAGAATTAGGCTCGAAAACCGACATTTTCAATCAAGAACAACTTTGTGATGTAGACACAAATCGACTAATGTTTGAATGAGGTTATGTTGACCGCAGTCCAAGCTAACTGCCTGCCGTGTGCTATCTGTTTCTTCCGACCTCTGCCCGCATCTCGTGGTCGTGCGGTAGCGTTCTCGCTTCCCACGCCCGGGTTCCCGGGTTCGATTCCCGGCGGGGTCAGGTATTTTCTCTGCCTCGTGATGGCTGGGTGTCGTGTGTTGTCCTTAGGTTAGTTAGGTTTAAGTAGTTCAAAGTTCTAGGGGACGGATGACCATAGATGTTAAGTCCAATAGTGCTCAGAGCCATTTTTTTTCCGACCTCTATTTATCTTTGTTGCCACCTATCGGCAAACGGCGGAAGCAAAGTTGTAACCTTTTAAATCAAATGATTTTGTGTTAACCTTATCTTAGGAGTATTTATATGTTGTTTACATGTGTCAAGGTATAAATAATTTGTTGAAGCATTTCAATGAACTATCAAAGTTTTGCTGCCCTATAGAACTGGTTTTATATAAGCAGCACACCTTGCCGTAGCAGGAAAAAAAGGGTGCCAGCGGAGGAAAACTCCTGTCGGAGGTCGAAAGAGGCGGCTCTGTTCCTCTTTAAAAGACTCTGGCAGAAGATGTGGGGAACCAGCTGCCTCAACCGTCATTCCGGCTTCCTCATCAAAAATTTTGGCATGCGAACAAAATCATGCACTTCTGTGCTGTAAGAGAGTAGCAGAAAAACCAGATGGCAGTTATCAGTCGAGGGGCACGAAAGTGAAGCAGTGGTTGAGACGGGATTGAGACAGGGTTGTAGCCTATCCTCGATGTTATTCTCTCTGTATATTGAGTAATCAGTAAAGGAAACAAAAGAAAAGTCTGGACTAGTCCAGGGAGAATAAATAAAAACACTGAGGTTTTTCTGATGACATTGTAACTCTGTCAGAGACAGCAAGGCACTTGGAAAAGCAGTTGCAGGGAATTGGACTGTATCTTGAAAACAGGGTATAACATGAACATCGACAAAAGCAAAGTGAGGATAATGGAATGTAGTCGAATTAAATCAGGTGATGCTGAGGGAATTAGATTAGGAAACGATACACTTAGAATTTAAAATAGTAGAGGAATTTTGCTATTTGGGAAGCAAAACAACTGAGGATGGTCGAATTAGGGAGGATATAAAATATAGACTGGCGATGGTAAGAACAGCGTTTCTGAAGAAGAGAACTTTGTTTACATGAAGTATAGATTTAAGTGTCAGGAAGTCCATGCTGAAATTATGTGTATGGAGTGTAGCCATATATGGAACTGACATATGGACGATAAATAGTTTGGACAAGAAGAGAATAGAAGCTTTCGAAATGTGGTGCTACAGAAGAATACTGAAGATTAGATGGGTATATCACATAACTAATGAGGAGGCACTGAACAGAATTGGTGAGAAGAGAAATTTGTGGCACAACCTGACTAGAAGAAGGAATCGGTAGGTAGAACACGTTATGAGGCATCAAGAGCTCACCGGTTTAGTACTGGAAGGAACCATGGGTGGTAGAAACCGTAGTGGGAGGAGAAGTAAGCAGATGGTGTAGGTTGTGGTAGTTACTCGGAGATGAATGGGCTTGAACAGAATAGAGTAGCATGGAGAGTTGCATCAAACCAGTCTCAGGACTGAAGAACGCAACGATACAACATTGTGCTCGAACATTATGAACTACCTCGAAGAGAATGGTCTATTGACACACAGTCAACAAGGTTTTAGAAAACATCGTACCTTTGAAACACAATTATCTCTTTTCACACAGCGAGTGTTGAGTGCTCTTGACAAGACATTTATTCCGTATTTCCAGATTCCCAAAAGGCTTTTGACGATATACCACATGAGAGGCTATTAGTGAAATTCCGTTCTTTTGGAATATCGTCTCAGTTATGTTTCTGGATTTATGTTTTCCTGTCAGACAGGTCACAGTTTGTGGTAATTGACGGAAAGTCATCGAGTAAAACAAAAGCGACTTCCAGCGTTCCCCAATGTAGCGTCATAGGCCCTCTGCTGTGCCTTATCTACATTAACGATTTAGGAGGCAATCTGAGCAGCCGTCTTAGGTTGTTTGCAGATGATGCTGCCGTTTATAATCTAGTAAACTCATCAGATCAAAACAGATTGAAAAACGATTTAGAAAAGATATCTCTATGGGGCAAAAATTCGCAATTGACCCTAAATAATGAAAAGTATGCGGTCATCGAGATAAGTGCTAAAAGGAATCAGTTAAACTTTGGTTACACGATAAATCAGTCAAATCTAACTGTCTTAAATTCAACTAAACACTTAGTAGTCAGAATTACAAACAATTTAAGGAACACGTAGAAAAGTTGTGGCGGAGGCAAACCACAGGTTGTGTTTCACTGGCCGAACACTCAGAAAATGGAACACATCTGCTGAAGAGATGGCCTACACTACTCTCGTCCGTCGTCTTTCGGAGAACCTCTGCGCGGCCTGGGATCCTTACCAGATAGGACTGACGTAGTACATCGAAAAAGTTCAGTACAGAGCAGCACGTTTCGTAGTATCGGGAAACAGAGGAAAGACTGTCACGGACATGATACAGGATTTGGGATGGACACCATTAAAACGAAGTCGTTTGTCGTTGGGGTAGAATCTTTTCACGAAATTTCAATCACCAACTTTCTCCTCCGATTGCGAAAATATTTTGTCGACGCCAATCTTTATAGGGAGAAACGATCGTAGCTATAAAATAATGGAAAACAGAGCTCGCACGGAAAGCGATAAGGGTTCGTTTTTATCTTTTTCGAAGACACCTCTGTATAGCCGGATGGGAATCTGAACTTCCGTCTTTTCACATGCAACTACAATGTGCTCAACATTGCACCATGTCACGCAGTCGGGAACCTCTTCATGAGGAAGCAAACTACCCGTTACAAAAATCAAGAAGTAGGTTTTCAGTTACTTTCCTTTTTTTATCACTTTGTTGGCAACGAAACCTTCAGACACGCACCAGTCGGTCAGGTTGATAAGGAAGAAGATAACGTTAAGGGCCGTTGTTGACGCAACGACTTTGCGTGTGGCATGCGGATATTTCGAGAAAACCTATTATCCAGGCCCCTAGCACAATCCCAGTCGAAACAAAATATCGATATCAACGCAGAATATGGCTAGACGTGTTGTCCGTTATCAATATTTGTCCAACAGTTGTTGTTCATCGTGTGGTACATTGTTGTTGTTGTGGTCCTCAGTCCTGAGACTCGTTTGATGTAGCTCTCCATGCTACTCTATCCTGCGCAAGCTTCTTCATCTCAAAGTACCTACTGCAGCCTACATCCTTCTGAATCTGCTTAGTGTATTCATTTCTTGGTCTCCCTCTACCATTTTTACCCTCCACGCTGCCCTCCATTACCAAATTGGTGAACCCTTGATGCCTCAGAACATGTCCTACCAACCAGTCACTTCTTCTAGTCAAGTTGTGCCACAAACTTCTCTTCTCCCCAATCCTATTCAATACCTCCTCATTAGTTATGTGATCTACCCATATAATCTTTAGCATTCTTCTGTAGCATTACATTTCGAAAGCTTCTATTCTCTTCTTGTCCAAACTATTTATCGTCCATCTTTCACTTCCATACATGGCTACACTCCATACAAATAATTTCAGAAATGACTTCCTGACACTTAAATCTATATTCGATGTTAACAAAATTCACTTCTTCAGAAACGCTTTCCTTGCCATTGCCAGTTTACATTTTATATCCTCTCTACTTCGACCATCTTCAGTTATTTTGGTCCCTAAATAGCTCAACTCCTTTACTACCTAGAGTGCCTCATTTCATAATCTAATTCCCTCAGCATCACCCGATTTAATTCGACTACATTCCATTATCCTCGTTTTGCTTTTGTTGATGTTCATCTTATACCCTCCTTTCAAGACACTATCCATTCCGTTCAGCTGCTCTTCCAGGTCCTTCACTGTCTCTGACAGAATTACAATGCCATCGGCGAACCTCAAAGTTTTTATTTCTTATCCATGGATTTTAATACCTACTCCGAATTTTTCTTTTGTTTCCTTTACTGCTTGCTCAATATACAGATTGAATAACATCGGGGACAGTCTACAAATCTGTCTCACTCACTGCCCCACCACTGCTTCCCTTTCATGCCCCTCGACTCTTATAACTGCCATCTGGTTTCTGTACAAATTGTAAATAGCCTTTCGCTCCCAGTATTTTACGCCTGCCACCTTCAGAGTTTGAAACACAGTATTCCAGTTGACATTGTCAAATGCTTTCCCTAAGCCTACAAATTCTAGATACATAGGTTTGCCTTTCCTTAATGTATTTTCTAAGATAAGTCGTAGGGTCAGTACTGCCTCACGAGTTCCAATATTTCTACGGAATCCAAACTGATCTTCCCCGAGGTCGGCTTTTACTAGTTTTTCCATTCATCTGTAAAGAATTCGCTATGTTATTTTGCAGCTGTGACTTATTAAACTGATAGTTCGGTAATTTCCACATCTGTCAACGCCTGCTTTCTTTGGGATTGGAATTATTATATACATCTTGAAGTCTGAGTGTATTACGCCCGTTTCATACATCTTGCTCACCAGATGGAAGAGTTTTGTCAGGACCGGCTCTCCCAAAGCCGTCAGTAGTTCCAATGGAATGTTGTCTACTCCCGGGGCCTTGTTTCGACTCAGGTCTTTCAGTGCTCTGTCAAACTCTTCACGCAGTATTGTATCTCCCATTTCATCTTCATCTACATCCTCTTCCATTTCCATAATACTGTCCGCAAGTTCATCGCCCTTGTATAGATCCTCTATATACTCCTACCAACTTTCTGCTTTCCCTTCTTTGCTTAGAACTGGGTTTCCATCTGAGCTCTTGATGTTCATACAAGTGGTTCTCTTATCTCCAATGGTCTCTTTAATTTTCCTGTAGGCAGTATCTATCTTACCTCTAGTGAGATAAGCCTCTACATCCTTACATTTGTCCTCTAGCCATCCCTGCTTAGCCATTTTGCACTTCCCGTCGATCTCATTTTTGAGACGTTTGTATTCCTTTTTGCCTGCTTCATTTAATGCATTTTTGTATTTTCTCCTTTCATCAATTAAATTCAATATTTTTTCTGTTACCCAAGGATTTCTACTAGCCCTCGTCTTTTTACCTCCTTGATCCTCTGCTGCCTTCACTACTTCATCCCTCAAAGCTACCCATTCTTCTTCTACTGTGTTTCTTTCCCCCATTCCTGTCAATTGTTCTCTTACACTCTCCCTGAAACTCTGTACAACCTCTGGTTTGGTCAGTTTATCCAGGTCCCACTCCTTAAATTCCTACCTTTTTGCAGTTTCTTCAGTTTTAACCTACAGGTCATAACCAATAGATTGTGGTCAGAGTCCACATTTGCCCCTGGAAATGTCCTACAATTTAAAACCTGATTCCTAAATCTCTGTCTTACCATTATATAATCTATCTGATACCTTTTAGTATCTCCAGGATTCTTCCATGTATACAACCTTCTTTTATGATTCTTGAACCAAGTGTTAGCTATGATTAAGTTATGCCCTGTGCAAAATTCTACCAGACGACTTCCTCTTTCATTTCTTAGCCCCACTCCATAGTCTCCTACTACATTTCCTTCTCTCCCTTTTCCTACACTCGAATTCCAGTCACCCATGACTATTAAATTTTCGGCTCCCTTCACTATCTGAATAATTTCTTTTATTTCATCATCCATTTCTTCAATTTCTTTGTCATCTGCAGAGCTAGTTGGCATATAAACTTGTACTACTGTAGTAGGTGTGGGCTTTGTATCTATCTTGGCCACAATATGCGTTCACTATACTGTTTGTAGTAGCTTACCCGCATTCCTATTTTCCTATTCATTATTAAACCTTCTCCTGCATTACCCCTATCTGATTTTATGTTTATAACCCTGTAGTCACCTGACCAGAAGTCTTGTTCCTTCTGCCACCGAACTTCACTAATTCCCACTATGTCTAACCTTAACCTATCCATTTCCCTTTTTAAATTTTCTAACCTACCTGCCCGATTAACGGATCTGACATACCACGGTCCGATCCGTAGAACGCCAGTTTTCTTTCTCCTGATAACGACATTCTCTTGAGTAGTCCCCGCCCGGATCTCCGAATGGGGGACTATTTTACCTCCGGAATATTTTACCCAAGAGGACGCCATCATCATTTAATCATACAGTAAAGTTGTATGCCCTCGGGAATAATTACGGCTGTAGTTTCCCCTTGCTTTCAGCCGTTCGCAGTACCAACACCAGCGAGGCCGTTTTGGTTATTGTTACAAGGCCAGATCAGTCAATCATCCAGGCTGTTGCCCTTGCAACTACTGAAAAGGCTGCTGCCCCTCTTCATGAACCACACGTTTGTCTGTGGTACATTATTGGAGGAAAAACAAAACAGAATGACGCTAGAGTCCAATAGCTCTCGCAGATGCACGACCACGAAGGTCAAGTGATTAATATTGAAATAAGAGCTAATTTAGTTAGTCTTACATTTTAGACTGATGCATTTACTTCTTCGCTAAGATATCTATTTAAGATTTCGCTTTTCTGAGCCTATTTAGATCGAGAAGAAAGTATTTCGTAAAGGCCGATAGTCTTTAGTTTTGTTATATTTTAGGCGTAAATTACGGGCGAGTGTAGATCTTTATTTTTCTGATTAGACTTAGCGGTTCAAAGTTAAACTAATTCGTGTCTCTTATACAGAGTTTAGGTTATTAATTAGAACTTTCGAAAGTAAGTTTAAAAGTTTGTTTAAATTAGCTTTTAGTTACGTATTAGTAAAGGCTACAAAACATCAGTGATCTTGTGCCAAGTTATACTCTGCTTTTGTGTAAATTTTGTGAAAATTTCCATCAAACCATTTGTGACCAATATGGTGGTTGCCGGAGAAACCTGAAGGAGGGGGTGTTCTGTGAAGACTGTAGGTTGTGGTTTAATTGGGGCTAATGTAGCGGTGAGGAAACGGGGATAGGTAATGAGGCTCTTCCATGACAATGTAGGTTATGTAGAAAGGACAGAAAAATTGCTGAACAGGAGGCAAAGATTTGTGCCCTTAAGGCTGAATTAGAAATCGCCAGTTTGTAATTATGTAGGCTAAGAGAGAAAAAAGAGACGGAGTGCTGGGAAAAGGTAGCAAGCAAAGGGTGAAAAAGGGAAACTGTTGAAAAAACTTTAGAAATTCCGTTAGCAAATCAGTTGGGCTTACTATCTGAAGTAGTATGTAGATGAAGCAAAATATTAGCTTAAAGAAAAAAGGCAGGTTGGTTCAAATCAGAATAGGAAAAGAATGATTCTACCGTTAGGTAGCAGTCATGGGACGGGTGTAGGTCAGCAGCTCCACGAGAAATTAGGTGAAGTGTACCCAATCACAAGTTTTGTGAAACCAAGTGCTAGCCTTAGTCATGTGAAGGAAAACATAGGCCAGGTATGCAGGGAGTTTGGGAAGGCAGGTCAGGCAAGAACAGTTGGGGGGAAGGAAGCAGTTTGGCTATGAATCCAAGATATAGTATTAGGAGTGACCTGAACAAAATAGGACAAGAAACAGGACACACAAATGTGGCATTTGTGGAGGTCTTCCAGCGCCATCATCGGCCATGGGTAAGCACTGCAGTAAAGCATATTAACAATGAGCTGAACAGGATGCTCCGGACACTGGCAAAGTCCCACGTTATTGTTGTTCCAGTTGATGATATTGGTAGGTGGGGATACACTACACATGGACTGCACCTTGAGTAGGGAGGGGAAAGGTTAGTTAGTTTCTCTATTAGCAGAAACTGTAAGGGGGGGGGGGCACAGTTACACAAGGGATGATCCCTGTGGTTAATGGGATCGGGTAGACAGGTTTTATAGGTTGAAGCCAAAGTCCAGACAGACAATAATCAAGAAAAATAGATTAAAAAAGCTTCACGAACAGTAAATAGGGATAAAGCTAAGGGTAGTATCAATTTACTTCATCAAAATGATAGCGGAATAAAAATTAAGTGGATGAGCTGTGTTTAGATTATCTCAAAAATAAGAACGAGATGGCTATAATTTGTCAGTCTGAACACCAAGTAACTGTGGCGATGGAAAGTGTCAGTATAAATGGATATAATTTAGCATCTGACCATTCAAATCTAGCATGGATAAAAGAGACGTTGCAATTGACACAAAAACAAGGGTATAAGTACAAAACTGTAGAAGTAAGCAAATTCTGAGTCGATCTTTGAAGTTCATGCACGAGAACTACAGCTATATAATGTAGTTTTGGCATTAGCAACGGTGTACAGTTCCCCATTAGGAGATTGGGAGCTATTCACAAAAAGTTTGACTCCCTGTTATGCTGTCAGACAAAAAGGAGTTATTAATCTGTGGTGATTTCAATGTAAACATCCTAAGAAATTCTGATAGGAAAAGTAAACTAGAAGTGTTATTAATGACATACAGTATAGAATCACTGATCAACTTCCCTATGTGTATAGCTGAAGACAGTAGCACTCTAACAGATAATGTATTTGTACAGCACACACATGCTCTCCTTGTGACAAATGTATTATCAGACCATGATGCACAACTGATTAACTTGCAAAACTTAGCATGGTGTACAGAAATCATTAAGTAAAAGTGTAAGGCTGGTCACTCCAGTATCTATAGAGCACCTCAGAGAAAGTTTAAGAAAGATTAATTCGGGAGATATATATAATGATCCAAACGCCAATGATAAATGCACTGTATTCCTTTTTGAACACTGTTGCCCCAAAAAATTACTAAACGTAACGCCAAACAGTTTTCAAAGAAATCTTGGACCACTACGGGTATTAAAGTATCTTCAGAAAGAAAAAGAAAATTGTATGAGTGAGCAAGAATTAGTAAAGACCCAGAAGTAATTTTACAGTATAAAAATTATTGTAATATACTGAGAAAAGTTGTCAGAAAATCAAAAAATACATAAATTAGAGATGAAATTAACAGCTCGGGCAATAAAATCAAATTACTATGGAATATTGTTAGAAGAGAAACAGGGATATTAACCACTGGGGAAGGTAGTATTACTATTAAAGAGAATGAGATCATCTTAACCACAGTACATGGGTAGCTAATGTACTTAACAACCATTTCTTAAATGCAGGTGAAAAAATTGGTGAGAATAGCAATACATGGTAGAGTCGGATTTGAGAAAGCCTTGTCAGATTAATTTTCATCTAACAGCTTCTTGTGAAATAAGAAAAATAATTAAAAAAAAAGCATTGAAAAATAAATTTTCTGTTGGAGTAGGTGACATATCTAACAAGATACTAAAACAATGTGGAGAAGCTATAGCTGATGTTCTGAGTCACATCTGTAGTGCATCAATAACGCAAGGTATTTTCCCAGGCAGATCAAAATGTACCATTGCCAAGCCTCTCTACAAAAAGGTGCACTCCACAGGTGTCAATAATTACCAGCCAGTCTCCTTGCTCACAGAATTTTCAAAAATTGTCGAGTAAGTAATATTCTGAAGAGTGGTTAGCAATCTCAGCAGTAATGGGATACATAGTAAATCACATTTTGGATTTCAAAAATACTGTTCCACTGAGACAGGAATATACAACTTCACTTCCTGTGTGATAGTCTTTAAATAGTAAAATGTCACCAATAAGAGTTTTCTGTGACTTGTCCAAAGCATTTGATTGTTTGAAACATGACACTGTGTTACAGAAATTACAATTCATGGTAGAAACGGAACAACATATGAGTGGTTTAAATGACACCTATAGAACAGGAGGCAAAAAGTTCCTTTATATGGTTTAAGTGATATAAGGAAGCTTCCCACTTGATCTAACTGGGATGAAATTAAATCAGATGTTCCACAGGGTTCGATCATGGGTCCCCTACTGTTCTTAGTATGAAAAGAGAGACTAAACAGACACATGCATCATTATTAATCGAGTAAACGGAACTCCAATAGAAAATGATACAAATAATGTCTTTGGAAAAGTTATTGATTGGTTTTCTGCAAATGGGCTTGCTCTGAACTTTGAAATAACACAGTACATCCAACTTTCTACTGCAAGGAGTATAGCTCCTTCAATAAATATAACACATTAGCAGAAGTCAGTAGCCAGGGTAGAGCATACTAAGTTTTTGGATGTACATATTCACAAGGATCTTAATTGGAAAATTCGTATTTTGTACCTCCTAAGCGGCTAGGTTCAGCAACTTTTGCTATCAGAATAATTGCTAACTTAAAGTATATAAAAATTAGCAAGGTAACATACTTTGCATACCTGCACTCTATGATGTCATATGGAATAATATTTTGGGGTAACTCAACACTTGGGCAAAAAGTATTCACTCCTCAAAAAGAAGTTGTTAGAATAATGTGTGGGACTCACAGTCGCACATCTTGTGGGTAGCTGTTTAAAACGTTAGGAATTCTTACAACAACCTCATAGTACATTTACTCAGTAATAAAATTTGTTCTCAGCAACTTTGACCAGTATAAAAGCAACAGTGACATTCATGATTATAATACCATAAGAAAGAAAAACACACTATCCTCTACTTAACCTATCTTTTGCACAGAAAGGGGTAAAGTATGCTGCTGTAAAGCTATTCAATAAATTACCAAATGAAATAAAATGTCTGACAGACAGCAGTGACACTTTCAAAAATAAATTGAAATCATATTACCTTGGCAACCCCTTCTATAACATAGATGAATCCTTGAATAGGAATAAATAAATCATTAGGTATAATACACACATCAAAAATGTTTTGCATCACATCGGTTCCGAGAGTTCTGCAATCTGTACAGAAAAGTGGAAAAGAGATAAACACAAACATCATTCCCGCCCTTTTTACTGCTCATAAAAACCAAGTATTGCGTGTTGTACCACCATACAGCGAGACCTTCAGAGGTGGTGGTCCAGACTGCTGTACACACCGGTACCTCTATTACCCAGTAGCAGGTCCTCTTGCACTGATGCATGCCTGTATTCGTCCTGGCATACTATCCAAAAGTTCGTTAAGGCACTGTTGGTCCAGATTGTCCCACTCCTCAACGGCTATTCGGCGTAGATCAGTCAGAGTGGTTGGTGGGATACGTCGTCCATTAACAGCCCTTTTCAATCTATCCCAGGCTTGTTTGACAGGGTTCATGTCTGGAGAACATGCTGGCCGCTCCAGTCGAGCGATGTAGTTTTTCCTGAAGGAAGTTATTCACAAGTTGTGCACGATGGGGCCGCGAATTGTCGTCCATGAAGACGAATGCTTCGCTAATACGCTGCCGATATTGTTGCACTATCGGTGGGAGGATGACATTCAGGTATCGTACAGCAGTTACGGCGCCTTCCAAGACCACCAGCGGCGTACTTCGGCCCCATATAATGCCACCACAAAACAGCAGAGTACCTCCACCTTGCTGCACTCGTTGGACAGTGCGTCTAAGGCGTTCAGCCTGAGCGGGTTGCCTCCAAACACGTCTCCGACGATTGTCTTGTTGAAGGCATATACGACACTCATCGGTGAAGAGAACGTTATGCCAATCCTGAGCGGTTCATTCGGCATGTAGTTGGGCCTGTCTGTTCCGCGCTGCATGGTGTCGTGATTGCAAAGGCGGACCACGCGGTGAACGCCGGGAGTCAATTTTCGCATCATGCAGCCTATTGCGCACAGTTTGAGCCGAAACACGACGTCCTGTGCCTGCACAAAAAGCATTATCCAACATGGTGGCGTTGCTGTCAGGGTTTCCTTGACCCATAATGCGTAGGTAGCGGTCATCCACTGTAATAGCAGCCCTTGGGCGGCCTGAGCGAGGCATGTCATCGATGGTTCCTGTCTCTCTGTATCTCCTCCATATCCGAACAACATCGCTTTCGTTCACTCCGAGACGCCTGGACGCTTCCCTTGTTGAGAGCCCGTCCAGGCATAAAGTAACAATGCAGACGCGATTGAACCGCGGTATTGACTGTCTAGACATGGCTAAACTACAGACAACACGACCCGTGTACCTCCTTCCTGGTGGAATAACTGGAACTGATCGGCTGTTGGACCCCCTCCGTCTAATAGGCGCTGCTCATGGATGGTTGTTTACATCTTTGGGAGGGTTTAGAGACATCTGTGAACGTCAGAGGGACAGTATCTATGATGCAATATCCACAGTCAACGGCTATCTTCAGGAGTTCTGGGAACTTGGGTGATGCAAAACTTTTTTTTACATGTGTATATGCATTTTGTGCCATTTATGGCAGTGGGGTAGCAAATAAAAATTTGGAGCTTTAAAAAAAACTGTCATTCCTGTGTGAATATCTTATGCACTTAGCACGATCCACATCATAAAGGTTATCGTGAGATTGATCAATGGAACACGGAACTAACTAACTAACTGAAGACACTTTTCTCAAAGAGTCAGGGCAACTTCAGCAAAAAAACTTAGTTAAATGTAGCCGACCTTCGATTGGTTATGAAAATAGCGACGCAGGTCACATTATTCACATAGATTTCGGAATAGGAGTTCGGGACTGGACCATGCGGTCGATTGAGAACCAAAATATGACCTTACGGAGTATCCTCACAAAAATGTCATCGGTCGAGGAGTTTTAAACCAATAGAACTCAACACGTTGTATTGGACTACGAAACAAAACATGGGTCTACGGAATATCACGCCAGTTCTAAATGAAAAGTAGAATTAAATGCATAGGTTCTTAATTGCACAAGCAGGCACACCTGATATTTGTCAACTACAGCGCCACCTATCACGAATAGGCAACAACAGTTTGAGTAAATCGGACATACTATTTGGTGTATAATCCGAATATGTAATAAGAATGTGGCGTTTCTGGTTTGAAAATACGAAATTGACCCCACTCGTGCCGGAAGGGATGTTAGAAGGTGGCCAGTTGAAGTAAAGCCTTATTAATACTAACTTTTCGCCAATAACATTTTTTTCGTACAATGCCTCGTTTTCGAGATATTTAGCTGTCTCAAGTTAAAACAAACAGCCTGTATAAAACGACCTAATGGATAACATCACAAGTTCCACGAGATATTTCGCGAAAGATGCTGTTGTGTACAGAAAAGAAGCAACGTTAGAAAAGTGGAGTGAAATGAAGGAAAACCTGTAGAGAATCGACGTTTGGTGGAGGGATTGATGGTTCCCTGTGAACGTAAGTAAATATAGTGTGTTGTGCATAAAAAGCTAGAAACACAATTTATTACACTATTGCAGAACACTCAGTAGCAGCATTAGCATGCATAATGTATCCAAGAGTATGCGTATGGAGCAATTTGAAATGGAACGACCAAAGAAAATCTAATCGCAAATAAGGCAAACCCCAACCAAATTCATTGAAAGAATACTAGGAAGTACAGTCAGCCATTAAGATAGCTTACAAAACCCTCGTTCCACCAGTATTTGAATACTGCTTGCCAGTTTACGATCTGAGCCAGATGTGGTTGATACAGAAAACGGAGTTGATCCAAAGAAGAGCAGCACGTTTCGTTATACATTCATTAGGGCAAAAGCATCTTGTTCAGAAAGCTATAGAACAAGGCTGTCAGCAGCCCTCTCTCTCAATATTATTAGTGCTGAATATTGCGTTCTAATAGCATAGAATGGGCCAAATGTGTAACCTCATAGGTTT
This sequence comes from Schistocerca gregaria, assembly GCF_023897955.1. NCBI lineage: Eukaryota > Metazoa > Arthropoda > Insecta > Orthoptera > Acrididae > Schistocerca > Schistocerca gregaria. Next base: position 944,698,752 of record NC_064922.1, on the reverse strand, counting down.
TAGGTTCGATAACTTGTCTAGACGTTGGTTACGCGTCGCTTTGTTTATGACCATTTGGCCACTTGGCTGTAGAATCGTTCGGTTTTATTGACTTATCTAGCAAATGATGGGAATTGCAAAATACGGCAACAAAATACGGCAAAGTACTATAGCTAAGTAACTGGAGACGATAGGTAGTAATCACTGAAATTAAATTAAGTTTATTTTAACAAATGAAGTTGTATCACTTGAGATTTTCCGCCTTACAATAAAAGAAATAAGACAGAAAGGGTTTTGATAAGAAAAATTCGTCGGCAAGAGTCATGTATGCGTCAAGAGAAGCTAACATCACAGCTGATCTGAACAAAGCGAACTCCTGTACCAAGGAGACATTACACATGGGCGCTTAGCTTCGAAGTCCGAATTCACCATAACTTCAGAAAAATCAGAAATTAAACATCCTTATTTAATTGAAATAGGTAATAACACGGCCAAATAACACCTATTTAATTTCTCTTCAGCGCTGCTAGCTAGTAATAAACTAATTTAAATAGAGTTTACTTCTCTGCAGCCCATTGCGACATTGTAAAATGTAATGTTTCAACTCGCTTCAGAGTCTTAACACCTATCTAAAGTTAGAGTTTTCGCAGTCCGCCAACATCTGTCATCCGTCGATGCTGAATTAAATTAGGAACTCAACACAAAGCGTAAAACTTGGTCTTTCACACACGGAGTGGCTGATACGCCACACAAAATCTGTCTCTAGTACTGCCTATTCCGAAGTAACCACCCAGACCACACACCATGGAAATTCTTTTTATGGCCATCATTCAGATCTGGCAAAGAGAACGTTTTTACAGATAGCTGTCTTTTTTGTGGTTATTTGCCGCCTGGAAACTGCATTATCCGTCTTACTACTTAGCTAGTTATTGTCAAATACACATTGGAACCTTTAGCAACACTGGTTTACACAAAGAAAACATATTTGTAAATTAACATAAAAACTAAGGAAACAGTTATTCCGAAACGCCTTTTGACGACCTTTTTTACGTCATGCCCTCAAAATTTATAGTACATGCACCATAGGCTACTTACATACCAATTCATTAATGGCAGATTTAAAGAAAGTTAATATAATTATCGAGGACACTTAATATTATAAAATAACTAAGGCAGACAACAGCTTGTGGATGTACCTACACCGTGCTGAATTCATAACGTGTTACAGAGAAGAGTTGCGTATTTTGGCTTCATTTATTTAACGGCAAAATTGTTTGTTGCTTCTAACGTTAAAACTATTTAGTGCATCAAAGAGTCGCGCTCTCAAATTATAATACGAGTGTAAGCAAGAGTATTTCATTCGCCACGTTGTCTGAATTCGTTGCTCCTCAGGTTCTTGTACAATTAATTAATTAAGGAATTAATTTAAAAGACAGTTATTAATTTTGCTGTAACTTTCACAGTTTTTAGCTTATAAAAGTATTCTAAGTGGTGATCTACTCATCTCATGAATATGCTCAGTTTGGTGGCTTTGGAATTAATGTAACGTTACTGGACAGTGTGACTCTAAATATCCAAGATTTCTAACTAGACATACTGCATTTTATTTCAGTGACAATTCTCGCCATATGTCTTCCCTTCCGTGCATGCTCCAGTGCGGTATTTTGGCGGCAGAGAAATCCACCACGTGTTGAGGGTGTGTTTACGTGAAAGCCGGTGGTCCTGTCAGGGACGCGAGTTTAAAAACGTGTGCTCCTCGGCATATGTTAGAAGACACTTCAGTACAAGCGTTGTGTGCTACGGTTGGATCACTGTTAAAATTCTGAGAGCATAATTTTCTAGAAGAGAACCAGAGGTTGCTTCCTCCAATGAATACCTAACGAAAAGGCCACAAAGGCAAAACTAGACAGTTATCATTTGTGTGTGCCTCACACACATGCTTCCCAACCACCGTTTTTTCCACGAGCCATTCGCGACCGGTGCAGCAAATGCGAGACGTAACAGTTGTATACAACGTATCCCTCCCCCATATACAGTAAAACGGCTTGAAGTGAGTAGATTTCGATGGAGACGTGAGAAACTTAGAAAAGGAGACTCTACTTTTGAGAACCACCTTCTTAAAGAAGTCCATAGTTACAAGAACAAGATGAAAGAAGTATTACATCACATCCACAAAGGAAGGAAGATGAAATTTATTGAAACTATGGTAATTAATAAACACATTTCCATCGACCCAAGTTTAGTACTGAGTGACCAGACACAGTTTCCTCACTCACCACTTCTAACTGCAGATAGTACTCACAATCCCATGCAGACCATGTTGTGCATTACCCCTCTTATTCGCATGATCCATTTCCTTTATTTAAGTTTCTAACTTTTCTCTTGTTGTGTTAAAGAAAATTTTACTTTGTGTACTCCCAGCTGCTTATCACTATTATATCATATCTGCTAATAATTTATGATCCGTTAAAGACAAGATTATTCTCTTCAGCAATATCTTTGTAATGTGTCACCAAAGCTTGTTGTTAAACTATTTTCTTTTATGCACAACTGTTGTAATTTGTAGTATACTGGTTAATATTTCATCTTACTTAAATAACCTTACATCACATTTACACTGAAATGACCTCTCTTGCTTTATTCCTATTCTCACATTCTTTGATTCAACAAAATTTCACTCCACCACATAATTATCTTTGTACCTGATGATGGCGTAACAGCCGAAAACCGGTTCGTGTATCAAATAATAAATATTGTAGAATGTTAAATCAGTGTTCTGTGTGTTTCATTGATAGTGTAAGAATATATATGAGCCGTTTCTCTGAGGAGTCAACAACTCTCTTTATTTGTTCACTGACGACACTGCGTCTGCAGGAAAGTATCATCTCTGGATGATTGCAGTACGGCCGACAGCAAACTTTTTGCTCAGTAGCCAATATTAACATTGTGGGGTTGCACCTCGTGCAGCGTACATACCGATCTCTTAATTAATTGGTATCCTATGTAAACTAGTATGTTGTAAGCCCCCAACAGATTAGCCGCAGCAGGTGTGTCATAGGTCGGCCACCGGGCTCCGAGCACTGATCGTTAAAAGTCGGCGCCATTTGGAACACTTCGTGTTGACTTATCCCTGTTCCACACTGCTGCCACCTTCGGCGACCCGAAAGCTGTAACATTGCAGTTGCCTGCCAAAGTTTTGCTGTCTTGTTTGCGTGAGAGGGTGATTAATTTGTTAAGAACAGCAACGGTACTAGTATTCAAATGCATTATGTAGTGTCAGACACGATCACAGACGTTTACTCAGTGTTTCTTCAGCATAAATTTCAGTCATCAATTGTAAATAAATTTTATTATCTTTACCGATTTTCACAAATTAATTTGTCGAAACCGGTAAAGATGATAAAATTTGTTTGAAATTGATTATTGAATTTATCCTGAAAAATAACACTACCGTTGCTGAAAGTTACAGCCATGAATAAAATAATAAGTTTACTGAATGTTTTGGATATCATTTTCCTACCATTCATTGCGTTCCGTTACAACAGCCTTAGTTTCATATTCCTTCCTATGAGAAAAGTACCACATTTGAAGATGGCCGTCTCTTTAATGACAATTCGCAAATCGGTGTTCAGTCCGCGTGAAACTTTACACAGTAGCAGCCGTCCATAATCAATCCTGCATGCCCATGATTTGACAGTGCTGGAGGACGGACTATAAAACATCGCCCTCTCACACCCGCTAGCCCTACAGTGACTGCCCTACTTATCCATCTAACCCTGAGGTAAGCGGCAGCCAATTTTATTTAGATATTTTATGTAATGCATCTTTTAAACAAGATATCTTGGCAGAACGCAACTATAGCTACAAAAAGCACCAAATGCCATATATTAGCCTCGTAAACACTTAAATCTGTAAGGCAACTGCTTGGGTTGGTTCGGACGAAAACAATGATGAACAACATTCCGCGGAGAGCAAACTTCGCTTTCTGATAGAAAAATACCTTAAAGAAACCGAAATTCGTCTCTAATATTTACCAAAGTATTTAAACAATTGCTCTGTAACAGTACACATCACACGTCGGTCGCTTATTAATACTGTTGATCTAACATGCAGGTTAAGATGCACTTTGCGGTGAGTGACTGACTTATGTTGTTTCATTGTGCAGACTACTTGACACTTCGATGGAATAACGTTCTGAACAGTGGTTTCAACTTCTGGCGTAGGATTTAGTTGGAGTAGGGTTAGGGATGGAGGCTGTGCAAACGTGGCTTCAATTTCAACTCATCAAACATGGAATATTCTTCTTGCCAATGAAGTATTATGAAAAGGACAGTTGCTACTCACCACATTCCGGAGTTGCCCAGTCGCAGACAGGCTCGACAAAAAGACTGTCTGAAAGTAAGCTTTCGGGGAACAAGGCCTTTGTCGGAAATAGCCAACATATCCACATACACTCACGCAAATGCAACTCACATACACATGACCAAGGCCACAGCCGGCCGGAGTGGCCGAGCGGTTCTAGGCGCTTCAGTCTGGAACCGCCTGACCACTATAGTCGCAGGTTCGAATCCTGCCTTCGGCATGGATGTGTGTGATGTCCTTAGGTTAGTTAGGTTTAAGTAGTTCTAAGCTCTAAGGGACTGATGGCCTGAGATGTTAAGTCCCATAATGCTCAGAGCCATTTGAACCATTTGAACCTTGTTGCCCGAAAGCTCACTTTCCGACAGTGTTTATTTTGCGGCTAGTTGCGATTCAGCACCTCCGCTACATGATGAGTAGCAACTATACTTTTCATGATATTGTTACGTTAGACGCTGGATATCCCATGCTTTGATCTTGCCCATATTAAAATGATAACGAAACAGAACTTATTTATAGGGAAATGTATTTCTTGAAGGAAGGGTTCAACGAGAGAGAAACCGCATGAAATACCTTTAGCACAACGAAAGCAATTTCAACCAGTTAGTAAAACAAAGCTTCTTCAACCATTTATAGGGCTCCCTAAGAAAATTCCTCAACACAGTGTTCTGACAATGTGATGTACAACACGGATCACCGCCACAGGGTAAAATAACAAAATAATTTCCAGTAAACTGGCAAAAACTAAATGTCACGCTCACAGCGTAAAAATAACAAGGCCACATTCTGTACAATGGCACATACAATCTCACTCACGGTGCATAAACAACAAATCAATAGGGCTCTCACATCTGCACGCCCAGCGTACCACAACACGACTACCGTAACATGCTCCACTGCATCCACAGACCTCCCGTGTGTAGTATTACTGATCATCCAGTACACTCAATGCACAGCCTATTCTCTGTACTGTACATTGCACTCATCACTTGACGAACCAAAATACTACCGTCAGCCACTAAAGCAACCAGCTAGAGCTGCTCTTGCAACCTGAAGGCCTTTGTATGCAACTCCAGTGGATTCGCTGCTTTCTCAGCCGGGAAAAGGTAACAATCAACCTACTCAGATGTTTGGAGTCCACAGAGCAGCCACATCCCGCACTGGCCGTTAGCGAAGTCCCAAAGGCAGCTCCTTCTTGCACCAGCTTGGAGAAGGCTTCCTGTTCTTGGCTCTCCTCTCCTTGACTGCACCCATCCACAGCTGCTTCACCTCAGCTTCAGTGACGCTGTCATCAGTCACGTTTGTGGGGACCCCGCCCCTTTTAGTACCAGCGCGACAAGCTGCCTCATAAGAATTAGGTTTGGTAGACTATTAACTACCCTCTTCCAACCACTATTCATAGTCAGTTAAGCAGTGAGTAACACCATAGTAGGTTATTAACTTTATGGTGCAGTGCAAGAGTTTGTCACCTTCTACTGGCAATATTAACTTATTTTATTGTATAACAGAAGTTGACGTATAATACACGTAGTCCTCCACAGTGCCCAACACACCATCCATTCTGTACTTGTAAATCATAGCTTCCAGTCTGACGATAGTTTGTTCTTTAGCCAAGCTAAAAGTTTCTCGCAGGTGCATATCAAGGAAAATTTATAAACGCAATAAGATATCATCATTGTTCACTCCTGTGCTTGTGATTTGAATTACAAATTTATTACGCTTCTTACTCTAAAACTAAAGCTCATTGGTATTGAACCGGTTATACCAACTTTTTTTTTATCGTAGTTCATAATCACACTGCTGTTTTGTTGGTCCAGTTCATGCACACAGAAGTCATGGTTTGATGTTAGGTAGTCACATATCTCAATTGTGTTAAAAGTCCCAGCAAAATCTTTCGTTAAACCAAGATCCTTAAGATAAGCGTCATGTACATGAAATTGCTACAATATCCCAGACAGCTCATCGTGTAGAATTTGCCTCGTAATAACCTTTCTTAACATTATAGGCCATTCTACTCTAATTTTTCGTGGCAGTCGGCGAGTACACAGTTGTCGCACTCTGCAGCAACCTGGTACATGTGCAGTTAATACATCAACAAGTCTCGACTTGTGTGAGACCTTGCTGGCTAAACAGATCTAGACTTTTTAGCACAGCCCCCCTTACATTATAATAATGTCATTTCCGATTACGCCATCTAAATTTAGAAGAAGTCTTGTCTCAGAGCTTCCTAAGATTACATACACGTCTCAGCGCAGTTTCCTGTGACACAAGTGTTGGGAGAGAGGGAGGGGGAAGAGGTGGGGGAGAGGGACAGCGGGTCTCAAGACCCGCACGTCTCCAGTTTCTGGAATCATGGTATGAAGACGTGTTAGAGGTGAACAGTAGGACTTATTGTTGAAGGGGGCCTGAATGCTCGCCAGCTTGTACCACAGACAGTAAATCATGTTGTCATAACTTTCATGATCAGGGTTCCAACCCTTCAGGAGAATGGGACACCCCACACTAAGTTCACACTATAAACACGAATATACGAATCCCATAATGGCTTGCCGGTCCGTTAATGTGTCACTCACAGGGCACGTATCGAACGTGTTGGAAAGACATATACTTCATACCAAACTCTAGCCACCAAATTATCACTTCTCATACTCATGTTGATGATTTACATCAATTCCGAATGGAATAAAAGATTAATCATTTAATTTTGTTGCTTGATGAACACCTCCACCGTCTGATATCGGGATGGTGCTTCATGGTGTAACATTTCCCTTCTACGTCAGTACATAAAATACTTTTGTTGCTCCAGTAATGTCTACTGTAACTTTTATCAGACATCTATCTGCATACTGGGTCAGAAATTTTATGACGTCCACCAGATATCTACATTTGCGCAGAAGAAACGATGCTGCTCCCACTGCTAAGGGACTATTTCTCTTGGCACGTTAGTCTACGATAATGTTTCCATTTCCGGTTGGTTGGTAACACTGCGACTAATCTGAACTTGCACCATCAACTCAGTCGCAATGGAAGCGCCCGTAACTATTAGCGTGTTCTTAAGCCCCTCTGAAAAAGAACGAGTACGTGGACTGAAAAAAAAAGTTCAAGACTAATATTGAGACTTTGTGTACTTAGCAAATACGTTCAGTTTCTTGTGGATGTACCCAAGCTATTACCCATCACCCTCCACATATATTGGCATTTTTGCATGTACCATTGTTCAAAACGTTTGTGCATTTCACAGCGTGAAGAGACAATTCAAGGTCCCAAAACAGTCGCGTGTTAATATGACACGACAAAAAGTTCTTCAGTAACATCAAGAATCTCTCTACTTGTCTGGATGTAATTATTTCGAATATTTAGTTTTCTACTGTTTCCGCGTCACCTGAGTACGCAGTGAGCTCCTCTTTTACGCCCTGCCGCTATTTCCTCTTGTTACAGGGAAGGAGCCTCGTTCAGCAAGTGCCTGATGTACGACCAGGGCGATGTGACGGACTCCGGCGGCAGCAGGGAACCTGTGAAGTGCCAGCACGGCTGGGAGTACGACGATACGTGGTTCTCCCTGACGGTGACGTCACAGATGAACTGGGTCTGCGACAACCAGCAGCCCGTCAATGACATCTTGTTCTATTCACAGATTATTGGAGTGGCGCTGGGGCTACTGTTTGGCTACATGGGCGACATGTGCGTAGCTGTTCTTTTTATTGCTGGTTTCATCCATCATGAATCACTTAATATTATTATTATTATTTATTTTACGGCCTTCATTGGATCACCCTAGTCAAAAATACAAAGTTGTAAACAAGTTGTTACACAGAGATACAATTTGGTTCAACAATAACTTAATAAGATATTTAGGTAATATAATTATTAGAGTCTATTCTTATATGAAAGGTGTTTTGCTCTTCTGTCTGCCCAACATTTCTTCATTCTTTCAGATTTTTTTTTTCTTTCTTCATCTGAGACCATTCTTCCTGTACTTCTTTTATTGATTTTTATTTGTAGTCTGATTTGCGGGTCTTGCAGTATTCTCGTTTTCTCTGTCTTGTTTTTAGGTCATCTACTGTAATTTGAAGTTCTTTTATGTTGTTGTTGTTGTCTTCAGTCCTGAGACTGGTTTGATGCAGCTCTCCATGCTACTCTGTCCTGTGCAAGCTGCTTCATCTCCCAGTACCTACTGCAACCTACATCCTTCTGAATCTGCTTAGTGTACTCATCTCTCGGTCTCCCTCTACGATTTTTACCCTCCACGCTGCCCTCCAATGCTAAATTTGTGATCCCTTGATGCCTCAAAACACGTCCTACCAACCGATCCCTTCTTCTAGTCAAGTTGTGCCACAAACTTCTCTTCTCCCCAATCCTATTCAATACCTCCTCATTAGTTACGTGATCTATCCACCTTATCTTCAGTATTCTCCTGTAGCACCACATTTCGAAAGCTTCTATTCTCTTCTTGTCCAAACTATTTATCGTCCATGTTTCACTTCCATACATGGCTACACTCCAAACAAATACTTTCAGAAACGACTTCCTGATACATAAATCTATATTCGATGTTAACAAATTTCTCTTCTTCAGAAACGCTTTCCTTGCCATTGCCAGTCTACATTTTATATCCTCTCTACTTCGACCATCATCAGTTATTTTACTTCCTAAATAGCAAAACTCCTTTACTACTTTAAGTGTCTCATTTCCTAATCTAATTCCCTCAGCATCACCCGATTTAATTTGACTACATTCCATTATCCTCGTTTTGCTTTTGTTAATGTTCATCTTATATCCTCCTTTCAAGACACTGTCCATTCCGTTCAACTGCTCTTCCAAATCCTTTGCCGTCTCTGACAGAATTACAATGTCATCGGCGAACCTCAAAGTTTTTACTTCGTCTCCATGAATTTTCATTCCTACTCCAAATTTTTCTTTTGTTTCCTTTACTGCTTGCTTAATATACAGATTGAATAACATCGGGGAGAGGCTACAACCCTGTCTCACTCCTTTCCCAACCACTGCTTCCCTTTCATGCCCCTCGACTCTTATGACTGCCATCTGGTTTCTGTACAAATTATAAATAGCCTTTCGCTCCCTGTATTTTACCACTGTCACGTTTAGAATTTGAAAAAGAGTATTCCAGTCAACATTGTCAAAAGCTTTCTCTATGTCTACAAATGCTAGAAATGTAGGTTTGCCTTTTCTTAATCTTTCTTCTAAGATAAGTCGTAAGGTCAGTATTGCTTCACGTGTTCCAACATTTCGACGGAATCCAAACTGATCCTCCCCGAGGTCTGCATCTACCAGCTTAATTTCTGTAATCCATTTAATCTCGCTTTTGCCATTCCCCAATTTTTGTATTTTTTTTTACCAATTCTGTTTTCTGGAGTTCTCATCAGATGTCCAAAGACTGAGATGCGTTTCTTCCTGATTGTGCTCATGACTGGTTCTATTTTCTTGTATACTGTTTCATTTGATGCTATTCTCCAATGTCCATTTATTTTATACTGTTTATTTATACATGTCCTAGTTATTCTTCTTTGTATTTTTAGCATTCTGTCAATTTCTGCTATATTAGTTCTTTTGAAGATTGTTTCAGCTGCATACATTATTTCTGGTTGTGTAACTGTTTTATAGTGTTTTAATTTTGCGTCTGTAGATAGGCTTTTTTGTTATATGTAGTTTTGGTAATGTAATTTTCGTAGTTCAGTTCTTTTATTCTATTCTGACATGATGGCTTCTCAATTAGATTGTGTGTTATTATTTCGCCTAAATATTTAAATTTATCAACAATTTTGATTTCCTGTTCTCCTATTGTAATTTTGTTTGCAAGTGGTGGATCAGTTAGCATAATCTCCGTTTTTTTTTCAATTGACATTCTAAGGCCTACTTTCTCTGCTATTTCTTGTAGTGATTCCACTTGTTGCCTGGCTTCTTGAACGGTGTTGGCTAGGAGAGCAAGATCATCAGCGAATCCCAAGTAGTTTAAGCTAATATCATCTTTGGCACTTCCAATTCTTATCCTCTTTGGATTGTGCTTGTACCATTCTCTCATTATGTATTCCAGTGCACAGTTGAACAGTAATGGTGATAGGCAGTCACCTTGTCTTAAGCCCGTTTTTATGAGGAATGGTTCCGAAACTTCTCCCCTAAACTTTACTTTTCATTTGGTGTTTGTTAGAGTGAGTTGTATTATTTTAATTAGTTTTGGATGGAGTCCTAGATTTCTTAAAATTTTTGATACTGAAGGTCTGTAGGTCTGTGGAGACAGTCATACGCCTTCTTAAAATCTAGAAATGTTATTGACAGAGGTTTGTTCCATAACTTGTAGTACGCCACATTAAATTTTTAAACTAATTATCTACTCTGCACAGCTTCTCCATGGTCTGAAACCTCCCTGATATTCCCCTAACTCCTGTTCTAATTGCTCCTTGATTCTTTCATATAGGATCTTAGACAGAGTTTTGTATGTGCAATCTAGGAGAGAGATTCCTCTGTAGTTGTCTGGGTTGCTCTTATCTCCCTTTTTGTGTAGTGGGTGGATGATAGCAGTGGTCCAATGTTCGGGAAATCATTCTGTTACCCAAATTTTTGGTAGAGCCATGTGTAAGGAGGTCTTGACTGTGTCACTTGCATATTTCCACATTTCAACAAAAACCTGATCTTCTCCAGATGCCTTATAATTTTTTTGTTCTTTAAGAATTTTTTCTACCTCTTGGAAAGTTGGAGGGTCTAGTTTGTTAGCTTTGGTTTCTATTGGGGTATTTAGGTTGATTTGCAAGGATTCTTTGGGTTCCTCACAATTCAGAAGTTTGTTAAATGCTTTTGCCATGATTTATGCATTTTCCTTGTTACTGTGTGTCATTCTTCCATCTTCATCTTTTAGTATTAGTGTAGGGGCCTCATATTGTCATAGTTGTTTCCCAAAGATTTTATAGTAGTTCCTGACGTTGGTTTTATGATAATTACCTTCTATATAGTTTATAATATCTTTATGAAATCCTCTCTTGATTTTTCTAATATTTTGTGTTAATTTTTTTCCTTCAATTTTTAGGTTGATGGTGTTTTCTTCAGTTTTATGTGTTTGAAACTTTAACCATGCTTGGTGTCTATCTTCATGGAATTTGTCACATTCTGATGTCCACCATGCATGTTTTCTTCGTGGGTTCAAGGGAGCTAGATTCTCTGCTTCTTTTTTAAGATTATGCAGTAGTTGTTCTTCAGAAGGATGTAGGTTGCAGTAGGTACTGGGAGATGAAGCAGCTTGCACAGGATAGGGTAGCATGGAGAGCTGCATCAAACCAGTCTCAGGACTGAAGGCAACAACAATAACAGTAGTTGTTCTAGGTCATTTGTTAATTTGATGGTTTGTATTTGTTGATACTTATTATTTTTAATTAGCTAATGTGGGTCAAACCCCCTTTTTATTTTATTACTTTTTCCGGTCTTCTTCTTTAACGGAGTGAATTTGATTTTAATTTTAACCATATAATCGTCTGAGCCTGTGTCTACTACTCTCAGTACTTTAACATTGTGGATATCCTTATGAAATTTTTTGTCCATACAGACATGGTCTAGCTGCCTCTCGCCCTTCCTCCAGTCTGGATGTTTCCATGTTTTAAGTTTACTTGGCTTCCTCTTAAAGTATGTTGATTTAGATATAAGGTTGTGTTCTCTGCAGAGTTCTACAAGCCTTTGACATTTTTTGTTCGTAAATTTATGTGGACTCCATTTTTCCAATTATATCTTTATGTTTCCTTTCTTTTCCCAACTGAGCATTGAAATCTCCCAATAAGATTTTTACATTCTTTTTGTTTACTCTGCTCACAGTTTGTTCTAGAAGGTCCCAAAATTTATCTACCTCTTCCTTTGTTTAATAGACAGTTTTTTTTTCATTTGTTGGGCATGAGCATTTATTATTGTGTAGGTTTTATTCATTGTTTTAAAGCTTAGTCGCAATTCTTTGTGATACTGCTTGGAAATCCGTTAATGAATCTACTATTTTTATGTTTATTAAAAACACTGTTCCAAACTGGGGACATTGTTTCACTGCCATTGGTTCTGGTTTTCCATTATAAATTCTGTATCCTTGTGATTCGAATGGGTCCTTTGTGGTGTTCTTCATTTCTGGGATCCCTGTTATTATTTTTTTTTGTTTATTTAGTTCATCTGTGAGCTCCTTGACTTTTCCAGTCTGAAGTAGTGAGTTTATGTTGTATGTTTCTGTATAATTTGTTTGGTCATGTTTAATCTTCTTTTTGTGTTTTAGTGTGCATTTGGATGGTTTCAAACGCTCCGATTCGTTGCTGTCTTCTAGTTGACTACGCACCAAATCCGATGTAGCCTTTTCCTGCCTTTTTGAGCAGGACGGTGGGATTTTTCTCCTAGAGATCCTTTCCATTTTTGACTTTCGAAGGTTGTCAACCTTAGTTGGAGCAAGCTCGGATTTACAACTATCGGTTGTTAACTGCAGAGGGTGTGTTTGGTCCGTGAAAGTTATTTTATTTCACTCAAGTCCGCCAGTAAACTGGTGAGGACTTCCGTATTCGCCACCTGAGACGTGCCACGTAGTAGTATCATCTCACCTACTGTGACAGCATAGTAAGTTCGTGGGAATCACTTAATAATATTGATTAAAAAAATTGCTCTTGAGCACTATGGGACTTAACATCTATGGTCATCAGTCCCCTAGAACTTAGAACTACTTAAACCTAACTAAACTAAGGACATCACACAACAATTAATTTTGATTAATTCGTGCCGTTTCTCACAATTTGTTAGTAGATCCGATTTCTGAAGCCATTGTTTAATTAATTTGTTGAGGTAGATCGCTGTCACCCGAACAACCTGTAAAAGTAGACAGGCTGCTCAAGGGGATGACCTGAACCTTGTCAAAAAATTTTGGTGCTAGCTTGGCTAGCGGAGCCAAGCGTCACCAAGGCTCTATATTTTCCTGAAAAGACACACTGGTTATTTTCAGTATATAAGAAGTTAAATTATTTTTAGAATTTATGATTGGTTTTTCTATAGCGACAAATACGTAGTACATTTCACGTATCACTCCCGTTTCAATCACTGTAATAATAGTGCATTATTATTATCGATGTATTCCTACGAGTATGTCAGGTGCACTACACTGTACTTTCCTATTGTATCTTTTTCTCTACGTTCTGTGGTGAAGTTAGTTACCTGTTTATGCTCCATGGATTCTTTTTAAAGTGCTACTAGATATTTATCTCAACAAAAAGAGGAAACCAAAAGCTAATCTTAATCGTACATAGAAGCCAAAAGTACTTATGCATTTAGTTCGTTAAGAATTATACGGCTTTTGTACACACACTCGCACCTATCCTTCTTGCTTTTCTACATTAAATATTGAGTTCAAGGAGCTGAAAGTAGATTAATATTACACGTAATTGACTTCAAATTAAGATATTGCAGCACTATGTGTTACATTCTAAAGGTATGTTCTAGGATCAAATTTTTACTATTAATTTATGACACATTTCTACCAATCAGTACTCAGTTCTATAGGAAAATAAAATATATAGTGTAGTTATGTAAGATGTATTTGATAAATTTATTGGTTTTAGTTGTCCTCTTAGTTTCCTTGGGCAGTTTACAGCACATATTTATCCCAGGAAGAAAATGTTATTTTGAGTTTTCCATTAGTTTTCTCCTGCTATATTTAACTTCAAATTCCTTCATCCTCTATAATCATAATCAGAAGTTTAGGAGACTACCAACTGACGTTTTCTTAATGTGGATAAAAGATTATTAAATGTTCTCCACGATATTACTATAAACTTTAATTCCTGCAAGGGGTTTTTATAGTAAATCAAGTTACTATTTGTACTTATTACTCTGATGTCCCTTGTCTGTAGGATTGATGGGGTTTAAGAGACCAAACTACATGGCTATCAGTCGGTCCATTCTATATGTGTCAAGCTGGAAAATGTCCTCAGAGTGGAGGGACGCAGAAGGCAAACCCTGATGAACGTGTTGTAACTGAGGATCAATAAAAGTAAAAGATACTAGTAGAAGCAAGCAGAAGTGAGTGACGGGTAAGCAGGAGAATGGGGGTGTGTTGCTCCACTCAGAAAAAAGCTGGAGGCACCCAAAACATGTCATGTGGGAGGTGCACCCTCTGCATGCGACTGGAGTTTCCTCTCCCTCCATTATCACAATAAAAATTAGCAAAACAGGCAAGTTTATAAAACGTCAGGGAAGACAATAGCACCGATGATACAGTTAACTATATATAAGTAAAAGAATAAGGACTCGAAAGGTGGAAAGGTCAAAAGCCAGGCTGGATAAACGACCATCCCCTGGGTCAGAGCAGGAGAGGAGGTACCCCCCTAACCCTCAAGCGATTGACGATGCCATTGTGCCCTCTCTCACAGAGAGGAGTAGAAACCAACTTCATAGGTAAAATGTGAATCCAGGTAAGCCAGTCTGACGTCATCCACTAGCATCAGAGGCAGCGTATCTGCAGGTTTAGGGTTTAACTGTACAGTGGCCAGATTAGAGCGTTCCAGAAGGATGTGGACACCCATCAGATTGGCACCACACCGACAGTGGAGTGAATCCTCATGCTGTAGGCTGTGGCAGTGGGTCGGCCAAGTGGGGCCAATGTGAAGCTGACAGAGAATGACATATTCTCTGTAAGAAGCACAAAGGGAAGACTGCCACATGGAACGGTGGCTTATTTCGTGCAGTTTGTTCAGAGAAAGCAGGGCACACCAATCGGTGCTCAGCTCATGGTGGAGAGTCGACTGCAGGCCAAGTACTGAACCCCCAACTCCAAAGTCGTCGTTCTGGTGGCTATCTTGGCCAACAGGTCAGCATATTCGTTCACTGGGATCCCAGCGTGACCTGGGGTCCAGACAAAGACGACTGACCATCCATCTTGATGGAGGTCGGAATGGAGATCTGGATAGTCACGACCAGTGGGTGTCGGGGGCAGCACTGGTCGATAGCCTGATGAGGAGGTTCCAGAGACTTAAAACACTGCAATTACTAGCATATTCGTCATTCATTTCACTTCAGGTGACACTTTTTAACCTTGAAATTTATACTGTTATTACACAATCCATGATATTATCACCTAATGTTAATTTAACAGTATTAATACGGTATTAATCCACTTGTGTGTTTCAGTGGCTCAGTGGTTGAGAGCTATACTACTGATCCAAAGGTCATGGGTTTGGCACCTGGTCAATCCCACAATATTTATCTGATACTTTTCACTTCTGGAAGTGATTTTCGTATACGAAATATGCGTAGTTACACCGAGGTTCGAGTGTCACGTTGAACTGTATGTCCCACTATAGCTCAGTGGGTGTGACGCATATATCTGTCTATGATATGCTCTCTCCCATTGGGGTCGATATATATAATCTACTGAATTTTATCTACACTCATGCTCATAAATTAAGGATAATTGCAGAATGTGGTGCCACACAATGTGGCACCACAGAAAACTGGCGCTAATAGCATATGCACATAGGAAACACACACGACACAGATCTGTAAGTCCACGGTATTGTAGACGCATTGAAAAAACCGTCCCGAAACACATGTACTGTAAAACGCCACTGTTTCCTGTACCCCGACATCAATATGGGATATGATCACCATACACACTCTGCACAACAGGTTGGCATACTCTGGATCAGGTGGTAGAGCAGCTGCAGGGGTATAGCCTCCCATTCTTGCACCAGTGCCTGTAGGATCTCCTGAAGTGTCCTAGGGGTTGAAGATGTGCAGAGATTCGTCGACTGAGACCTTCCCAGACGTGCTCGATGGGGTTTAGGTCTGGAGAACAGGCAGGCCACTCCATTCGTCTGATATCTTCTGTTTTAAGATACTCCTCCAAGATGGCAGCTCGGTGGGGCAGTGCGTTATCATCCATCAGGAGGAAGGTGGGACCCACTGCACCCCTGAAAAGGTGGACTTACTGGTGCAAAATAATGTCCTGATACACCTGACGTGTTACATTTCCTTTGTCAAAGACATACAGGGGTGTGCGTGCACCAATCATAATCCCACCCAACACCATCAAACCATGACCTCCATACAGGACCCTTTGAGGGACATTAAGAGGTTTGTATCTGGCTCTTTGTTCAAGCCAGATGGAAACTCAGCGAGAATCGCTGTTAAGACTATACCTGCACTCGTCCGTGAACATAACCTGGGACCATTGTTCCAATGACCATGTATTATGTCTGTTCTTGACACCAGGCTTTACGTGCTCTCATGTGACCAGGGGTCAGTAGAACGCACCTTGAAGGTATCCAGTCGAATAAACCATGTCTGTTCAGTCGTCTGTAGACTTTGTGTCTGGAGACAACGGTTCCAGTGGCTGTGATAAGGTCCCGAGCAAGGCTACCTGCAGTTCTCCGTGGCCGTCTGCGGGCACTGATGGTGAGATATCGGTCTTCTTGTGGTTTGTACACTGTGAACACCCCGTACTGTAGCGCCTGGACATGTTGCCTGTCTGCTGGAATCGTTGCCATAATCTTGAGGTCACACGTTGTGGCACACAGAGGGCCCATGCTACCACCTGCTTTGTTTGACCAGCCTTCAGTCGCCCTAGTGTTCTACCCCTCATAACGTCATCAATATGTGTTCTTTGAGCCATTTTCAACACACAGTCACCATTAGCACACTTACTCGCTGTACCGTACTCTGACATGCACCAGCACACCTCTGCTTATGTGGACTGCTGCCAGCGCCACCATGCGACGACGACATGTCAAATGCACCGCATGGTCATAGCCCAAGGTGATTTAGGTGATTTAAGCCCACAAACCGCCCATCAGAGTGTTGTTTCATCATTTTTAGCGTTATCCTTAATTTATGAGCATGTGTGTACGTAGGTGCAGCTGAGAGCAAGTGGCGATTGAGATCTGTACGCCCTGACAACGCCAGAGCGACAGTGTGTTACCCTGTGTCCTTCACGTGGGACCGTGACTAGCGACCAGGCAGATGGATGGCAATTTACTCTCTACCAGAGCCCTGAAGTCACGGTAGATTTCAGTGTGTGATACACACATTTGCTAGTCGTACCAAGGACCAATTGGCTCACTTATACGACAGAGCCCACAAGGATATCAAACGTCAAGACTGGTAAACAAAAACGGAATAAGTGTCCCCTAAGCAAACGAGTAGTCCGAGTCATTTGAAGTCACACTGTCGGTACAGTAAGAACTTCACCACAGGCTCCCCAGGCTAAACTACTTGCAAGTGAAGTCAGTCTCAGGACATATCCCAAGTACCAACCAGACTTGCCAGAACTTTGTCCAGAAGTGCTCACCAGACTCAAGTCCCGCACCTGAGTGCTTTGCACCTCTCCAGAAAAAAATACCGTTTTCCCGCAAAGTGCATGAACGACACACTGCTTCACCCCATCTTGAGACAATCACAGGGCTTTATAGGCGCTAAATATCCCCTCCCACATGGCAGAAGAAACTCATGTCAAACTAGGGGAAGAGTTAAGAAACCTGCATCTCTGAAAAAAAGAAATGCCCAATTACTGGCTTTTCTAACTTTTCGCAGAGGGGGGAGAGCTGATTTTTTCTGAAGTTGTGTCTCTTCCCATGGCAACAAGTTAACAGATACAATTCAAAGTTCTTTATCTAAATCGCCTGAGCCTTGGAGCTTGTTAGTTCTAGCTGTGAGGTGTAATAAAGATTCTATCTCTAAATTTTTCTCAAACGCTGGAGATTTCTTATACAACCGAGGCGGCCAAAAAAAGTCGTTATCTGGCCTATTTTGCACTATCGGCAAACACAAAAACGTGAATTTTTATTACGTGTGGCTCTGCACACAATGCCCAGTTTACGACTCCACTGTGTAGACACGTTCCATTAGACAGTCGCCCCAGCCCAGGCCTTCTGCTGGCGCCACAGCAGGTATCACGGCATTGTTCTGCTGGAGACCTGTCTGGGCGAGGAACTGCCCTGTCTGCTCTGTACAGATGTGGGCCTGTCTGGCACGATTTACTAAGGGATGGGCTCGCCGCCAATTGCTTTCAACTCCCAGCAAGCTGTTTGTACAAGCTACGAATCATAAAAATACCTCATGTGTTTAGCGCCCTACCAGGCTCCATCAACATCTGCTCAGGCCATTAGCTTTCTGGAGTCATGCTCGAGGTCCATCAAGTTGTAACAAAATCTTTAATTATTTTCCATAAGTTACACATTATTCTCGCTTTTATTGAACGGTTCACTACACTTTGAAGTGATTCACATAAATAGCAGTATTTTTCAACATAGTCACCAAATCTCGGCAAACAACAGCGGATACTTTCTACCAATCGTTCAGTTCCTCTACGATAGAGATCCGCTCCTTGGTCAAGCAGTAATTCAGGGTGGACTGTGTGAACGTTCTCAGAGTTTAAAAATCTGTCCCCCGCCTCCGCTCCCCCACACAAGTCCTTTCAGCTTGCTGAAGAAATGGAAATTCTATGGTGCCACTAAAAACTTTACTAAGGCTGCACAGACATTGGTGATGCTGTCTGGGATATCTGGACTTCCCAGTCAACGTCACCCATGTCTGTGCGGCCTTGGTCAAATGTTTAGCGGCATTTCTCCGCGGCGGACGCGATGTTGCTTGTGGCCCAAGTACCCCAGAATTTAGTGATGAATATTGTGACGGTAGAAGCCCCCGTTACTAGATGAATATCTCCAGTGTGCAATGATTGTTTTGTGGAGAGCGAGCGCGCGACATGGTGGGCGATTCGCGGAAGCGTGTGGCGCGCCCGCGCTTGATTTGCAACGGTCGGTGGGATGTCTCCACGTGGCCCGCAGCTTGGGGCATTGTTTGGTTTTTCGCGCATTACACGAAAACTATGTAACTAACGGTGAAGAGCGATGTGACAGTAGCTTGTGGTCAGCAATATGCACCTTCTGAAAGATCGATCTTTATTTCAAGACACGAGACGCAAAAGTTATAGTAACTTGAAAATTGTTTAATATCACAAATACTGAAAAAATTAATAAAAGTAGTAAATAACAACTTACAGAGATGAGCGAGCGCTCAGTAAAACGTCTCGTCATAGCGGATCGAGTGCCGTAGTCACATGTTAAGATTCATAAATAATTAGGCCCGTAAAGAGCAATAAACAAAGTTTGAGGCGAAATTGTTTATAAAATCCAATAGAAAATTTATAACGTAAAGAACGCCACTATATAATATTTTGGGTGGCATCACACGTATTTTAAACTAGTTAAGTTATACTCTTAATTTGGAATAGTTTTCATTGTTTGCAACTTATTATTAACATTTATCGCCCATAATTAATTAATTATTATAGACATGAAGATTTTGAGTAGCGCAATGTGTACATCGCTATAGATTACGTCTAAAATCGGTGCTATATGCAGTTCTATGTTAAAACTTTGCAGCACAGATGTCAACAAAAAAATTTGCGCTAAGTGGCGAAATTTTGCAAAAACTAAAACTTGATTTATGGGCGATTGAATAATCCTAGAAATTAATGTAACATAGTAAATGAGATGTACTTTTTAGCGCGGTTCCAATGGTGTACTTATGTCTGCCGAGGGATGTATGTATCAAGATTTGCGACCTTAACAGGTGAGACTGGTACTTAAATAGCCAGGGGGTTGGGCGTCTGAGCCCATATAACCGAGCGGCCATCTTGGCCAGGGGTCAGTCGTTGTTCAGTTGTTTTGGAGGGTGGGTGGCGAGCAGGCCCCACTTGAGGGTGGCCCATGTGGTCGTTTCAGAATTCTTTTTCGCGCCGACTTATTTCGACAAAGAATATTGTTTAATAGTGCAAGTGTGCAAACACAAATTTGGTGAACTGGAAGTGCTACGATTATTTGTGTGAGTAAGATTTACGAGGTATACATCTACATAAGTGAAAATGTGGCGATCTGTGATTTCGCGCCAAAACTGTTAGAACAAAGAGCACAGTGGGACTTGTGGTTCTGTTCGAATTGACTGAGTAATTTTCATTTATAGCAGCCTACATTACTGCTATTGGGGGCTCGGAGTCAAATTATTATTAAAGTGAAACTGTAAACCGTCTTACCAGTGCTAATTTCATTATGTGAAAGAAAAGGGTAACGCCAATAAATAGTAACTGAACTGTGTCGTGAAAAAATGATTTTGCTATAATAATCGCCTAATTTTTGTTCCCTAGCATAAATTGTACTCATGTCTGAGTGAATAATTAATTCACAAACTGTAACAGTGTACCAATGCACCAAGTGTGGAAATCATCCCCTGAGACTTGCGTGAGAGCCACAATTTGCAATAACGTTTTTAACCAATATTTGTATATGCACACTCGTGAGAACTCTGCAACTGCCCTTTCTCATTTACCGCCCTGTCGCAATCTGTATGCAGTTTAGGCGTTTTGCACATGAGATTCGTGCTCCTCCAAGTAGTTGGAACTTTGGAGTCACTTCACTTCAGTCGCACGCTTCGATGCACCTTATCCGTACCTCAGCACAACTGCGTCTGCAGGAAACACGGAATATAAAACTCTCTTCTGACTGTGTGCCACTCTTGTTGCTCAATGGTCTTAGCGTGAGACGACATGTGTAGCTTATTTTCTGAAGTCCCTATGTGCTGTCCTTACAGCTTACAGCGTCGGAACTGCAACAATCTCGTGGTCGGCGGTGGTAGTAATGTTCTGGCTCCTCACTGCAGACTCAACTCGTGATGGGATATTTGTCTGCTTCTTGTTCTTCTTCAACTTTTGTCAATAAGTAATAGCATTACGCTGAGGTGACAAAAGTCACGAAGTCAGTACATTGGCAGAGCTATCATTTGTACTCTGATGATTCATGTAAAGGTTTCAAAAGTGATTAAGGCAATGGGAATTAACAGACCATGAACGCGGAATAGAGGTTGGAGCTAGACCCATGGGAAATGGTTAGAGAATCTAATATACCGAGAACCACAGCGCCAAAGGTATACCGAGAATACCAAATTTCAGGCACTACCTCTCACCAAGGACAACACAGTGGCCGACGGCCTTCATTTAACGACCGAGAGCAGTGGTGTTTGCGTAGAGTTGTCAATGCTAACAGACAAGCAAGACTGCGTGAAATGATCGGAGAAATCAATGTGGGACGTACGACGAGCTCAACTGTCAAGACAGTGCGGTGAAATTTGGCCTTAATGAGCCAAGGGAGCAGACGACTGACGCGGGTGCCTTTGTTAGCATCACGACATCGCCTTCAGTGGCTCTCATGGGATGGTCACATTATCGGTCGGACCCTAGGCGACTGGGAAACCTTGGCCTGGTGAGATTAGTCCTGATTTCAGGTAGTAAATGGTGATGTAAGAGTCGAGTGTGAGCAGACCCAACGAAGCCACGCACCCAATTTGTCAACAATGCATTTTCCAAGATTGTGGTGGCTTCACATTTGTATAAGTTGTGTTTACATGGAATGGACTGTGTCCTCTGACCCAACTAAACCGGTCATTGACTGGAAATGGTTTTGTTCGGCTTCTTGGAGACTATTTGCAGCCTTTCATGTATTTCGCGTTCCGAAACAACGATGGAGTTTTTACGGATCACAATGCGCCATGTGACTGGGCCACAATTGTTCTCGATTGGCTTGAACAACATTGCAGACAATTCGAGCGAGTTCTCCACCCAGATCGCCAGACATGAACCCCGTGGAACTTTTATGGGACATAATCGTAAGGTCAGTGTGTGCACAAAATCCTGCACCGGCAACATTTTCGCAGTTATGGATATATATAGTGGCAGCATGGCTCAGTATTTCTACAGTTGATTTCCAACGACTTTTTAAGTCAATACCATGTCGAGATGCTGCGCTCCACTGTGGAAAATCTTGTCTGACGTGATATTCGGAGGGATCCACGACACTTGTCACCTCAGCGTAAAAGCACTCCGTCTTCAGGCCACAAGTGGCCCATCGGGACCATCCGACCGCCGTGACATCCTCAGATGAGGATGCAGAGAGGAGGGCCGTGTGGTCAGCTCACTGCTCTCCCGGTCGTTATGATGGTTTTCTTTGACCGGAGCCCCTACTGTTCGGTTGAGTAGCTCCTCAGTTGGCATCACAAGGCTGAGTGCACCCCGAAAAATGGCAACAGAGAATGGCGGCGCGGACGATCACCCATCCAAGTGCCGGCCACGCCCGACAGCGCTTAACTTCAGTGATCTGACGGGAACCGGTGTTTCCACTGCGGCAAGGCCGTTGCACACCTCAGTGTAAGTGGGGCGCAGTTAGGGAAAGCCACTGATATACCTGACTCAACAAAGTGCACACTGTTATGACACTACACATGGGAACGAGCATATTGGAAACAGGGTAGCAGGTCAGCTGTTCACATACTGCTGTTGTGAGTATCTACAGAAAATGGATGAATGACTGCAGAACCAGGAGTAGGTGACAAGGTTTCGAATGTCCATATCTTGCCACAGAACACGGATGTTGCAATCTTGCCCATAAAGCACAATGGAATGTGTTAGATTTGCCCATAAAGCACAATGGGCAGCGATCTGTGGCAGATCTGAAGACAGAGCGTAATGGTGGTGCAGGCACGAGGTTTTGGAGGATACCATGTAGCGTACATTGCTGAACATGGATTCTCTGTAGTAGGTGACCTCTATGTGCTCCCAAGTTACTCCACCAACGTCCTCAACATACCGTTCCATGGATGCAGGCTGGTGGAGGTAGTACTATGCTACTGTGGACACTGACATGTGTTTTCGTGGGACCTGTGGCACTGTCGAAGATATCGTGACAGATGTGACAGATGTGATATGGACCACCTATATCCTTTCACGCTTATTGTGTTCCCAGATGGCAACGACATCTTCCACCAGGATAACTGTCCATGTTACAAGGCCAAAATCATACTACAGTGGTTTCACGAGCATGATTGTGAATTCATTTTGATATCTTCGCTACAAAATTAACATCAGTTCATTGGAGAACATTTAGTATACAATTGGGCAAATTCATGCCATGCAGAATTGCTTATGTATGTGTTCGAAAGGGTGATCATGATAATATTCAACAGATGGTCTTAACGCTTTGGCCCACCAGTCCAACTACAACTGTAAGCTTCATTCTGAGTTCTGCATCTTTTCTATGAAATGAAATGTGCGTGTAGCACTGTTGGTCGGAAGTCCCATCCTGAGAAGTTCAGCCGCCAAAGTTCATGTACATTTTTTTGTTCGACGCAACTTCCGCGACTTGTGCATCACTGATGATGAAATAATTATGAGGACAATCCACGTGCACCCAGTCCTTAGTGGGGGAAATCCCCGACCCGGCCAGGAATCGTCCGAAGGCCCCATGATCGAGAGTCAGCAGAAGCAGAAGACCGTGAGCTGTTGACCGTAATTGTCCAGGAGGGGTAGGGAGTAAATGGAACAGACTAACAAAGATGAAGTTTTATATTAGCTCACAAATAAAAACCTAAAAATTAACTTCACAATTGCAAATTCATTTCATATTCAATGACAAAAAATGATGACTTGTAATTCATATATACTTATAATTTAAACACGTTGTTGTACTCTAAGTCCGACACTGCAGTCTTTGTACGATTATATGGTTTCTTTCCTTATCCGCTTCCCAGTCTCTTTCTTTCCTTTGCCAAAGCGACCTCCACAGTAGCACGCGGTGTTTCCTTTGTTGTTCTGGAAGACGACCAAAATTTCTATCCAGCTAGAGGGTGCTGTTGGTTCCAATGATCGAATGTCTGCTCCCGCAACTAACAACTCCATACTAACCTCCTTTTACAAATTACACTAGAGGTGTCTTCTGATTGGCGACATCCGCGTACAAAATAAAAGCATTCACAGTAGACGTTAGGCAAACGGGACAGAAAAGATTTTTCGCCACTTCATAGTGTTTCTCGCGACTGGGTAGTAGCTGTAAAGCTGGTTGACACACTCTACACCGGCCTTGTCCATGATGTTTGCCTCCAGTGTTTTTGTACTTTTCCAAAAATAAAAAGAGAGAAAAAGACAGAACCTTTAGCTTCCTTGCTCTGAAACTCGTTGGAAGACCTTTCTGTTTTTCATTTCTTCATGAGAGTTTCCATGCACACTTATAACTCCGCTGCATCTAGAAGGCAAGATATGAAGTGCTATAGCTATCCTACAGTCGAAAGTCGTGGAGCACATGGGAAAGCACATTCCAGCAAATGGAAAAGCTGCGCTCCGGCTGCTGTGGCCGAGCGGTTATAGGCGCTTCAGTCCGAAAGCGCGCTGCTGCTACGGTCGCAGGTTCGAATCCTGCCTCGGGCATGGATGTGTGTGATGTCCTTAGGTTAGTTAGGTTTAAGTAGTTCTAAGTTCTAGGGGACTGATGCCTCAGATGTTAAGTCCCATAGCGCTCAGAGCCATTTGAACTATTTGGAAAGCTGCGCCCTTACGGGATACAGCAGCCGTCCACATGCGCTCCTTTGGCATATGGGATTAGAGCCGAAAGTGTTAACAGTCACCCGTGAACAGTCTAAGGCCTTGGCTACTCCAGTTTCTGCTCTTTTCTGTCCCAACTACAAAGTCCATCAACAAATCAATGGAATATATCCTTTAATAAGTGGCATCGCATAATCCTGGGAGTGTATCTGCTAGCTGGACTGCCCAGCACCTCGACATGCAGGCTGAGCTGACTCTTGCTGACGCCAGGTACGGCCGGCGCCCCCAGCAGCTGCTGTGCCTGTCAGCCCACGTGGTCAGCAGAGTGCTGGTCGTGCTGTCTCCACACGTGCTGCCCCTCTTCATCCTGGCGGCATCCCTCGTGTCAGCTGCGGCTGGGCCCATGGTGGAATCGGCCTTGTCTGTCGGTGAGTGTTAAAAAAACTGACATAGCTGTTACAGTAATCTCGGCAGTATCAGAAAATCTTTAGAAACGTTACGGCAGTTTCCTCATTCCAGAACCTGGGAAAAGCGCTATATGAACTTCAAATGCCTGAGAAGGAATGTAACACTCTCAAGGACTATGTTCAGCGGCTCTATGGTATAGTATGTGGGTACTGATGGGTTGTAATATTAATGAATCATTTGTCACGGTCTTTGTCGATGAGCTAGTGCTCAAGAGGCCTATATGTGCATCCTCAGCCTCGGCTCTGCAGACAGTAACTGTGCTGAATTTCGAGTTGAGTAGTGTTTTCAACATTCTTCATATGGCATAACCACGCCCCACTCACGAGAACGTACTCCTCTTGAAGGCCAATTGAGTGGGGCGCCATTGTGGGGATGTGGGAAGCTGGATGCATGTACACTACTGGCCACTAAAATTGCTACACCACGGAGGTGACGTGCCACAGACACAAAATTTAACCGACAGGAAGAGGATGCTGTGATGTGCAACTGATTAGCTTTTCAGAGCATTCACACAAGGTTGGCGCCGGTGGCGACACCTACAACGTACTGACATTAGGAAAGTTTCCAACCGATTTCTCACACACAAACAGCAGTTGACCGGCGTTGCCTGGTGAAACATTGTTGTGATCCCTCCTGTAAGGAGGAGAAATGTGTACCATCACGTTTCCGACTTTGATGAAGGTCGGATTGTAGCCTATCTCGATTGCGGTTTATCGTATCGCGACATTGCTGCTCGCGTTGGTCGAGATCCAATGACTGTTAGCAGAAAATGGAATCGGTGGGTTCAGGAGGGTAATACGGAACGCCCTCCTGCATCCCAAGGGACTCGTATCACTAGCAGTCGAGATGATAGGCATCTTATCCGCATGGCTGTAACGGATCGTGCAGCCACGTCTCGATCCCTGAGTCAACAGATGGGGACATTTGCAAGCAGGATAATGCACGACTGCATGTTGCAGGTCCTGTACGGGCCTTTCTGGATACAGAAAATGTTCGAAAGCTGCCCTGGCCAGCAAATTCTCCAGATCTCTCACCAATTGAAAACGTATGGTCAATGGTGGCTGATCAATTGGCTCGTCATAATACGCCAGTCACTACTCTTGATGAACTGTGGTACCGTGTTGAAGCTGCATGGGCAGCTGTACCTGTAGACGCCATCCAAGCTCTATTTGACTCAATGCCCAGGCGTATCAAGGCCGTTATTACGGCCAGGGGTGGTTGTTCTGGGTACTGATTTCTCAGGATCTATGCACCCAAACTTCGTGAAAATATAATCACATGTCAGTTCTAATATAGTTATATTTGTCCAATGAAGACCCGTTTATCATCTGCATCTCTTCTTGGTGTAGCAGTTTTAATGGCCATTAGTGTATCAACGGACTGCTGCACATGTTAGGCACAATGTACCGATGGGCCGTCGCTGCTTTCAGCAGTGGCCTCTGCAACATTCCCACACCTGTATACCGGGCAGACACGCCTAAAGATGGACGCAGTTTGCGAGCAGCGGCGGACCCCCAAACATCATGCAGGTTCGAAACTGTGGCACACGTTGCACCTGCTGCATCATGAGGCCTCATTAGCAGCCGTCTGCTTGCAGCGGGATTAAGTCCACATGAGTTCCAAAAGAAATCCGTTGGAATTCGATTACTCGATAAATAGTACAATTCTCAAGGCTGTCAATTCAACTAAGTACCTGGGTGTTAAAATTACGAACAACTTCAGTTGGAAGGACCACATAGACAATATTGTCGGGAAGGCGAGCCAAAGGTTGCGTTTCATTGGCAGGACACTTAGAAGATGCAACAAGTCCACTAAAGAGACAGCTTACACTACACTCGTTCGTCCTCTGTTAGAATATTGCTGCGCGGTGTGGGATCCTTACCAGGTGGGATTGACGGAGGACATCGAGAGGGTGCAAAGAAGGGCAGCTCGTTTTGTATTATCGCGTTATAGGGGAGAGAGTGTGGCAGATATGATACAGGAGTTGGGATGGAAGTCATTACAGCATAGACGTTTTTCGTCGCGGCGAGAGCTTTTTACGAAATTTCAGTCACCAACTTTCTCTTCCGAATGCGAAAATATTTTGTTGAGCCCAACCTACATAGGTAGGAATGATCATCAAAATAAAATAAGAGAAATCAGAGCTCGAACAGAAAGGTTTAGGTGTTCGTTTTTCCCGCTCGCTGTTCGGGAGTGGAATAGTAGAGAGATAGTATGATTGTGGTTCGATGAACCCTCTGCCAAGCACTTAAATGTGAATTGCAGAGTAGTCATGTAGATGTAGATGTAGATGTAGATGTCTCTGGCCAGACTACCTATGGCTACTCTTGTGTCCTGGAAGAGTTGACTGGCGAGATGATTGGCACTCTGTTGTCTTCAGTGATGAGAATGGGTTCTGTCTGCGTGTGAGTGATGAAGTGTGGCGTAGACCCAGTGAGCTGCCCATACCAGAGTGCACTCTCCCACATCACACAGGTCCCATCCCAGGCTTCGAGGTGTGGGGGACGTGAGTTACAACTCGCCATCACGCTTGGTGTTTCTGAAGGGTGAAGTAACCAGCGCCCGCTACATCGGGCAGGCTATTATCCTTGGGCTACTGTCATTTCTACGACAGAAAGCTGATGTCCCCTTCCAACAGGACAATGCACGGCCAGATGCGGCGGCTGCGGCGCAACACGCTTCTAGTGGTGTAAAACAACTTGTCTGGCTAACAAAATCACCAGATGTATTGGCAGTTGATCTCGTAAGGAACGTGTTGTAACTTATTCATTCTCCAGGACCTGCAAGAATTATTGCCGAACTACAACAGAAGGTGCAAAATGCCTGCAGCAATCTATCGCTGGATGCTATTCAGCATCCTTATGATCGTTTGCATGCGAGAATACACGCTTGCATTGCCGCCAGAGGGGATACACTGTGTATTGATGCAAATGTATATGCAGCCTTTACTGTGTTGTGTGTGTTTAATTTGGTCTGAATTTGTTATCATATCATATTCTCATACACTTCTACAACGGTCAACTACCCGTCACCTCACTTGTCAATCAAATGATCTTGATAGTGATGCGTTTTTTCCTGCAGCATATATTGGAAAATACTACATGAAAGAGCCTTCTACAAATGTGTCAAGCCAGAAACTCGTAAAAAATTTTAAAATATACTTGATATTTTTCTACACACTTTTATCCTTATCAGATAATGTACTGTAACATCTATTCAAACACCAACAAATGGCGTTGAATTGCTTTAGAGATTTCCATAACAGGTTTAAGAAGCATTTCTATCTTAGGTACAGCTGCTTCAAAAAGCAGCTGTTTCTGTGGCCCCACGCCTATACAATACCCAAAAATAGTTTTCCATCACCTAAATCTGTGTTAACATGTATGGATTTAGTTTCTACAAGATAAATGAATAAAAGTATAAAAACCTAAGAAGGAAAGATAAAATACTGATTTTATCCCTGTCACGCATAAATTATTAACAAGTGAGAAAATTTTTTTGAAATGAAGTTTATATAGTAAACAAAAATGTGTACTACCGAAAAATTTGAAGTTTTACTCAAAGTTGCTATTTACAAACAAAATACAGAGATGTCGACTGGAGTGAACACTATGGACTTGAGAACTCTTGAGTCTTCATCTGTTAATTATATCTTTTTTTTTCTTTGGAAACTGAACGCAATTTGGGCACAGAGGTTCCTTAAATGCAATGCAAACATGCTTAGTTTTCCTTTTGCACATTTCATAACGACATCCGTTTGCATTTTTTATGTCCAAAAGTTTAGGCCAATGATTCTGTTGCTGAAATCTCACTTCAGCTGTCGCTTTACAAACTGGTCCCTTTTCCTGCGATCTTGGTGTAGTAACTGGTCTTCCTCTGCTTCCTGGTGACTGTACGTGTTTTCCCAGGTTTATGAAGGACCGTGGCACTGACGCCTTGAAATAAAGGTGACAGATGTCATTTCTTGCCTGTCTACATTCATGTTTTCCGTGTCTGTGTGAAAAATATCATCCTGCAAATTCTGTACAAAGCACATTCGACGGTTAATCGTACATTGCCCTCATGTTCTGGCATATTGTAACTCATTGTATTATCGAATAAAGCTATTCACATCTGTATTTGACGATATCTGACTCGAGCTTTCAAGGGCTGTCCCTAGTCCTTGAAAACTGTGTCTGCAGATCAAAGCTTCCAGATGGAAAGCAGTTTCGGTGGCTTACCCGATTGCAGGCATATTTTTGTGAAACCACTATGTGTGTGGTCGTTTAGTTCTAGATAATTATAAATACAGTACTTGTTGCGACAACATATATTAGCAAATACCCAAATAACATTGGAAATTCAGTAAAAGTCCATGCAAATATACTTGTCTTTTCATCACATTACCTTTCAAATGTAATATGTTCGAAATAGTATGGCCAGTGTTTTGAAAAACATAAATTAAAAAAGTAAGCGGTGTTCGGTCCAGTAATTAACCGATGACGGAGCTCGAACACTAACCACATGAGCACAATTATATCATGGTCAGAGTCGCAACGCACTGGTACATCACTAACGGGTAAAACATCTCTCGCCGTTTTCTCGAAATTGCCCAAGTAGTACGCCTTACTATTTACACATTCTGCTGTCCTAATGGACTAGTAAAAGTGTACAAAGTTTGAAGTAAATCCATGATACGAACGTCGTTGCCTCTCCTTGTAACTTTAAATGCAGATTACGTCTAATATAAAAGCCAATCATGTAAATGATCAGTATGAACCTGTTGACTTCGCAGTATATCACAGATGTGACCAATGCTATATGTCAAGAAATAAACCAAAATTCATGAAAACTGATGGCAACTGGCTGCAAACACAGTAACATTTTCAATGTGAATAACATTTGTACTCCCAACGGCGATGGACAAATGCCCTTGGCTTAGTAAGCGCTTCTCGTTTACGGTTTTAGCGTTTCTTTAAAAGTTAATTATTGTGAAACCACTCACACTGCTATTGTGTCTATCCCGCAAGTGAACTACTGAATCGTCTCCGAAACATCTTTAAAGTGACGTCTGTGTTATTTGATACCTAAGATTGAAAGGATTTGACGATGCTTCCTCGTGTTTCAGGTTTGGAGCTGACTGATGTCAAGCACCGCACTGCGATCAACCGCTACGGGTGCTTTAGTGAGGCCGTCGGAATGATGCTTGCAGGTCTCGTGGCATGGGCAGTGCCCAATTGGATCTACTTCGTCTCGGTTGTTACCCTCTGTTGTTTTGCGTTATTCTTCTTCTTCAGGTAAGACACGAAAAATAAAAGATGCATGGGAATGCGTAAAGATACAATAAATATTAACATATTATATTCTGAGCGGAATGAACAATGGACGACGAAAATACACAGCTTTTCTTTAGTCGGCGAGTCTTGTCTACGGCAGAAGTACGACAGGAGATTATTTTTGCGAGTCAAGCGTGTAGAAAGCTGTGATGTGAAGCACGTAACGAGATACACAGCGTATCCGATCGTGTCGTATTATTGTAGAATATAGTGTCCGTTGGTGCGTGTGTGTAATGGGACATTGCTCGCAATTAATAAAACTTTTCGCTGCATAATCTGCAGGGGCCAAAGATGTGTTGGTGTTGGCTATTCCCAAACAGCTGCCACGTACGTCATCAGCCATATAATGAGAGTTAGATACATGTACTAGCCACGCTCCTGTTCAATGTACTTTGTCAGATGAGCATTGGGTAGTTTTAGAAAACACTGACTTATGCTCTGGTTTCAGTTTGCCCACAGTACAACTAAAACATGAGGCAGCTCATCCTCACAGAAAAATGTTCCTGTAATGTGATTTTTCTAGACTGTTTGTGCATGTAAATGTGTGTGTGTGTGTGTGTGTGTGTGTGTGTGAGTGGGAGTGGTGGGTAAGGAGGGCACTGATTGAAAATACACTACTGGCCATTAAAATTTGCTACACCATGAAGATGACGTGCCACAGACGCGACATTTAGCCGACATAAAGAGGATGCTGTGGTATGCAAATGATTAGCTTTCCAGAGCATTCACACTGGTTGCCGCCGGTGGCGACACCGACAACATTCTAACATGAGGAAAGTTGCCAACCGATTTCTCACACACAAACAGCAGTTGACCGGTGTTGCCTGGTGAAACGTTGTTGTGATGCCTCGTGTAAGGAGGAAAAATGCGTACCATCACGATACCGACTTCGATAAAGGTCGGGTTGTAGCGTACAGCGATTGCGCTTTATCGTATCGCGACATTGCTGCTCGCCTTGGTCGAGATCCAATGACTCTTAGCAGAATATGGAATTGGTGGGTTCAGGAGGGTAATACGGAACGCCGTGCTGGATCCCAACGGCCTCGTATCACTAGCAGTCGAGATGACAGGCATCTTATCCGCATGGCTGTAACGGATCGTGCAGCCACGACTCGATCCCTGAGTCAACAGATAGGCACGTTTGTAAGACAACAAACATCTGCACGAACAATTCGACGACGTTTGCAGCAGTACGGACTATCAGCTCGGAGACCGTGGATGCGGTTACCCTTGACGCTGCATGACAGACAGGAGCGCCAGCGATGGAGTACTCAACGACGAACCTGGGTGCACGAATGGCAAAACGTCACTTTTCGGACGAATCCATATTCTGTTTACAGCATCATGATGGTCGCATCCGTGTTTGGTGACATCGCGGCGAACGCACATGGGAAGCGTGTATTCGTCATCGCCATATTGGCTTATCACTCGACGCGATGGTATGGGGTGCCATTGGTTACACGTCTGGGTAACCTCTTATTCGCACTGACGGCATTTTGAACAGTGGACGTTACATTTCCGATGTGTTACGACCTGTGGCTCTACGCTTCCTTCGATCCCTGCGGAACCATAGATTTCAGCAGGATAATGCACGACCGCATGTTGCAGGTCCTGCACGGGCCTTTTTGCATACCGAAAAAGTTCGACTGCTGCCCTGGCCAGCACGTTCTCCAGATCTTTCTCCAACTGAAAACATCTGGTCAATGGTGGCCGAGCGACTGGCTCGTCATAATACGCCAGTCACTACTCTTGATGAGCTGTGGTATCGTGTTGAAGCTACATGGGCAGCTGTATCTGCAACCGCCATCCAAGCTCTGTTTGTCAATGCCCAGGCGTATCAAGGTCGTTATTACGGCCAGAGGTATTTGTTCTGGGTCTGGTTTCTCAGGATCTATGCACCCAAATAGCGTGAAAATATAATCACATGTCAGTTCTAGTGTAATATATTTGTCCAATCAATACCCGTTTATCATCTGCAGTTCTTCTTAGTGTAGCAATTTTAATGGCCAGTAGTGTAGAATTAACTTCCACTTACTAAACTCACCATTTCTCCAACCAAGACCCGACAGTTTTCAATGCTGTCTATAGGCTGAGACAGTGTTTGATGTATCCTAGTATTGTGACAGGATAGCTGTGTGCCGCGCTGGTTAGCCGCACGGTCTTGGGCGCCTTGCCATGGTTCGCGCGGCTACTCCTGTCGGAGGTTCGAGACCTCCCTCCGGCATAGGTATGTTAGTTTAAGTTAGATTAAGTAGTGTGTAAGTCTATGGACTGATGACCTCAGACGTTTGCTCCCATCGGTGTGGATGTCTACCTTCACGGGGTTATGGAGGCTTCGCTCGTAGGATTCCGTATGCTTCCCTGAGGTGCTCCCGCCTATTTACCATATAGTGCTGACCGTTCGCCTCTATTCTCTTGAAGCTTTTGTCAGTGACGCATAAGTGAGTGAGATGTATGTCCCCGTGCGGAATTACAGTGCCATTCAGCTTTTACTCAACAGCACTGCTGAAAGAGCCCAATAGGGTGATGATACTGTAATTTTGTGGGAGGGAGTTGTCTTTCCACGCCTTCCTGAACATCAGGAGCTTGGCCACATTTCAACGTACAAGGAAATTGTGGTGTTTGAGGAAAGTAGTCTCCATGTCTGTAAAATATTCTAATGTTGTGTGAATAAACTAGGTTATGAATGCCATCTGGACCAGTTTCTTTCCTAAGATGGGATACTTGATAGTTACCATGATACGCCTGGTTTTGGGTAACCCTATGTCGGCTAACTGCGAACGTCATGTTTCTCGCAGATATATTTGGTTACGTAGACATATATACAGTATGTATAATATCTATTTGTAAGCGGGTGTTTTTCAAGAATATTTGGTATTAGAATTTAGGTAGTTTCTCAGTTTGTGCGTAAAAGGTAAGAAAAAAGAAAAGTTTCGCAGTTTGTGCGAAAAAGGTAAGAAGAAAGCCTCAGAGTAGTGGTTTCTTTTCGATACTAAAGCGTCGATCAGTGATGTGCTTTAAAATCAATCCCAGAGATGTTGTTCAACGTAAATTGGTAATTTGTAGACTCTGATTTAGTCTGCACTGATATACTACGTTTCCCTTCTGTAAATAAAATTTACAATATTTGAATCTTCGTCAAGTATTTTATGTTTGAGGTTTTCCTGTAGTATGCAGTTGACTAGTCCTAGCTTATGCTCGTTGGTTTAATGTATCTCATAATTTACAAAAAACGCCTTCATTTAACTTCTTCCGTTTCTTTCCTTAAAGATAAAAACTAGAAATATGCAGAAATATTTCATTCGTATGATTTAACTTCTTCACGTTTCTAAGATTTTTTTTTTCAGATTTGCAGTATCATAAACTCAGGCAAAACATACAGCTTTTGTGTTCCATGTTGGTTCATACGACAAATAAACTTACACGAAGAAATGCAGATGGGAAGTGAACATTGCAAAAGTTTGATTCATAAATTTTTTCATGTCTTTCTTTTTACAACTACGTTAATAATGGTCGAAAATAATATCTTGCAGCGATCGCTGGTTTTCGCTATAGGTGTCACTCCAGTCCCATTTCCTTCAGCATGGAACATAAAATACTAAAATTTTATTATTATTTCGCAAAACTGTATCGGTTTAAAATACTTTAATTATATTGTAAAAGAAATATTTACCTTACAGACAGCACTGTGATCGAAACACAGTCACATTACATAGTCCATTGGATTTCAAGTATAGTTTGTGTGATGTCAACGTGGCGTGCCTGGGCAACAAGTGTAGTAGTTGTGTCTAATGGGTCAAAACTGCCCTGGAAGAATGTTCCGCCGGGTTCCAGAAGACTGGGATATTATCTTCGCTTACTGGTTCACCGTCCCGGCAGATTAAACACACTTCTGCAGGTGGTGTCCAACCCAGTGAGTGTCTGACCCCATTGTGGGCTCTACGAGTAGAGACGTTTGTTCCGCACCTCAGTTCGCACTGGGGCGTTTAGCGATAAGATTTCCAGCAGCAATGCCACTCGGCGCTATATCGAGTACCCTGTTTTTTATTCGCCTTGACAGGTGCAGACACTGATTTATCAAGTTCCGTCACCTCTATTTCACTGTCTTGGGTGGCCGTTTCTCGATCGGTTCTATCGGTCTGTCGATCGGTACGACGGACGAAGCATCTGATGCTCTTAAACTGTCTGCGAGGTTCCGGCAGCACATCAGTCACTAGTGCCATGTGTGTGTGCTTCTCATTGCTGAACCTCTTATGAAATACCACATTGGCATTCTGAAACAGGACCTGTATCTATGTTTCTCTGCTAGAATGTTGTCCATCGATTCGTGTGAAGAGCGTTTTGACGAGTGTTTTGCTTGATAGCCACCCTTTACTAAGCTCAGTCACAAGCAGCTGTGTGATGAGAGAAGCTACTCTTATGTCGATCTTCTTCATTCTGAGACTAGGAAAAGCGTCTGCAACAAGGGATCCATATCTATAAAGTGATGAAGAACCCAACATGGAGATTATCTGATTTGCTACAGCTGCATGTGAAGTTCGATCACATTTTCAGAATAAACGAGTGGTAATTCCTGTAGGTCATCGTCTTCTTTGAACATAATCAGTATCATTCAGCATATCCTGATATACATCAGATTGATTCATATGTGCCAACAACGATCTCGAAATAACTTCCACCCATTCAAGCATAGATCCCCAAAGGATGTGGTTGGTATGTCTCAGAGAGACTCGAATATATCGTTGGCTGGTGAAATGCATTATGGATATGCGTTAACACAAGGATTAAAGAACATGTCACCAACGCTACTACTCATAGTTATGTCTAATTTAGCTATCTTCAATTCCTACAGTGCAATATAGCGTGAGAGTCGTGTCTTTCATACTGTGTGCTAAACCACAACGAAATTCTAATTGATTAGTAAGTAATAAACTAGAAATGAACACAAAAAAACAACATTACTAATTTCAACTTAAAAAGGAAATATAACACTTTAAAACGACATGCACACATAGATTACGCTACGAGCATAAAATATTTTAAACTGGCAGTAAGCTGGAGTGGTAAATTCACTCGAAGATACTAGCAAACAGAATACAGTCACGGTGATAAGCAGTAAACCCAAGTTCGAGTCCTGGAAGATTTTCATTTGTCGCCACATATTCATTGAATTGCATCTTCTGCGAATCAGAAATGTTCAGTCTCAGATATTTTCGCCTCATTGTACTGACATTTGCTTCTTCCTCAACGATTTATTCAATGAATTTAATTAATTTAAGAGAGAGTAGCATCTTATTATTGTGGAGTTCCGTGACCAGTGTGTAGTGCGAAATGCCCTGTGGACACACAAGAACTCCATACACTCTCAGTCCTGAAAGATGTAATCCTTCTTTTCAGGATTAAATGCATAAAATAAGAACACTATTTTGATATTACGTAAGTATAACAACAATACAAAAGTGATCTCTGTAATGATTACTTCAAACTGTTGGCTACTTTAATGTGTCTTGTGAGTACCAGTTGATAAAGCATAGTAAGGAAAATTTTAGAAACTATCACACTAACAGCTCTGTCAATCACGATAGGACAAAGCCACAATGAACCTTCAAAATTTCCAAATGACAGCTATAAATCATTTGTTAAATAATTCATACCATACCATAAAGAATTATTTAGACAACATAGTGCAAGCTTTTGTAAAAATGTAACATGAATTTACAATACAACACTTACTTCATTCTACAATACACTTTCTATAATTCGCACTCTTACTGGAGAATGCGACATCATAGGTCTGTCTTTTAATAGTAATAATCTTCCATCCTCCTCATAGTGAGAGGACAGCTGAAAGGTTTTAACAGTAGAGTGTCCAGTCGACTGCTCTTTGTTGAATCTTTTTCTTTCAGTCGAATGAAACAACCAAATGAAACTAGTCTCTGTGGCCATGTCAGCTATATCAGTAAGTTCACTCTCTCTCCATGTCTGAGTTATTTAACTTCATGTGAGACAATCGACTAACACGAGTCTCAGTGACTACATCAGCCATATTAATGTTTTTACTCACTCTCTCGGTTTGAGAAATTTCATGTGCATACTTTATCAGTAATTTCAATTCCTCATGAGTCATTATTACTCTTGACAACTATTTTAGAGACGAATATCGCACGTTATTTCAAGAAGAGGTGAATAACATGTATATGTCTAAAAATTAAGTATTTTCAAAATTTATTTCTTTATTTACTTAAATACCTAATTTTCGTTTTTCTGGCATTAACCATAGATATTTTGGTTGGTTTTAAACGGTTAATGACTGGCGATACATTATAAATTTGTATTGAAACAAATTAACAATCACTTTCTTTATTTAAATTTATTGAAACTCTCTGTCTCTCTCTCTCTCTCTGTCTCTCTCTCTCTCTCTGTCTCCGCTGGTTCGCACCAATCACCCTTTTTCGGTAAACGCTGACTAAAGTGATGTGAACATAAAGCATATAAGATACAATTTTGTAAATTGTTTTGTACATAACCACTTGTTTTCGAAACATATATAGACTCTCGTCTGAGGCTTTTTTGTGAGAAATACTTTTTTAATTTCTTCGAATTTTTTAATTAAAATAGATTCACAATGTGAATTATCAGTGTAGATACTTTAAATGGTATTGAGTTTGTCTTGAGGATCATTTTCTACCCAGTCTATTCCATCCCCATGCCAATGAGCATTTCGGAATTCTGGTCCAAACACAAAACTCACTATTAAGAAAAAGCCTCTTTGTAAAGATTGATGAAGAGCCAAACTAATGATTGCTTAATGGTACAAAAAAAAGCAAATACTGGAACCCAATAACGGCGACGACAGGCGATAATAGAGTGCAGTCAACAATAAAGGATTAACAATGGCAAAACGATGGAATATTCGAGCTCAAAACGGAATGCATCGTTTTCCAACAACCGACTGAATTGATTCCTTTTATTCAATTGTTCTTGTTAGTAATTCCTGAACTCAACGTAAAGTTTGTCACTGACGAATGTCCACACAGTTTTTCAAAGTTACAAAGATTGAAGCCCATAGGAATAATGTTAATTGACCGGCCCAAATATCTCACGAAGTAGGCGTCAAACCAAAAAACTACAAAGATCGAAACTTGTCTAGCTTGAAGCGGGAAACCAGATGGCGCTATGGTTGGCCCGCTAGATGGCGATGCCATAGGTCAAGCGGAGGATATCAACTGCGTTTTTTAACATAGGAACCCCCATTTTTATTACATATTCGTGTAGTACGTAAAGAAATATGAATGTTTTAGTTGGACCATTTTTTTCGCTTTCTGATAGATGGCGCTGTAATAGTTACAAACACATGGTTTACAGTTTTAGACGAACAGTTGATAACACGTAGATTTTTTAAATTAAAATACAGAACCCAGGTACGTTTGAACATTTTCTTTCGGTTGTTCCAATGTGATACATGTACCTTTGTGAACCTATCATTTCTGAGAACGCATATTGTTACAGCGTGATTACCTGTAAATGCCACATCAATGCAATAAATGCTCAAAATGATGTTCGTCAACCTCAATGCATTTGGCAATACGTGTAACGACATTCTTCTCAACAGCGAGTAGTTCGCCATCCGTAATGTTCGCACATGCATTCACAGTGCGCTGAGGCATGTTGTCAGGCGTTGTCGTTGGTTCACGATAGCAAATATCCTTCAACTTTCTCCACAGAGAGAAATCCGGGGTCGTCAGATCCGGTGAACGTGCGGGCCATGGTATGGTGCTTCGACGACCAATCCACCTGTCATGAAATGTGCTGTTCAATACCGCTTCAACCGCACGCGAGCTATGTGCCGGACATCCATCATGTTGGAAGTACATCGCCATTCTGTCATGCAGTGAAGCATCTTGTAGTAACATCGGTAGAACATTACGTAGGAAATCAGCATGCATTACTCCATTTAGATTGCCATCGATAAAATGGGGCCCATTTATCCTTCCTCCCATAATGCCGCACCATACATTAACCCGCCAAGGTCGCTGATGTTCCACTTGTGGCAGCCATCGTGGATTTTCCGTTGCCTAATAGTGCATATTATACCGGTTTACATTACCACTGTTGGTGAATGACGCTAAATAGAAGGCGTGCAAAAAATCCGTTATCGTTCCGTAATTTCTCTTGTGCCCAGTGGCAGAACTATACACGAGGTTCAAAGTCGTCGCCATGCAATTCCTGGTGCAATCGATGTTAATGTAGCATTGTCAACACCGACGTTTTTGAGATTCCCGATTCTCGCGCAATTTGTCTGCTACTAATGTGCGAGAGCAGCTAAACCACCTACTTGGGCATCATCATTCGTTGCAGGTCGTGGTTGACGTTTCACATGTGTCTGAACACTTCCTGTTTCCTTACATATCGTAACTATCCGGCGAACGGTCCGGACACTTGGATGATGTCGTCCAGGATACCGAGCAGCACACATAGCACACGCACGTTGGGCATTTTGATCACAACAGCCGTACATCAACACGATATCGTTCTCTTCCGTAGTTGGTAAACGGTCCATTTGAACACGGGTGATGTATCACGAAGCAAATACCGTCCGCACTGGCGGAATGTTACGCGATACCACGTACTGATACGTTTGTGACTATTACAGTGCCATCTATCACACAGCGAAAAAAGTGGTCCAACTAAAACATTCATATTTCTTTACGTACTACACGAACATGTAATAGAAAATGAGGGTTCCTATTTAAAAAATAAACCGCAGTTGATATCCGTTCGACCTTTCGGCAGCGCCATCTAGCGGGCCAACCATAGCGGCATCTGGGTTCCCCCTTCAAGCTAGACGAGTTTCGTTCTTTGTAGTTTTTACGTTTGATGCTTATTTCGTGAGATATTTGGCCCGGTCACTATCAGTATTAAACTGACACATTTAATATTGTTGTAAAACTGACCAGTGGACAAATGTTCCACTACTACTACTGTGATTAGTACTTACAGGAGACTTGTACCTTTTTTGTGACAGGTGGTTCCCCGAGTCTCCGCGCTGGCTGGCGTGCAGGGGTCGCGAGCAGGAGGCGCTGGCCGTTGTGCGTCGCATAGCAGCCACCAACGGCTCCACGGTGCCCCCGTTCGCCCTGCAGGTGATCCAGACCGTGGGCAAGAGCAAGACAGACAGGAGGGGCTTCCTCGGCATCTTCTCCAGCTGGAACGTCTTCAGGAACACAGTAATCCTCATCGTTGCCAGGTGCTTACCAAATAACTTTCTGACTCCTCTATGTTCTACTAGAACCTAGCAGCTAATGGCTAGCACACATTATCTGCAGTCTTTCCATATTGCTGCTTCAAGGGGAGTACTACGGTGTCATGAAACACGCGAAACCTTCTTAATTTCCTTGCAGTCTGTTCAGAGTAAAAAATTACCGAAACTGTTGTGTCACCGGGTGACAACTTCCAACTCCAGTGCTGCGAGTGGGATGTTTCTTCCCGTACTGTGGCGGGCTTGGAATTAGGAACGTCCAGAGCTAATGTTGGCAATGCCGTGGTGCGGCCACTGTCTAACAGACAGTGTGTAGCGATGGAACGCGGAATAGCAGATCACTGTCTAAACGTTCATAGTGGTGTCTGTTTGTTGTATATCGTGTCTCCCTACCACTTTCGCGCAACGACGCTCTGACCGTATTTTTTTAGGGAATTAACTAGTTTGAACCTGGGACCTGTTGCTGGTAAGGAGACGCCAGACCACACATGACATGTAGAATTCAAAGGAGTTCAGTGAGACTAGCGATGATATAACCAAATACTAAATGATCTCAGCGTCAGCTCCACTACACTCCCTGTAAAAGAATCTTAATACTAACTAAATGTAGTGGAAGGGGTCAAGGCTTTCCTATTTTTAGTTAGCTGGTAAAATAACGTCGAAAAGCAGTTAAGTTTACCATTGGAAATTTTATTCTACTCACAAAACATTGTTTATTAATTGCACTATTGATAAAAGGAAGTGATTTAATACAGGATGGTAAAAACCAACTGCGTTCAACAAAAATGTGAACGAATATTCCCTGAATGGGTTTCCAAGTTCTACAATGGATCGAAGGATGACCTATGCCATATCACATCTATAATCTAGGTTTAATTTAAGTTTCACAAAAGAGAAAACTATCAAAATGGTCTACAGTGACCCTCAATTATCTTTATTTACTTATCTAACTTGTCGTAAATTACACTGGCTGATGTGGCTTCTCAATAACTATATAAAAGAAAAATCATCGCGTTTCAGATCCGTTCTTCAAGTGGCAAATGTGAACACCGTGAGTTTTAATTAACGATCGACATTAGTATTACGCAAAAAGGAGGTGTAACAGATGAGACTCCTGCAGTTCTGAGTGAAGCTTTATGCGCTCAAATATGCGGCATCGCGTGCGTTCATTACCTTGTCGGTGTTTAGGCAGCGTCAGGGCAGCGGCGGGCAGCACAGCTCCGCTCACCACGCCATCTCGGAAGCAACTCTTCTCCTAACTTCTCCTTACTACAATTTACCGAAGTTGGTTTAAAAAAAAACTATCTGGCTGTGTTTTTATCTGACCAGTCAGGGTCTCAATATTAACCTTAAGCTCCGCCTACAAAGATTCTGTCTATCCAATGAGAAACGTTATACTTTTCGTGGTGGGGCAATGTTTTTAAATTTTGCAACGTAACAGCGACGCTAAAAAGTCTCACGCTAAAACCTGCAGCTGGTGTGGTCCTTTTAGCGTTATCGTAAGATCTATACTGTTCTTCTGGAGGGCTCTATCTTTTAACATGGGCTGTGGGGTGGTCCTTGACGTACCTGACACGCGAAAAAGTCTCACGCTAAAACTTGCGGGTGGTAGTGGCCCTTTTTGTGTTATCGTAAGATCTATACTGTTTTTCTGGAGGGCTCTAGCTTTTAACATGGGCTCGGGGGTGGTCCTTGACGTAACAGGGACGCGAAAAAGTCTCACACTAAAACGTGCGGGTGTTAATCTTAGAGGAAGGCTGGCGACGTGGGAGTCCAGTCGTCCCTTATTGTAGGGCCTTCTAGCTTAACACGGTTCTGCTCTCGGCTTCTGTCCCCGTTTCTCCCCTCGGAACTGCGTCTGCCTCACGGTGGGAAGGTACGACATGCATTTAGGCATTCTTGTGTTAGTCTGTGGTATTCCATTTGCTCACTCGTTACCCGTATTACTTTGGTTAATTTAACGTCACGATTTATTCGGAGCTATGCGACATACTACTGGATTTGCTTATCATGTCAGGGTTTTCATGGAAAGTGTTGGATTTGCCTGACACCTTACAACTGCGCGAGCGACCTTGCTCAGTATGTGTCAGCTTACAAATAGTTATACTTTACATGTCTGTAACATTTCAATTGCGACACGTGTGCCTAAGATTCGGCTATAAATGGAAACAAAGTATCGAATCCAAGGATCAGTACTTACCGGTTTAATACGGATAGTTACAACCTGATCGCTATCGCGTGAGTGTTTGTTACAACGTACAACAAATATCTCAATGTAAAAAAAATGGTAGTCGTAATTATGAATGCTAAAATATGGTCTGAAAGAATTTAATGAATCTAAAGTGAAGAATAAAATGGTCGCCAGCACCAAAAACGAGCGAAAGTTAATTTTAGTAAATGACTGTAATGACTTAGACCCGATGTGAATATCGCGTGACAAAGACGAAGGAGTAACTTGACAAAATGCAGGAGCACTTGCTTACATGTAAAAGACACGTGTGACATGAAGACAAAAGACGTTAATTTGGAATCCAATGACCTCAGTTACCATAATGATCACGAACCACAAGTAATGACTAGCTACTCTTTATGGAAACTGTACTGTATTATGTAACTGTTACGTTACGATAACGCTGTCTGAAAAGATGCTTAATGGTGACAGAAACTGATTATTATTCTTTCCTTGTTATTATGCACCTGATTGCTTTTCAAATAGATGCCGCAAAAACTTTCATTCACTGCAACAACTATTTTTCACTACCAATGTGTGTAACATATGAACATTAATATCATTTACAAAACACGACATACAATTTTAAAGCTACTTTGACCACATGAAAGCCAGCATGCTTCTATCACAGAATACGAATTTAATTTTAAATCACTTTTAATTTGAGGTGACTGTCTGCAGTAGTAGTGCAATAGTATATTAGAAGCAGTAGTTACTATTGGCTTTTATAACAAGTTGAAAATGAACTACAAATTTGTTTAGAGTTGGCTTCTTTTGACCATTTGTTTCACTTGCGACTTTCTCGGAATTTACAGTGAAAGCATAGCATCTTGCTGAAGGTTAACGTGTCGCGTAAGTAAAGTTTATCCAGACAACTTTGTTCTTTGACTAAACACAGTAAAATGTTCCAAAAACTTACTAAGATTACACAACTACAAGATACTGGCAGGATCTTATTTTGCGATGCATTGCTTGTGTCTCGAAGTACTGCTTACCATGAGATCTATGAGGTTCTTCTTGATTATCGAGTAGCTTTAATTAATTTCGGCCACACAATATTCTTCATTACTTCCAAAATCTTCTTGCGACTATGTGCTTTGCCCACATACTTGCAGATACGCTTATAGTTTGCATGGCCACATATTACGCCACATTTTACGCAAAACACTCTGGTATTTGCACGCCAACACATGCGTCCGTTCCACACTACAGATGCTTTGCAACTAATTCTCTGCTTTAAACTCTGCGATTGCACGCACTCTCGCCAACGATTTTATTTTTACACTAAAGATATTCTCTATGGTATATTCAATAAAAACTTCCCTGACGTGTCCGACCTATTTACAACAATGATTTGACATGAATAATTCTCACTTGTCCTATGAAAGTACGTTACATTTGGGTCTAGTGAAGCAGCGGGTACAACCAATGACGTCAGAATTGGCCAGAGAGCATGTATTACACAGATGAAAGAGCTGACAACTGTTCAGAAACAGAGGAAAACGACAGTAGAAAAATATAGTTGACATATATCAAGGCAAGTAGTATTTTCACGTTAAGGATATAGCGTGTTTGTATCGTATTATTTCTGTGGAAAATGAAGGGGAAAAATGGATGGAAATACTGGTCGCATAGAATTCGTACCTCACGGTATATATATATATATATATATATATATATATATATATATATATATATATATATATATATGGGTTGTATCTCGAACCTCATTCGAACTGTATTGGTTAACTGCAGTACGGGATACAAGTTTAACGTAGGTCGATTTCTTCGTTTTCATTAGCAGTAATTCTGTTGATCAGTTGAACTATATAGGTCAACTGAAGCACGGGATACAAATTTTACATGTGTTGTTTCTTTCGCCTCCGCTATCACTAACAGTCTGTTGTTACGCAGATATGAGTTCTACCGATGGCAAAACGAGCTACGTCCATAATATTTGTAGCCCATACTTTCGTTGACCTATATATATGTACACTGCTAACGAAAACGTGGAAATGGACGTATGTTACATTTGCACGCTGTACCTCAGTTGAACTATACGAAGAGGCAATAAGACTACACACACAGAATTTGTATCCCTTACTTCACTAAGGGGTACTGTTTTTTTTCGCCATTGATGCTAATAGTATCGAGTGAAAGTTATAGTTTTGATCACAGCAGTGACAATAGTATCCCATTCTGTAGTTGAGCTGTATAGCTATACACAACATTTGTATCCTGCTCTTCCAGTTGACATACATAGGTAAACTTCATCAGTGTTACATACGTCGTTCTTTTCGAATAGGTAGCGTCAGTGTAAACGTCAACTGAAGGACGGGATACAAATTTTAGTTGTGTCGGGCCTTTCGCCTTTAATATTGCTAGCACAGATCCGGAAAACTTGTACTGATAGCAGGGCTGGGAAACGAAAGAAAAGCGACAGCTGCGAAATTTCTATTAGGTAGTGGAGTACACGAAAACATACGTAATGGCGTAATAAAAAATTAAATAAGTCAAAACACTCAAATGCAGCAAAATAAAGAAGTAGAAATCTGAACTTCCAGACGGAAACTTCTTAAAAGAACCAAAGCTCAGCTCGCCTCGAAAGACGTCAACGAAAATCACATACCCACATAGACAACAAGCAAAACATTACGAAAACGCTCACACACACACACACACACACACACACACACACACACACACACACACACACACACATTCTCCCTACCCCCATGCTAATGTGAAATTAGCTAACATACGGGTACTGGTACTACTTTAAACACCCCATCCTCACAACCTGAATCTACAGTCCCCCCCACCCCAAACCCATAATCCCACCAGAGGTTCCCCCCTGTTGTACTTCCTTTTGCCAAAATGCTACTCGTCATTTTAGACCATAACACACGGCCCCCTATATCTCGCGTATTCCCTGCAAAAAGAGTACCAGTCCACAACTGTACGCTTACTCACACAACATTCGTGGACACACAGCCACACAGTATA
This sequence comes from Schistocerca gregaria, assembly GCF_023897955.1. Classification (NCBI taxonomy): domain Eukaryota; kingdom Metazoa; phylum Arthropoda; class Insecta; order Orthoptera; family Acrididae; genus Schistocerca; species Schistocerca gregaria. The sequence goes on along the minus strand of NC_064922.1, from coordinate 944,653,762 downwards.
TCTCAAACACCATCAGTAAGTGATTTTCATAATGTCTCTCAAGGCGAGCTTACATTTTTCTAACCAAGTCCCTCGTCTAATGGACCGCCACAACCGACCTTTCCTGTAGTGCCATACGAATAAGTCGTGAGTACGGCGAAGAGATACACTTGTGGGGCGCGTATGTTCGCCGCGCTAACGACATCGAACATACTCGGCAGCGAGACTACACATTCGGAAAAAACAAATCGTGGCCAACATGTCTACACCCATAGCTTCTCTCAAATCATCTATGTTCATAGGAACAGATAAATGAATAACTACAAAGGAAAATGAGATACTAAAAATTGTCCTAAAATAAGAAACTGATATTCCAAATTACCTCAATATCACTAAGAATGAAAGTAAGTACGGAATGAACTGCAAACAAACAATTATTTAAATAAATGCACACCAAGAGTGTTTTGAGCAATATGTAGCGATCTCTTTTAAAATCACATTCAATTATTTTAATGTACAATGATAGCGCTTATCTGGAACACAGAACTGTTTTGTTACCTATGGCCGAAAGTTAAGACATTATTATCTATGAATAATGTAAGACGTCATTGTTCAAAGCCGACGGGTTGTATCCACTACTTCACTAGACCCTTTCATTTTCATAAACACTAATTACTGACAAAATTCATCAAGATATGTATCTACAAAAAAACGGTTATGAACTCGAGAAATCAAGTAGCTGAAATATACGTGAGGTAACGGTTCAAATGGTTCTTAGCACTATGGGATTTAATATCAGAGGTCATCAGTCCGCTAGAACTTAGAACTACTTAAATCTAACCAACATAAGGACCTTACAGACATCCGTGCCCGAGGCAAGATTCGAACCTGCGACCGTAGCGGTCGCGCGGTTCCAAACAGAAGCGCCTATATCCGCTCGGCCACCACATCCGGTCTGGGGTAACGGGTTGTAGGTTTCACAAGCTCTCCTAACAGACCCCGTTAGATAAGCTGGCACGCATTTCCCACAGTCCGTGGTGACTAGCACAGAATGAGCAGGCGCTCGTCTGTTTTAATGTCCACTAGTGATCTATCATAACGTCATTTTCCCGCCAGGATTCCGTGGTCGAGTGGTCGCCCCCTCGGGGAGTCCATCCATCCGTGGCTGCAGAGGCGTAGCATCATCACCTCTATCGCGACGCTCCTTCCGGCCAACTTAGGCGCCATTGTTACCCAAACAAGGGAAACACCTATCACCCTCCTATCTCCTTTACACCCGTGTATTTCTCGATGTTGGTGGATACACAGAAGTGGAAACGTTTTACTTCTTGCCATCCCACTTCTTCCTCCCCACTCCCCTCTCTTTCGCCCCCCCCCCCCTCTCCGTCAGCAGTTAGAGATCGAAACCTGTACAGGTGGTAAAGACTGGCCTGCCGTGGAATGTTCGAATAAGAGCAATGTGGGCAACTGTGTTACGAGTAGGATGCTGCAACTTTTACTTGCTGCTGGCCCTGGTAACGGGCATAAATCTCTTTTTCGTTTTCCCTTCCTGGATGTAAGAAATGGTTTCCGTAAAATTTCGCACTGTTGCTCCGTTTTTACCTCCTACAGCTTCCTCAAATGGTGATAATATCTTCCAGTTCAGCTATCTAGTATGCCGAGAACTTGATGCACTCGTGTGCCTTCGAAATGTACGCCGCTTCTGCGTAAGGCACCAGAGTATTCCAGTAATTATTGTGACATTATTACTCAGCATCTTCCCTATCGTTATGTCAGGTCCATAGAACAATAAGAAATTTGTCATCTTCTGCAGTTTACTTGTTGGTGTTCAACGCTTGTCCATAATTGGTGCCATTCGTAATTAATGACCAAGATGTTTTATTAATTCGAACTTGAATATAGTACCTTAGTCTGTAACTAAAGTCTCCGCAACAGAATACTATGATGACTGCATCGGCCTGAAGTATGCATGGTACACAATTGCTCACATACTGCAACACGTTCTGTCTATGTGTCCACCACCGGTACTGTTGGGCTATACGTCACCTTGTTGTTGTACAGGCTCAGCGTCCGGCCATCACAAAATCATGCGCTTCCTTTATACAGTTCATTCCACGCGTGACTGGTACCGCAATACAAGGTCCGAGTTTTGTTTCTTTACATATGACTTTTCACGCCCAGTGTACAGTGGTTGTGCTGCAAATAGCTGGCTGTCCACTTCAGCAGCTTGTGCCTTTTGCCATTCTGCAAAAGCGATACCTTCACATCGTTCATACATACCTTCCTACTAAGGCTACTGGAATTTTCATGTGCCTTAACATGTCGATGAGTCACCTGAAAATGAAGTTGCATGACGGGTGTTTAGTCTTTTCTTAACTATCGCTTCCAGACCAACTCTCATCATCATCATCATCATTTAAGACTGATTATGCCTTTCAGCGTTCAGTCTGGAGCATAGCCCCCCTTATAAAATTCCTCCATGATCCCCTATTCAGTGCTAACGTTGGTGCCTCTTCTGATGTTAAACCTATTACTTCAAAATCATTCTTAACCGAATCCAGGTACCTTCTTCTTGGTCTGCCCCGACTGCTCCTACCCTCTACTGCTGAAGCCAAGAGTCTCTTGGGTACCCTTGCATCTCCCATGCGTGTAACAGGGCCCCACCATCTAAGCCTGTTCGCCCTGACTGCTACATCTATAGAGTTCATTCCCAGTTGTTTTTTTTATTTCCTCGTTGTGGACATCATCCTGCCATTGTTCCCATCTACTAGTATCTGCAATCATCCTAGCTGCTTTCATATCCGTAACCTCAACCTTGTTGGTAAGGTAACCTGAATCCACCCAGCTTTCGCTCCCATACAACAAAGTTGGTCGAAAGATTGAACTGTGCACAGATAACTTAGTCTTGGTACTGACTTCCTTCTTGCAGAAGAGAGTAGATCGTAGCTGAGAGCTCACTGCAGTAGCTTTGCTACACCTCGCCTCCAGTTCTTCGCCCGCATCTCGTGGTGGTGCGGTAGCGTTCTCGCTTCCCACGCCCGAATTCCCGTGTTCGATTCCCGGCGGAGTCAGGGATTTTCTCTGCCTCGTGATGGCTGCGTGTTGTGTGATGTCCTTAGGTTAGTTAGGTTTAAGTAGTTCTAAGTTCTAGGGGACTGATGACCATAGATGTTAAGTCCCATAGTGCTCAGAGCCATTTGAACCATCCAGTTCCTTCAATATGTTGCCATCCTGTGAGAATATGCATCCTAAGTACTTGAAACCATCCACCTGTTCTAACTTTGTTCCTCCTATTTGGCACTCAATCTCTTTACCACTCTTTACCACTGACGTTACTTTAGTTTTGGAGATGCTGATCTTCATACCATAGCCCTTACATTTCTGATCTAGCTCTGAAATATTACTTTGCAAACTTTCAATCGAATCTGCCATCACAACTAAGTCATCCGCATATGCAACACTGCTTATTTTGTGCTCACATATCTTGATCTCACCCAGCCAGTCTATTGTTTTCAACATATGATCCATAAATAATATGAACAACAGTGGAGACAGGTTGCAGCCTTTTCTTACCCCTGAAACTACTCTGAACCATGAACTCAATTTACCGTCAACTCTAGCTGCTGCTTGACTATCCACCTAAAGACCTTTAATTGCTTGCAAAAGTTTGCCTCCTATTCCATAATCTCTTAGAACAGACAATAACTTCCTTCTAGGAACCCGGTCATATGCCTTTTCTAGATCTATAAAGCATAGATACAATTCCCTGTTCCACTCATCACTTCTCCATTATTTGCCGTAAGCTAAAGATCTGGTCCTGACAACCTCTACGAGACCTAAACCCACACTGATTTTCATCCAATTGGCCCTCAACTAATTTTCGCACTTTCCTTTCAGCAATACCTGAGAAGATTTTACCCACAACGCTGATTAAAGAGATACCTCTGTAATTGTTACAATCTTTTCTGTTTCCATGTTTAAAGATTGGTGTGATTACTGCTTTTGTCCAGTCTGATGGAACCTGTCCCGACTCCCAGGCCATTTCAAAACTCTCAGGTAAATAATTTCTTACTTCCGTAACTCTGGAAGCGTTGGAATTCTCGTCGTACTGCGAGTGTTTATGCCAAAGAGTGCTGTACAAACGTATTGGGAGAGGTTGCACGGTTACGGGCTGGAATTACGGGCAGGAAACAGTTACGAAACTTGTAACTTAGATATATTCTTCAACACAAATGAAATTTGAGGCCGTGTTTCAATTATGGGAGCGACTAATCCACAGTGCTGCGTTGGCAATGGAAGTAGCCCTGCTGCGCACCCGAAAATATTTGAACTGAAAAAGTTTTAAAGAAACAGACATGTTCGCTTATTGCAACACGTAGCATTTTAAAACGGAATGACAAGATGGTAGCAGGTAAAGCTGCCTACCTTGCTTTTGTAGGAAACAAGGAACAGGTTCGAATTTCAAATGCACTAAGGGGTAAAGGGAATTAAGTAGCCATGAGAATTCTAGAGATTCCTTTCAGGAGCTCCATAGACCGTAGCGCTCACCACCTTTTCGACAGCAACTCGTAGCATTGACGCCAGGCGCTGTGGCCTAAACTCTGACGTCCGTCTATAGCATATTCTCATGATGTGATGAAATTAAAAGCAAAGCTGAACCCTACAAGTCTAACTGAAAAGGTAATGGAGGTTAGCAAGCTGTTCGTAGCACGGCTGCACTCTGTCACGCCAACGTTCCCATAAACACAAGACGAATAAGCTGTGAGAAACGAACGAGGATGGAATGAGGCGTGACTGAGCAACGAATGAGATTGAGTACTCTGTCTTCATCCATTTTATAACCTTGCTAGTGCGCCTCCACACCAAAAAGCACCCCAGCACCCCTTTACTCACACGAAGTGTTGACATGGGGTTTCAAGTTGATTCCGTACTTCTAGTTTGCCAGAAGGCTTCTGACACTGTAACTCACAAGCGGCTTGTAATCAAACTGCGTGCGTATGGAATACCGTCTCAGTTCTGTGACTGGATTCGTGATTTCCTGTCCGAGCGGTCGCAGTTTAGTAATAACTGACTGAAAGTCATCGATTTCTGACGTTCCCCAATGTAGTGTTATAGGCCCTTTACTGTTCCTCCTCTATACATGGAGATTCAAGAAGATATGCAAATATTTTAATATGTTATTCTAGAAGTAAAACCAAATAAAAAAGTTCATATAAACATAAAAATGGCTCTGAGCACTATGGAACTTAACATCTAAGGTCATCAGTCCCCTAGAACTTAGAGCTACTTAAACCTAACTAACCTAAGGACATCACACACATTCATGCCCGAGGCAGGATTCGAACCTGCGACCGTGGCAGTCCCGCGGTTCATATAAACATAGGTCCGCAAATGTTTAATTAAGGAGTTACGGCTAATCGAAGATTTGGACTGAAAATTAGCAACTTCTATAATATGAAGCCATCCCAAAACTGTACAAGATTAAAGTAAAGCACGATTTCCATTTATTTTGTTGTCATTGATCTGGTGAATCTAATAATACTTATCCCAGATGTGTATCTGCCGGTAGTTTTCCAGAATATCCATATAAGCAAAAATTGTTATACTAGTAAATTGGTTTACTTTCCATTAACAATGTTGAAATGTTTATGTCATTGTTGGCAACCGTTAGTGAGTTGTTTGTCAGTTAATGACTTTGAAATGAGTTAGTTTTCTGCATTTTTCAGTGAAAAAGCATCATAACAACAGTGTATTTAAGGGAAACTACACAGTAACTATAGTAGTTTGCAGATTATTTATGAAATAAGGATGCCTTTCAAATTTACTACGGAAGAATACGCGGCTGTGGTGTTTATTTATGGAAAATGTGATGGTAATGCTAAGGCTGCAGTTAACGAATATCACGTACGTTATCCAACTGCGAGGATTCCGAATTCACGAACCATTAGCGGAGTCTTTCGAATGTTACGGCAGACAGGTTCTCTGCCTAGCGTTCATAATCAGTACGAGCTCTCGATACCTGAAGACGTTGTTGACGAGATTATGCATGCAGTTCAACATAGCCTTGGCAGCGGTACAAAAATTTTATTCTCTATAACTTCTGTTGAAAACTTTGTGCAATTGTGTGCAATTTAAAAAATAAATTGGGCCAAATAGATAACAAATGAAAAATGTTACGAAATTACGTCTTTGCTTCTCTGGAGGTTCTGGGATATATTTTATTAGATTCACTGGATCAATGGCAACAAGATATATGGAAATCGTGCTTCACTTTAACCTCGTACAGTTTTGCGATGGCTTCATGTTAGCGAAGTTGCTAAATTTCAGGCAAAATCTTTTATTAGCCGTAACTTCGCAACTAAACTGTTGCGGAGTATGTTTATATGGACTTTCTTCTCTAGTTTTACTTGTAGAATAACATACTAAAATATTCGCATATCTTCGTGAATCACCCGGTATAAACGATTTAGGAGAATTTGATCAGCCGCCTTAGGTTGCCTGCAGATGATGCAGTTGTTTATCGTCTAGTAAAGAAGATCAGAACAGATTTCAAAGCGCTTTGGAAAAGATATCTGTGTGGTACGAAAATTCAAAATTGATCCTAAATAATGGAAAGTGTGAGGTCATCCGAGTGAGTGCTAAAACAAATCCGTTAAAGTTCAGTTTCACGATAAATCAGTCCATTCTTAAGGTCGTAAATTCAACTAAATACCTAGGAATTACAATTACGAAGAATTCAGAATGAGATTTTCACTGTGCAGCGGAGTGTGCGCTGATATGAAACTTACTGGCACATTAAAATTGTATGCCGAACCGAGACTCGAACTAGGGACCTTTGCTTTTCGCGGTCAACTGCTCTACCATTTTTTTTTACTTTTTTCTTTTTTATGTTTTTTCTTTTTTTGCACTCCTTTTAAGTGCTCTGCCAACGTAAATATATATATATATATTTGTGTATTTATTTGGATTCGAACGCAGGTCTCCTGCCCACTTTTTCTATTTATATAGATATCAATGTGCTAACAGTCATAGTTAATCAAGCCTGGAAAACTAAAACAGACTGAAGACACCATCGAAGATATTAAACATAAATAACATGAAAAGAAAGCTACCACGTCGTAGTTAGGCTTCCCAGCGACTGAGCCCACTGATAAAGAGTGTTCAATATATGCTCGTTTGCAGTTCGTTCTGACCTCACCTGCCACTGCCTGGAACATTCCAGCTGCACGGAGGGCTGTGAAAGGCACTCCATAGGTAGTTTGCGAAGCATTGTCGATATGTGGTATGCCCAGAAATAGCATGATGTCTTTCTTGCAAATAGAGCCAGAAGTCAAAGAAATTCTTGTGTCCGTGACGACAGAGGTAATGGACCTCATGTCCACGTATCCTGGTGACGGAGTTGGTTCGAGTCTTGGGGTAAAATGTCTCATTCGGAAACAATAACGTGCGTGCAGATATATGCTCCGGCCTAACTCGCAGGAGACAAGTCAGCATCTGCCGCACTAGGTGCCAAACCGGCTCCGACAGCTGAGGCGGTACTCGTCAGAGTCTACTGTGTTACAACCCACACAATTGGGAGATTCTGCCATGTGGATATTGTAGAGACGTTCTTGCGTCACCAGCTTCCCATTAACGACTACATACAATTGGGAAACAATGTCGGAATCAAGCATGGCATCGTGTACAGTCTTCCACACCACGCGCCACCGTACGTCAGGATATTTTAGTTCGACCACATTTAGGGGGCGGCGTTGCAGCATGTCGTGATATAGACGTCGAGTCGTGACCATTTGTGGTGTCGTGAGCGCTACACTGCAATAACTTTGTTCTAAATAGAAACGTCCTATATAAAAGAGGGGCGCTGGGACGTCCTGTAGTGGCACCGGCGCTCTTAGTGAAGCAGGTCGTAGTGCCGTCATAAGCAGACTCGTGAGGCTCGTAGGACAAAGGCGCAGCAGACATAAATGTGAGCTAACATAGAGGGCAATGGCCCTATCATGGACGTAGATTAGGCCGAGACCACCTTTCTCATTGGGGAGGGTAAGAGATACGTGTCTGATCTTCAGTAACATACCAGCGGTGACGAAGTATCCCAGCGTTGCCATAATGCTACGAGCTAAGGGTTTCGGAATGGGTAGCGTTTGGGCGACATGCGGTATGCGGGACGCAAGGTATACGTTGGCACAATACGCCCGCTGAACGATGTTGAGGGATCGCAAGCGCAGATTTGCAATTCCGGCCCTAATTTGGTGAAGAAGGCGTCGATAATTGAGCGTCGTCGCGCGTCGCATGTCGTTCATCAAATCTAAGCCCAAGCAGCGGACAGTATCACTGAAGCGTAAGGGGGCAATGTGTTCCTGCGGTAGCCCAATCCCGATGCTCAAGACTTGTCAACGTTGATTTGGCTACCAGAAGCTGTACCGTAGGTTGCAAACCAATCCAACGCCGCGGCCATATCGTCAGCTCCTCGTATGACGATCATCAAAACATCCGCATATGCGGTGCGGCGATAGATGGAGGCGCCGAACTGTATCCCAGCGAGCCTGTCTCGGAGACCACACAACAAAGGTTCTAAGGCCAACGCAAATAACAATGTTGATAATGGACATCCCTGTCGTACTGATCGGCGGATCGGCATGGGTGCCGTCAGTCTTCCATTAACAAGAACTCGAGAAGTAGCTCCATGCAGAAGGAGTGTCAACACTGTCATAAATTGGTCGTGGTATTCCATGCGCCGTAGAACGGCCGTGAGGAAAGTGTGGCCACATGGTCAAAAGCCTGGTTAAAGTCGATAGACGCCAGGGGTGCCGGCAAACGTCTCGCCCGTCAAGGGAGATGAGATCTCTGTAACGACATAACGCAGTTCTGATGTTGTTGCCCCCCCCCCCCCCCCCCTCCCGACATCTGATCGCTGGACAGGAGGTGCAATAGTGTACCTCGAAGACTTTCTGATAGCAGCCTCGAAAAGATCTTGAAGTCGCTGTTCAATAACGTTAAGGGGCGATAATCGCGGACATGATTCCGCCCCTTCGGCTTATGGATGGGGACAATCAGTCCTTCCAAGAACGGTGCAGGCAACGGTATACCCAGGGACACCAATTCCTGACAAATTTCAAGCCAACACGGTAGCAACAGTTGTTTAAATGCTCGATAGAACTCTAATGGTAACCCATCGATTCCTGGTGATTTATGGGGACCTTTACCAATTGTGTCGAGCACTTCCTCTTCTGTCACTTCTCCCAGTAAGGTCGATAGCATGTCTGGTGGAATTGTACCGTCGACATGTGCTGAAACGGTGTCTACCGTGGCCAGATCAAGGAGCACTGCTGAATAAAGTTGAGCGTAATGCCCATAGAAGGTTTCTGCTATATCTGCTTGTTCTGCCACGTGTTGTCCGTTGTCCGTTATCATGTCGGTTATCAGTGCCCTAGGCGCCTCCTGCGTTCTAGGAGCTCGTGGTGCATAGATGGCCTTTCTGATTGTATCAGGTCTGGAGCACGCAACCGTATAACAGCGCCTTGTAAATGATGGAGTGCTAAGAAGACGAGCTACGCTTTCGCGCGATTGACTGTGATCTGCCGGTCAGGTAAGAGCTCCATAGCAAGACGTTCCCGTAGGACGGTGTAATAAAAGTTTTCGGTGCTCCTCCTCCATGCCGCCGCTTCCCGGCCGTAAGCCATGAAGGCTTCGCACATTCAATCCACCAACTGAGGGTCGATCGGTAACAACCATGACGCTGTAAGGACTCGTTCCACGACTCTTCGATAGCACCTTTACATGCCGGCTCGTCCAGATGGGCGACGTTCAGTTTCCATGGGGACCTACTGCGCCACACACGTGCAGGTTGGAGGGCAATGGTGCAAATATAGGCTGTGTGGTCGGTGAATGCAGTGGGTCAGAGCTCTGCTCCTCTCGTCGCCATCGAAAGGGTGCTTGTGACGTAAATCCTGTCTAACCGACTTGATGAATGACTTGTATAATGGGTGTATCCAGGAGCTGGGCCTTCTACATCTACATCTACATCCGTACTCCGCAAGCCACCTGACGGTGTGTGGCGGAGGGTACCCTGAGTACCTCTATCGGTTCTCCCTTCTATTCCAGTCTCGTATTGTACGTGGAAAGAAGGATTGTCGGTATGCTTCTGTGTGGGCTCTAATCTCTCTGATTTTATCCTCATGGTCTCTTCGCGAGATATACGTAGGAGGGAGCAATATACTGCTTGACTCTTCGGTGAAGGTATGTTCTCGAAACTTCAACAAAAGCCCGTACCGAGCTACTGAGCGTCTCTCCTGCAGAGTCTTCCACTGGAGTTTATCTATCATCTCCGTAACGCTTTCGCAATTACTAAATGATCCTGTAACGAAGCGCGCTGCTCTCCGTTGGATCTTCTCTATCTCTTCTATCAACCCTACCTGGTGCGGATCCCACACTGCTGAGCAGTATTCAAGCATTGGGCGAACAAGCGTACTGTAACCTACTTCCTTTGTTGTCGGATTGCATTTCCTTAGGATTCTTCCAATGAATCTCAGTCTGGCATCTGCTTTACCGACGATCAACTTTATATGATCATTCCATTTTAAATCACTCCTAATGCGTACTCCCAGATAATTTATGGAATTAACTGCTTCCAGTTGCTGACCTGCTATTTTGTAGCTAAATGATAAGGGACCTATCTTTCTATGTATTCGCATCACATTACACTTCGCTACATTGAGATTCAATTGCCATTCCGTGCACCATGCGTCAATTCGCTGCAGATCCTCCTGCATTTCAGTACAATTTTCCATTGTTGCAACCTCTCGATACACCACAGCATCATCTGCAAAAAGCCTCAGTGAACTTCCGATGTCATCCACCAGGTCATTTATGTATATTGTGAATAGCAACGGTCCTATGACACTCCCCTGCGGCACACCTGAAATCACTCTTACTTCGGAAGACTTCTCTCCATTGAGAATGACGTGCTGCGTTCTGTTATCTAGGAACTCCTCAATCCAATCACACAATTGATCTGATAGTCCGTATGCTCTTACTTTGTTCATTAAACGACTATGGGGAACTGTGTCAAACGCCTTGCGGAAGTCAAGAAACACGGCATCTACCTGTGAACCCGTGTCTAAGGCCCTCTGAGTCTCGTGGACGAATAGCGCGAGCTGGGTTTCACACGATCGTCTTTTTCGAAACCCATGCTGATTCCTACAGAGTAGATTTCTAGTCTCCAGAAAAGACATTATACTCGAACATAATACGTGTTCCAAAATTCTACAACTGATCGACGTTAGAGATATAGGTCTATAGTTCTGCACATCTGTTCGACGTCCCTTCTTGAGAACGGGGATGACCTGTGCCCTTTTCCAATCCTTTGGAACGCTTCGCTCTTCTAGAGACCTACGGTACACCGCTGCAAGAAGGGGGGCAAGTTCCTTCGCGTACTCTGTGTAAAATCGAACTGGTATCCCATCAGGACCAGCGGCCTTTCCTCTTTTGAGCGATTTTAATTGTTTCTCTATCCCTCTGTCGTCTACTTCGATATCTACCATTTTGTCAACTGTGCGACAATCTAGAGAAGGAAGCACAGTGCAGTCTTCCTCTGTGAAACAGCTTTGGAAGAAGACATTTAGTCTTGGATGTGGCACCACGTGTCAATCAGGTGGAGGTCACGCACTAGCATTTTCAACTCCGCACAAGGGACGTAATGTGGCTGCTGATGAGACGAAGATAATGTACAGTTAAAATCTCCTCCGATTACCATATCGTATATGCGGCCCATAAATAGAGGCGTAATATCTTCCGAAAAAAAGCGGGCCCGATCTCTCCGTCTCCCTGATCCTGAAGGAGCATATACATTGATGAGTCGTACACCGTTGACAGTTACTGCCATGGCTCTTGCACTCGGTAAGTACAGTACGTCCATGGCCGTCAAACCGTCCTGTAGCAGAACAGCCACACCACAATCGGTAGAAGAGGCGTGGGAGATGTGGGCGGTATATCCATTGAAATCAGGGAAACTAGCGACACATACTTCCTGTAAGAGGGCCACGTCGACGTCCGCTGCATCGAGCATGCGTTGTAGCATTGTCAGTTTGTGTGGTGCCCTCATCGCGTTGACATTGATTGTGACAAGGCGAAAGGTGTGCTGCCTAGCCTCTTCACCTAGGGTAGACCGCCATGGCAATCAAAGCTAACCGCAAGAGATGCCGGACCCATCAAACCCGTTACAAATTATGAGTCTTTCACGCTAGGAGTGGCATCTCCAATGCCACCCCCTCCCCTGTCACCCGTGCCCTCTTCAGGAAGTTCCTCAACATCGTCCGACCACAATGGCTGCAACATGATGCTGTGTAGCTGATCGGCACCTAAATCTGTCTCACGTACGTCGTCTTTGGTAGAGGTAGACGGAGCGCCATCCACCGACGCGACCTGCTGCATCTGTGGCGCAAGAAGTAACTGAGCACTCGTGGTATGGGCAAGTGAACCGTCTACACCACTTAGATCCTCAGCAGGCGCAGCATCCATGCCGTCTGATGAGATGTCGCCTTCTTGACTGGCCGTGTGTAGGAGGCAATCGTTAGAAGGGGTCCACCGACGTCGCTTCCGTCGTCGAGGCGAACGTTGCTTTCGAACGTGGACATCCGTATCCGAATGTGGGAGGCAATCCAGCGTCGTATCACCTTCCGCTAGGAAAGCTGCAGTCGGGACAATGTCCGCGTCCACGTCCATCGCGTTCAGAATGTTACGTTGCGTTTGGAGTCCGTGAGACTGTTGCTGCTGTTGTTGCTGTGGAGGGGGCAATATATGGGTTGGCATCGGGGGTCCTTCCTCTTCCTCCCTTGGTACTTCTGGCGTAGATGGGTGTGTCTGAACGCACGTTTCGTCCTCAACTATGATGCGCATCGTCGTCTGATCGTACGTGAGGGGCAGGATTGTCGTCCCCGTCGGGGAAACGGAGTCTCCCACTGGTATCTGCGTAATTCGACGCTGTAAGCAGCTCGATCGAACATGGCCTACCTGCCCACATCCGGAACAGGTACACGGTCGACCGTCGTACATGATGATTGCGCGACAGCCACCGATGTTCAAATAGGACGGCACATGTTCCTTGAGCTAAGGTTTAATTTGGCGCACACCATTGTAGATCTTAAATGTCGAAAAAGTTTGCCAATTTTCTGCAACGTGGCTGATAACATTGCCATATGGTCGGAAGGCGTCCTTGACAACTTCCTCTGGGACCTTGAAGGGGAGCTCAAAAACCCTTACAGTCCTTAGGCCCATGCCTGCACGACCCACCGTCACTGCACCAATATGCCCATCAGAATGTTTGAATCTGAAAGAGTTCGAGTATTTAGACACCACTATCGCGCAGACCTCTGCACTGGTCATTTTAACTTAAACCACGCTCGCCGTTATAGAAAAACGTATTCCGACGACAGTCGCCGGATCCAAACGTAGATCGTCGAGTATGAACTGTTCTATTTCATAGGCTCGAGGACGCGCGTGATCTGGTTGGAAAGTAATTTTGATCGTATCGTGGCGCCATGTGTGTGCCGTAGTCGCATTGAACTTGGAACCAATACAACTCGCGCCGCGAGAAGGTAAACACAAGCAAGCGCTCACAGTCGCGCACGGCGGGGCCCAGCGAACGTCCTCGCCCCACCGCAGCCGAAAGCAGACTGCCATCTGAGCTACCCAAGCACGACTCACGCCCCATCCACACAGCTTTACTTCTGCCAGTACCTCGTCTCGTACCTTCCAAACTTTACGGAAGCTCTCCTGCGAACCTTGCAGAACTACTAGCACTCCTGAAAGAAAGGATATTGCGGAGACATGGCTTAGCCACAGCCTCGGGGATGTTTCCAGAATGAGATTTTTACTCTGCAGTGGAGTGTGCGCTGATATGAAACTTCCTGGCAGATTAAAACTGTGTGCCAGACCGAGAACGAACTCGGGACTTTTGCCATTCGCAGGAGAGCTTCTGTAAAGTTTGGAAGGTAAGAGACAAGGTACTGACAGAAGTAAAACGGTGAAGACGGGGCGTCAGTCATGCTTGGGTAGCTCTGAAGGTAGTGCACTTCCCGCGAAAGGCAAAGGTCCAAAGTTCGAGTCTTGGTCCGGCACACAGTTTTAATGTGCCAGGAAGTTTCACGAACAATTCAAGTTGGAAAGAACACACAGAAAACGTGGGTTACTCGAACCAAAGACTGCCTTTTATTGGCAGAACACTTAGAAGATACCACAGATCTGCTAAAGAGAGGCCTGCCGCTGTGGCCGCGCGGTTCTAGGCGCTTCAGTCCGGAACCGCGCAGCTGCTGCGGTCGCAGGTTCTAATCCTGCCTCGGGCATGGATGTGTGTGATGTCCTTAGGTTAGTCAGGTTTCACCCCAGGTCTAGGGAACTGATGACCTCACATGGTTAGAGCCATTTGAACCATTTTTTGCTAAAGAGAATGCCCACACTACGCTCGTCTGTTCTCTTTTGGAGTATTGCTGGGCGGTGTGGGGTCCTTACCAAACAGGATTAACGGAGAACATGGAGAAAGTTCGAAGAAGAGAAGCACGTTTCTTATTATCAAGACTTAGGAGAGAGAGTGTCATGGACATGATACAGGATTTGGGATAGACATCGTTAAAAGAAAGGCGGGTCTCCTTGCGGTAGGATATTCTCTTGAATTTTCAATCACCAACTTTCTTCTCTGAATGTGAACATTTTTACTGACGCCGACCTCCGTAGAGAGAAACGATCATAATAATAAAATATGGGAAATCTTAGCTTGCACGCAAAGACATAGGTGCTCGTTTTTCCACGCGGTTTTTCGAGAATGGAATAACAGGATTATTGTGAAAGTGGTTCGATGAATCCTCTGCCAGGCACTTAAGTGTGATTTGCAGAATACCCATAAAGATTTAAATGTAGAACCCCGCAGCCATACATGACCAGATGTTACGTTCCATTCACTTCCTGACTTAATACACAGCCTACTACACAATTGCTCACATCACTTGACTCAACAGACTCTTTTTCATAAATGAGGAAAGGTGGTATCGGACCAGTTGCCATCAACTACTTCAATCGATTGTACTCGTCTTTACACTTGTGAGGCAGAACGTTTCCGTAACCTACCAAAAAGCGTGCAAGAGAAACGAATCCAGCCATGTCCAGTTTCCTGACAGACAGAAATTGAGATTGTCCATAAATTATGTGTCGATTGACACTGGTCGCGGGTTGATACAATCATTATTTCAAAATTTGATTCAATTACTTGGTAGATAAATGGTATCAAACGCATTTCCCCGGCAGTTGGGAACCACCGAAGGCTTACCTGTCCAAGGGATTTTCGTCTCTTGGGGGCGGAGTGTTTTTAACCTAACCTTTGAAAGATGATGAAAATCCACAAAGGCTGCGGAAAACTTTATTCTAAAATTTGTGCCACAGCTGTTTCTCAAAGGAGGGACAATAGAGCGTGTAAGAATTCTCACTCTTCTCAGAATTGTCGCCACTCCAATAACCTCTGAGCTATTAGGCCTTGCTTCGATCTTGGGAAGATAACTGCCACCTTAGTTTTTTTTTCATGTTGGTATTCCGGTCGCTATCGACTGGAGTTTTTTGTTCGTACTTCACTGTTCCTATTTGAGTTTACACAGTGTCATTTCTCTTTCGGAGATAGTGGATGGTGCTGTGGACGCTAGAAAACGGAGTGCCAAACGGAAAAATTGGAACATTTCCTACATAGTCTTCTGTTGTAAGCTTATCTGTCCATCGCTGACATAGAAGACTGCAAACCTTCTTTCCTTCCCGTCTGGGCTCTATCGTCGCCGAAATCCCTCCAACGGCATTTCTGAGATCTACCCAATGATCGAGTAGGTCATAACGCCCCTAGGCAAACGAAATTCCCGTCTTCGCCACGTGTTGCCCAGCACAGGTGGCTCCGGATGCCGGCCTATCCCTAAAAGCGCCTCATTGTCCCGCGTTTCCGGTGACCGCTACCTGCCGCCCACGGCGGCCCGGCGATCTACGGCCATCTGCAGACTTAAGATTGCACAGTTCTCATCTTCTGACGCTTTTCACCAACTCTTTAAGGTAGTGACTCAATCATGCAGACATGCAGGGAATACTGTTTGAGAGTGCCTCATATTTATCATAATTAAATAGAGTCATGATCTGATGCCCTGGCCAGTCCCTTTATTATTAATACTACTGTTGGTAGGCTAACATGTCCTGGCACCTTACACTGTTTGAGTTTGATATAGCAGTGACAGCAGCGGAGGCAGCCAGAAACATTTCCATTGTGTATGGGGATAGTGCCCATGGACAGAGCACGGAAATGAAATGGTTTTGTCGTTTTAAAGAGGATCTTTTTGACATTATGATTCTCGAGATTTCATGAAGTTCGTTTAAACGCATTAATTCACAATGACCAACGTCAGTGTATTCGAGGACTGGCAAATGCGATGAGCTGCGATCATTTCGCCATCATCGGACGTTTGTATGCAACTCGTGAGGTTCAAAAATCGGGTGGCTGGATATCTCACGCTCTAAGCCAAAATAATAGAAATCAGCTGGTGGCCTAATGTGTATCTCTGCTTCCTCGTCATTAGCTGAGACGTGAACGACACCGACCATTCCTACCTTGCATCGCTACTGATGACGAGAAATGGTGTCTTTACGCTAACAGAAGGAAAATAAAGGGATGGCCGAGGCCAAAGAAAGCAGTAACGCCCGATACAAAGACGTACGCGTATTCACCAAAGATAACGTTATGCATCCGGAGGAACAGCGACGGTGTGGTGTACTGCGAATTGCTTCCCCGACGCGTAACCATCACTGCTGACATTTGCTGTTAAGAACTGAGATGTCCAGCAGGCGAAGTCCAAAAACAACGACCAGGAAGACTGCGTGGAGTTATGTTACTCCAAGATGACGCCTGCCCTCGTTCTGCTAGACAGACAAGAAAAAATATACAGGAGGTGGGTTGAGAAATCATTCCACACACACATTATTTGCCTGATCTCGCAGCCTCAGATTTTCACCTCTTCTGCTTTTTATCGAAGAACCTTCAGAGAACTTCCTATCCGGATGAAAACGCTCTCCTAACACGGCTTACCATTTGTAACATGCACGGGAGTACGAATGGATGGATACCTTATACTGACTTCTTGTTTCGTGCCGCGCGCCCTGTCCAAACCACGTACCTGGTAATCCCACGGCGGTCGTACTGTTCTGCTCCACAGCTGGCTGTTGGCTTGCCTGAAATTATCTATAGAAAAAATGCAAGCGGGTTTAGGGGTGCCACTCAACGTTTGAACACAACACTGCCCTATGTCTGGTATGGACATCTATATTCTGAGACTATATGGAAACCACAGGTTGCACTATTTACACTCTAAATAGTAAATGTTTATCCCAATTAACAATCTTGATGATTAACAGTCCAAAATATAACTCAGACGAACGTACGAGTAACCGACGCGATGCGGAAGCCGAACGATCGAACTAAAGTTCTTACGCTCGTCACAAATACAGATATCAGGTCATAGGCCTCCTTGTCACTAGTAATGCTACAACACTGTTCGTAAAGTTTAATTTACAGTTCACAGTTCTCACTGGAACGAGCGTGCGCGTAACCGTCACGGCGCGGCTGATTGTTGATGATGCGGAACGCGATGATCGAACGCACCTTCTCACGCTCGCTACAAATCACTGGCACTTGACTGCACTCTTTAGCGGTAAATAGTGTTATTGATTCACATTTGTTCATTCTTGGAAACCGAACACGGCATGGATGATCGATGCTACGTGGCACGCAACGGGAGGATACACAAATACGTTATTAACGCCACTGCTCATTTTCAATTACTTCTTGACGCACTTTCCTCTGAACCATTTCCATATGTCATCACTTTACTATAATAGCACTTGTAGCAACACTTCAACCTGAGTACTGCCAATGCTTCTACATGCACGGCTACACACTACACAACATAACAGTTTCGTGTCCCGTGCTCGACTCACTACAGACGCGGCTGCCCGCAAAGATACTCCACAACTAAGCCAGCGATATGTCAATACGCTCACACGATCGCCTCGAAACCACGTTATTTCTACATACACGTAATCGTAATATTACCCCAGCGTCCGCAGACTGTTGTAAATAGCGAATAAGAATATATTATTGATGACTATACTCTCTGTTAAGTGTGTCTGTTGTGTTTATGAAACTAATGAAAGAACGCTACGAAGTTACTTAGCTACGCAAAAGGTTGCAGCATGTCGTTTTTCTCACTAGCGCAGTTCCCGCCGTTTTCATGTCTGTACACATGCCTCTTGTGCTTGGTAGCAGCTATAGAATGCACACTTCGTGTTGGTGCAACTTCGATCAGTAATACAGTTAGAAGTATTTCGGTTGTGATTGCGTAGAGATACTACTGTTAGCATCCCACGTGGTAGGCAAGAAACATTAAGCATGCCTCCGCTATAAATAATTTGTGCAGCCCCTATCTGGCTGGCCCTCAGCCAACTCAGTTCTCTTGGCCACTTATATTTTTAACATAACTCTCAATGCACTCTCTCTCTCTCTCTCTGTCCCTCTCACTCTAAACAGCAGGAGGACTTACTCAAACAATCGTTTACGTTTAATAACTTGTTTTTCTTCTTGACCTACCAGCAAGACATTTTTATGCCAGGTTTGACTTAATTACGATTGGAGTAACCTTTTTTTTTATTCTAACGGGCTAACTACGATTTCTTTGTGTTTTTGGAACAATGTATTTATATTTTTACCTGATCTGCATCACTTCCCGTCTTCTGAATTCCCCTCCTGCCTCCTATAAATGCTCTTTTTAGACATCAGAACACCCCGATATACGAAATGTGAGTCCCTTGCCGTCCACAGTCAAGACAGCAGCAATGAATGAGGTGAGGCCACGTGTTCTAGTTGACTGTGAAACAGCTGCCAGACAGCTTCAATAATTTATCAATCTAATCGCTATGTTCAGTTAGCAAAAACAACAGCAACTACCCACTCCAGTGACCACTTAAAATTCACTCCTTTCTTAATGAATATTTGTGCTATTTCCGAAAATGTAGGTGCAAACCTTTGGTAATAATTCGCCAAGCCCATGGAGTGTGAGTTTGTACGATGTACGTCTGTGATTTTAATATGTAACTGCTGTCGTAGTAGAATTGAACAACGTTCCACACTTGTTGTTGTTGTTGTCTTCAGTCCTGAGACTGGTTTGATGCAGCTCTCCATGCTACTCTATCATGTGCAAGCTTCTTCATCTCCCAGTACATACTGCAACCTACATCCTTCTGAATCTGCTTAGTGTATTCATCTCTTGGTCTCCCTCTACGATTTTTACACTCCACACTGCCCTCCAATGCTAAATTTGTGATCCCTTGATGCCTCAAAACATGTCCTACCAACCGATCCCTTCTTCTAGTCAAGTCGTGCCACAAACTTCTCTTCTCCCCAATCCTATTCAATACCTCATCATTAGTTACGTGATCTATCCACCTTATCTTCAGCATTCTTCTGTAGCACCATATTTCGAAAGCTTCTATTGTCTTCTTGCCCAAACTAGTTATCGTCCATGTTTCACTTCCATACATGGCTACACCCCAAACTAATACTTTCAGAAACGACTACCTGACACTTAAATCTATACTCGATGTTAACAAATTTCTCTTCTTGAGAAACGCTTTCCTTGCCATTGCCAGTCTACATTTTATATCCTCTCTACTTCGACCATCATCAGTTATTTTACTTCCTAAATAGCAAAATTCCATTACTACTTTAAGTGTCTCATTTCCTAATCTAATTCCCTCAGCATCACCCGATTTAATTTGACTGCATTCCATTATCCTCGTTTTGCTTTTGTTGATGTTCATCTTATATCCTCCTTTCAAGACACTGTCCATTCCGTTCAACTGCTCTTCCAAGTCCTTTGCCGTCTCTGACAGAATTACAATGTCATCGGCGAACCTCAAAGTTTTTACTTCTTCTCCATGAATTTTAATACCTACTCCAAATTTATCTTTTGTTTCCTTTACTGCTTGCTCAATATACTGGTTGAATAACATCGGGGAAAGGCTACAACCCTGTCTCACTCCCTTCCCAACCACTGCTCCCCTTTTATGCCTCTCGACTCTTATAACTGCCATCTGGTTTCTGTACAAATTGTAAATAGCCTTTCGCTCCCTGTATTTTACCCCTGCCACCTTCAGAATTTTATAGAGAGTATTCCAGTCAACATTGTCAAAAGCTTTCTCTAAGTCTACAAATGCTAGAAACGTAGGTTTGCCTTTTCTTAATCTTTCTTCTAAGATAAGTCGTAAGGTCAGTATTGCCTCACGTGTTCCAACATTTCTACGGAATCCAAACTGATCCTCCCCGAGGTCCGCATCTACCAGTTTTTCCATTCGTCTGTAAAGATTTCGCGTTAGTATTTTGCAGCTGTGACTTATTAAACTAATAGTTCGGTAATTTTCACATCTGTCAGCACCTGCTTCCTTTGGGATTGGAATAATTATATCCTTCTTGAAGTCTGAGGATAGTTCGCCTGTCTCATACATCTTGCTCACTAGCTGGTAGAGTTTTGTCATAACTGGCTCTCCCAAGGCCGTCAGTAGTTCTAATGGAATGTTGTCTACTCCGGGGGCCTTATTTCGACTCAGGTCTTTCTGTGCTCTGTCAAACTCTTCACGCAGTATCGTATCTCCCATTTCGTCTTCATCTACATCCTCTTTCATTTCCATAATATTGTCCTCAAGTACATCGCCCTTGTATAAACCTTCTATATACTCCTTCCACCTTTCTGCCTTCCCTTCTTTGCTTAGAACTGGGTTTCCATCTGAGCTCTTGTTATTCATACACGTATTTCTATTCCCTCCAAAGGTCTCTTTAATTTTCCTGTAGGCAGTATCTATCTTACCCCTAGTGAGATAAGCTTTTACATCCTTCCATTTGTCCTCTAGCCATCCCTGCTTAGCCATTTTGCACTTCCTGTCGATCTCATTTTTGAGACGTTTGTATTCCTTTTTGCCTGCTTCATTTACTGCATTTTTATGTTTTCTCCTTTCATCAATTAAATTCAATATTTCTTCTGTTACGCAAGGATTTCTAGCAGCCCTCGTCTTTTTATCTACTTTATCCTCTGCTGCCTTCACTACTTCATCCCTCAGAGCTACCCATTCTTCTTCTACTGTGTTTCTTTCCTCCATTCCTGTCAATTGTTCCCTTATGCTCTTCTTGAAACTCTGTACAACCTCTGGTTCTTTCAACTTATCCAGATCCCATGTCCTTAAATTCCCACCTTTTTGCAGTTTCTTCAGTTTTAACCTACAGGTCATAACCAATAGATTGTGGTCAGAGTCCACATCTGCCCCTGGGAATGTCCTACAATTTAAAACCTGATTCCTAAATCTCTGTCTTACCATTATATAATCTATCTGATACCTTTTAGTATCTCCAGGATTCTTCCATGTATATAACCTTCTTTTATGATTCTTGAACCAAGTGTTAGCTATGATTAAGTTGTGCTCTGTGCGAAATTCTACCAGGTGGCTTCCTCTTTCATTTCTTAGACCCAATCCATAGTGACCTACTACGTTTCCTTCTCTCCCTTTTCCTACACTCGAATTCCAGTCACCCATGACTATTAAATTTTCGTCTCCCTTCACTATCTGAATAATTTCTTTTATTTCATCATACATTTCTTCAATTTCTTCGTCATCTGCAGATCTAGTTGGCATATAAACTTGCACTATTGTAGTAGGTGTGGGCTTCGTATCTATCTTGGCCACAATAATGCGTTCACTTTGCTGTTTGTAGTAGCTTACCCGCATTCCTATTTTCCTATTCACTATTAAACCTACTCCTGCATTACCCCCATTTGATTTTGTGTTTATAACCCTGTAGTCACCTGACCAGAGGTCTTGTTCCTGCTGCCACCGAACTTCACTAATTCCCACTATATCTAACTTTAACCTATCCATTTCCCTTTTTAAATTTTCTAACCTACCTGCCCGATTAAGGGATCTGACATTCCACGCTCCGATCCGGAGAACGCCAGTTTTCTTTCTCCTGATAACGACGTCCTCCTGAGTAGTCCCCGCCCGGAGATCCGAGTGGGGGACTATTTTACCTCCGGAATATTTTACCCAAGAGGACGCCATCATCATTTAATCATACAGTAAAGCTGCATGTCCTCGGGAAAAATTACGGCTGTAGTTTCCCCTTGCTTTCAGCCGTTCACAGTACCAGCACAGCAAGGCCGTTTTGGTTAACGTTGCAAGGCCAGATCAGTCAATCACCCAGACTGTTGCCCCTGCAACCTACTGAAAAGGCTGCTGCCCCTCTTCAGGAACCACATGTTTGTCTGGCCTCTCAACAGATACCCCTCCATTGTGGTTGCACCTACGGTACGGCCATCTGTATCGCTGAGGCACGCAAGCCTCCCCACCAACGGCAAGGTCCGTTGTTCATGGGGGGGGGGGGGGAGGGGGGGTTGCACACTTACAGTGATGTAAATGACGCTACCGAATTACGGAAAGTTTATGATTATTTTTTCTGCCTTTGGTTGTGACAGTGTGCCAGTTAGGTCAGGTACTAATGACTATAACTCGCCTGCCTTCTTCCAAATAAAAACAACTACAAACAACTTAATAATTTTTAATCTTCATGCTTTCCCAGCGATCTTTTGACATCTTAGATATTCGGGAATCCAGCCGGATACTTGCGTCGGTTTCGCACGGTATTTCTCTTCTTCAGGTGCTACCTGAGACTGGTCTTTGGGTCGATCGAATCAAGTATTTATGCCTGGGAGGAGCTGGGCGTTCCGTCTTCGGTCCGCGCCGAGTCGAGTGTTCCCTCTGAGGTCTGCGCCCGCCAGACTCGGCTTCAATGGACCTCTCCAGTCGCTGATGTTCCGACTGCCGTCCGCGCCCGTTTTGGCCATCCCCAACGGTTGTGGACGTCATCTGTGGTGTGGCAGACCCGATCTGAGATGTTGGGTACTCTCTCTCATGACTTATACTATGATTTCCACTTCCGTTTCGTGCTGGGCGCTCCATAATCGGTCCTCAGTGTGTCATATGTTCTGTCTGCGGTCCGCGCCCACCAGACGCGGCTATTTTGGCCCTTTCTGGTTGCTGTTGAAATATCGTGCGACAACGACGCGAGTATCCGGCTGGATCTCCGAGTGTCCAAGATGTCAACAGACCGCCGGGAAAGCATGAAGAATTACATCAGAATAGTCTGTGGAGAGGAGATGTACTGCAACATCAAGAAGCTAGATAAGCTTCGACAAAGGAAAGGGAGGGTGTTGAGTTCTCTCAGTTTCCTGCTGAGATGCCGAGAGCGGCAAGTAGCTCCAGGGTTTGCCAGGATCAAGCATCACGTTAACTCCAGAGCAGCACACAGGATCAAACACCGAGCTAGTCTTCCTCTGGTTAGAGAGATAGTGCGCGACTTGCGCCACCGACTGGATGTGAAGTCCAGGAATTTGCTGTATCTTCACCTAACTATAGCAGCTTCCTTGACCGCTCAAGACTGGCACCAGGTTGACGTTTCCTTCTGGTCTCTAGCAGAATCCACAAGAAAGAAGTCAATACCATGCCAACTAGCGAAGTTAGAGCGCCTCAACAACAAGGTGCAACAGAGGTGCAACAGAGTGGGGACACATGCACAGTGGTCAATCTTAGTGACAAGCAGCTTGATGAGACCACCTTAAAAGTACGAAGTAAGAGCCTCAATTTCCCAATGATACCTAGAAACGTGCCTGTCGCAGCCTTCGTCAGTGCAGTTGAGCAAATGGCCAACATGCTACCTTCTAGTGTGGTTGAAGAGATCCGAAAGAGACCTGCAGGGCGCTCACCAAGACCAAGCCATCCAAATCCAACATTTCAGGTGATGAAAGGGTGGCCTGAGGCGACTCCGGGAGGATGACAGCATTGTGGTGATGCCCGCAGACAAGGGGAACTCTACAGTCATCCTAAAGAAAACAAAATGTGGCACAAAGGTGCAACACCTTCTGGAGGATCCTGCATACAGGTCAATAGCAAGCGACCCTACAGAGAAAGTGGACAAAAAGACCAGGGCTCTGTTGAAGGAGATGGGCCTGCCTGAACAAGTCACCAAGAAGCTGCACCCCAAAGCGCCAGCACCACCTTGACTCTATATACTCCCCAAGGTTCACAAAGATGGGGTTCCTCTGCGACCTATTGTCAGCAATATTGGCGCAGCAACCTACCCTACTGCGAAATACCTGATGAAGATGTTGACACCACATGTCGGTAAATGTGCACATCATGTCCGGAACTCAGAGGATTTCCAGCAGTGGCTGAGCCAGCAAGACATCACAGACACAGACATCATGGTTAGGTTCGATGTGGTGTCTCTCTTCACATGGGTACCACTGAAGGAGTCATTTGAGCTTATTGGAGAGAAGTTAGGTGGGGCTCTCCTTCACTTATACAGTCATGTGCTGACCTTGACATACTTCCTATATGGGGGTCCAGTTTACGAACAAACAGAAGGGGTGGCATTGTGCAGCTCGCTATCATCAGTGGTGGCCAACCTATTTATGTAAAGGTTTGAAGAGGAGGCACTCTCTTCAGCCACATATAACCCTAGTGCTTTTTTATGATGATACTTTTGTCATCTGTCCCCATGGTAAAGAGAAGTTAGATTAATTCCTGCTACATCTGAACTCTTGCCATCCTAATAGTCAGCTCACAACGAAAATGGAGAAGGGTGGACTACTTCCATTCTTAAATGTTCTAGTGAAGAGAAAGGCAGATGGCACATTTGGACACAGTGTGTACCGCAAATCTATGCACACTGATTTATACCTACAAGGCAGCAGTTGCCACCATCTGGCACAGAAGAATGGAGTGCTCAAAACATTGGTCCACAGAGCACAAACTCTGTCAGATCCTGATAATTTGACCACAGAAATAGAACACTTATGATCAGTGTTCAGCAGGAATGGGTACTCCTCTAGAGATATCCAGAAGGCAGTTCAACCTGCCAATCAGCCAAAGGATCAAGAAGAAGAACCAGAAGAGGCAATGAAGATGGCATACCTGCCACACGCCAGACCTATCTCTGCCAAAATCAGCAGGATTCTCCAGAAATATGACATCAAGAACATATTTTGCCCACCCACCAAAATTGGGGCTATGCTGGGGAATGTAAAAAATGACCTGGGGCTACGCAAGCCAGGTATTTACAACATACCATGCCAGTGTGGGATGTCATACACTGGCCAGACCACCAGAACTGTGGCCATCAGGTGAAAAGAGCAGCAAAGACACACCAGACTCAGACAGACAACTAAGTCAACCATAGCAGAGCATTGTCTGGAACTTGGTCACTCAGTGGATTGCAATGACACCAAGATTGTGACACAGACCTCAAGACTTGGGGACAGTGTCATTAAAGAAGCCATTGAAATTAAGGCCACAGACAATCAAATCAACCGTGACTCAGGATACAAAATCAGCATTGCCTGGAATACAGCAATTGAGCTTGTGAAAACTCAATGCAGGACACTCTGAGATTCTACAAGAAATAGAAGCGGAGACCGGGAGAACAGCCGTGAGACAAGGTGTCGGACATTAGAGACCAGATCTGACACACCCCAGCTCATGAATTCGTCTTCAGAAGACGGCCTGGACGGGCGCGGACGGCGGTCGGAACACCGGCGACTGCAGGGGTCCATTGAAGGCGAGTCTGGCGGTCGCGGACCACAGAGGGAACACTCGACTCGGCGCGGACCGAAGACGGAACGCCCAGCTCCTTCCAGGCATAAATACTGCATTCGATCGACCCAAAGACCAGTCTCAGATAGCACCCGAAGAAGACAGCGAGGCACGCTGTTGAAATATCGTGCGAGAGCGACGCGAATATTCGGCTGAATTCTCGAATATCCAAGATGTCAACCTAATTATTTGTTTAATAAAATCAACTACACTAAATGGTCAATGGTACTAGGACAACTAGAAAGAAATTACTCATGGTAACAAAAATGACCAAAAAGCGGTCTGTGAGCAATGACCAGTAAATGAAAATGGCATCAAAAAATAGCATCAACACAGCCTATCAGTGGTAAACAGGGACTTTTAGCTAAAGCAGCCAGTACATGGATAGGACTTAGCATCTGGGCACGTGTCCCTCTACTGCTGGCTCGGTATGCGCGATGTATTACATTAACCAACATGATGGTCTTTCACTCAACCCGACGTTATTAATTCCTGTCCGAGTCCATCTGAGATACAACAGCATGCATGTCCCATCTCTTTTGTCATCAGGGACACTAAAGAGATTTGTGTATGTAATCATACTGGAGGACTACTAGGTGATATAACTTGCTCTGAAGAAGATAAAGAAGGGGCTCATTTGAGACACGATAGGTTCCCATCACGTTATCACCTGCAAGGCTGATGAACCGATCATTTATCAGCTACACACAACTATTCCTGACCATGGACAACCTAATCACAGTCGTGCAGTATGCGATTTCTTCCAATAGGGCAGTGTCAAGCTAGAGATTCCATCTTCCGACGTCACACTGCCAGAAGCGATGAGTATTAGCTTCTCTATGTTCGGAGAATACTTCATGCTGCATGCTTGAAGCTGTTTTACAGCAACGCGACTTTCAGATCCACTTGAAAATAGTCTGGATGCGAAGGCTGAATTCGGTCACAAACTTAACTAATGTATATATAAATAGAAGGAAATGGAGCAGCTTTAAATTAATAGAACTGATCATCCACATTACTGTAGCTACGAAGAACATCAAATTAAGAGGGCTTGTTCAGAAAAAAGTTTCAGACTGGCGATCTGTCTGAAACTTCCTGGCAGATTAAAACTGTGTGCCGGACCAAGAATCGAACTCGGGACCTTTGCTTTTCACAGGCAAGTGCTCTACCAACTGAGCAGGAGAGCTTCTGTAAAGTTTGGAAGATAGGAGACTAGGAACTGGCAGAAGTAAAGCTGTGGGAACGGGGCGTAAGTCGTGCTTGGGTAGCCCAGGTGGTAGAGCACTTGCCCGCCAAGGCAAAGGTCCCGAGTTCGAGTCTTGGTCTGGCTAGGAAGTTTCATATCAGCGCACATTCCGCTGCAGAGTAAAAATCTCATTCTGGCTATCTGTCTGTCATATTATACCTCGACCTGCATCTAAAATCAGTGTAGAAGCTTCCCAATTTTATTTGTATGATGGTGGTAAAATCGTATATTTAAGTTCAATTTTTATACAAATATAGCTTAATGACAATTTTTAACCAGACTTTACATTAAATAATGTGTCATAAGTCCATTTAAAGGGGTCTGTGCATGTTGATAGTTGTAAGTGGATATAATGTGCGCATTTCTTGTTGTTACTAGGTCGGTGTACCTGCTGACTATGTTCTCACCAGTGATAGCGGTGAGCCAACTGAGCGCGAACCCTTTCCTGGGGATAGTGGCTCAAGGGGCGGCCGTTTTCGCTGCCTTCTACGTGGTGAACTACTTTGGAGCGAGGTTCGGTCGCCGTTGGCCCAGTGCAGCCAGTGCACTCTTGGCCGCTCTGGCCTGTGTCCTCATCTTCTGCCTGTTCACTGGTGAGCCGCGTCCATGAGTCTCTGCTGATTTAGCCTCTATCTTATCTAAAAATTGGATGAAAATCTTAAGAGATTACAGTTAGTAGTCTAACATTCAGACAGGACTGCCGTGGTAACCAGCTGGGTCAACAATGAGCTGAGTAGACGTGGAGAAAAGACAACATACAACCATCTTGTGTAGAACCTGTGATGGAGTGATAATGACAGATTGGAGGTTGGTAAAACGGAAAGAGAAATGAACAGATTCCTTTGTTTTTAGACAATGTTCGCTTTTTTGTTGCTCTTAGACTGTGACAACAACTAATGCCAGACGTTAGACACTGACAGAATTCAATTATAAATGGCCAAGTACAGTAACGTGTGGTCATGATTAATGTACACTGTTACATAATCGAAGGTTTAGTATGCCAACCCCTGCACAAATTTGGTAAGGTGGAAGGTTTCTCCTGTCTTTCATCCTGCTTGGCATAATAGCGTAGTGGAGAAACCTATTCTGCTCTCAGCAAAGAGTAATTCACTTAGTTTCCTATTTAGAGGAATAATTCATTGTGAGTAACTGGCTTGATCATGAATGGGATAGCAGATCTTTAGGGGATGGAGGAGGCAGGATACAATACAACAAGTGAGAAAACGATATACTGCCTTAAAAGGACACAATAAATACTCAAATATACTGATAAATGCAGTGTACATTTCTACAGATAATCCATACATTTAATCAGCACGACTAGGACGGCAGAAATGCCGACAATATGATCAACAGTGAAATAAAGACAAGCTGCTGAGATTTGATCTAAATTGCAAGTGCAATTAAGTGCTACGTCAGTATTCAGCCACTTTGTTGAGAACAACCATACGGCAAAAAAATAAAAGTAAAAACATACCAGTTATGGAAAAAGGCCATTTTGTGGTGCTAGATGTTAGTCTTCGTGCTTTACAATTTCTGCTTGTTGCCTGCTGTTGTACACACAGATATTCTTGTACATGAAACGAAATCTTTTTGTAATAAAACTCATTAATACGATTTATTTGAATTAAAAACATAATTTACCATAATCAGCCCTATAAATTTCTAGTCCATTATCAGGGGAACATGGCATTTGTGAAAGTAACTGTTTGACGTGAGCACAATATGTAGCTGCAAAATCTAACCAGTATTAAAAGTAGAGACCATCCTCAGCTTATAATTAAAGTGAAACCCAGAACCATGGGTTCAACCCAAAAATCCTTGCTGAGAAATTGTACAAAAACGAATAATTTTAAGTTACTTCTGTTGTAAGCTGCTGAGGACGCTTATTATAACTATACATAAAATGGTTGTTTAAGAAACAGTAAGAAATTCTATTTGATGCGATGAACAACAGTTATTCTACTTTACGAGTTAAGCACTGGTTTGCTTATCACCAAGAATAAATGCTCACATATAGCATTAACCTTTCACGTAATATGCATCTGCTTGAAAATAACGACTACCACATCCAACTTGCTATGACAATCAATTAGACACATACTCGAAAGTAATAAATTTTCTCAGCTAACTTCTCAACACTTTATTTTAGAATACACTTTAATTAATGAAAGTATAAAGGTAATTTATGTTTAAAAGATGCAAAATATCCATTGTGTATTACATCACACTACGCCATTAGATTTATAGAGGCTCATTCTCACTAAGTGAGCTGAAACAAAAAATTGTTATCAAATATGGGAGAACAACACAATAAAATTACAAGAACTAAATGTTACAATTCGTTCCTTTGTACCTATTTTTAATATTGAAAATGCTTTAGAATCTATGCAGATTATATGTTATTCCTACATCATTCGATCATAGGTTTATTTATTCACATTGTAATAACACTTGTCAGAAATACATTTAAAGATAGTTTCTTCCAGTCACTGTTATTACAATTTTTTAAACTTCATTATGTGTTGAAATACAAATATAATAAATTTATAGGTTTTATACTAATAAATTAATTGCGTAGTTCAATGAACACAATATTTATTTTAAGGTAATTATGTCTTTTTAGCTCAGAGTTTGGAGCTCTTGATAGAATTAAATAACTTAGTTTATTGGTTGAAGTAAGAACAGAGAGGTATTGGTTGAAGTAAAAATGGAGAAGAAGTGAAAGGGAGCACCTGCTTTAATTTTAAGTTTTGTAGGAAACAGTCTCCTGCAAAGTATGACACTATGACTGCCAATGCCACAGACACAATATAATATAAATGTAAAAAAAAATGGAGAATTTCAAGCAAAGTGAATTAAGATGTGATGTATTACATCAACAAAGGAATGCAGCCATTTAACGAACTATGGAATCTTAGATATGAAATTTGTTTAACAAATCTGTAATGATCATATTTCAGTTGTTATCATTAAATTATGAACATACATCATAAACTGTAGAAAAGTGAAATAAAGGGTCAAGAAGACTTACATACATCATGAATTACAGCTTGAGTGCAATTTTCAGCTATTTCTTCACACTTGTGTATGTTTATTCCAGGGCAGATTTACACATCTACATTAGAAATAGAGCAACACAAAAAGCTAAAAACGTAATTGCACAAACAAAGTCTCCAAAGTTCTCACAATGGTGTAAATGACATGTCTCCTACTTTACTAGAGTGAGATTGTGGTGTTCCAGATAAATCGCTTTTCCAGGGAAGGATCTAAACGTTAATGTGATAGCTCGCTCTATTGCTGCATTTGAATGTATTATCTCTCTATGCTCGTCGTCAAATATGGGGTGTCTAGGAAACCTGCGTCCTCAGTTCGTTAGATAAACATTCAGACAAATCGCATTAATGAGTTTTATTACAAAAAGTAAAGGACAATACTTGACTCTGACAATCAAACAGATGAGTCACATGCAAAGAGCGACATACAAAATAAACAGTCTTCTTCAGCACTAACAGTTCCAAGTCTTTGCTACATAGAGTGAACAAGTAATGAGCGTTAACACTTCTATTCCAGTTGCTAATCTCTAAGCCGTTACTGAAATGGCCGTCACCAGTCGGGTGCGGCACTTATGTCCTCTTCACATAGAGACCGCTGCTGTCACGTTGTCATGCTGGACACGGGTCGGTCAGCATGGTGTTGCCTGCGTGTTCTCACAGCCATCTCTGGTGTATCGTTCTCGACTGGCATGCCAGAGCCTGACTCTACACCATAACAGAATGTATGTCTTGTAACCTCCCAACAGTTTACTTCTGTAACCTCAGAATAATAAAATGTGACTAACTTCTCAATAAAAATTGTGGCTCACATGTAACCTTTCAATAATTAACTGACTGTGAATTTAAACTGGCAAATTTTGGACATCAGCAGTGCTGCGTCATGGACCTGGAAGATCATTCTGAAGAAATTGAAAATCCTTTCCTCAATGAAGTCGTCGAATAACGCGTATATACCTGCTCGTATAAGAAATTTTACTGGCACAGCCCAGTGCAATGCTGACCGCTAGATTTGTCATGTATAAAAAGAAACAACCGATTTTCATTTACGATAGTCGGGATGACCATGGACAAGAGAAATTAGTAAAATCTTTAAATTGAGATGAAAGATGGTCAAAATTTATTTTTATAAGAAAGATTATTATTAAAAGATTTTTTAAAATCTTTTAAATGGGACTTGATATGACAATAGTACAAAATCAATTGTTACAAATTA
The DNA here is from genome assembly GCF_023897955.1 of Schistocerca gregaria. Classification (NCBI taxonomy): domain Eukaryota; kingdom Metazoa; phylum Arthropoda; class Insecta; order Orthoptera; family Acrididae; genus Schistocerca; species Schistocerca gregaria. Next base: position 944,622,510 of record NC_064922.1, on the reverse strand, counting down.
CATATGCTCACGGCTATGAATAGTAATTCTTGGTTTTACATCGCCCAGGCGGCGCCATCGCTCTCCCGACTGCGAGCTACTTCTCGTACTGTTGCCGACACTGCTCTCTGGTCTGCGATTGTATTGTAGCTTACATATCGCAGGCAGAGCGTGAGCATTCCATCGAAGTTACATCTGCTCGAGTGCGCTAGCAATAAATGCCTTATTCATGGACCTTTTACAGTCTCTTTCTCAGAACTGAATGTACAAAAATCCTCTTTCTGCACAGCACACGTCGAGGGCGCACCCGTCGTGGTGGTGACCTTGCTGATGCAGTTCAGCACCACTGCCAACATGAGCATGACCAACCTGCAGAGCATCGAGCTGCACCCCACGTGTCTGCGTCAGATCGCAACCAGTGTCGAATGGGCTGTCGCCGGGGTTGTCATGTCTGCTCTGCCCTACTTGGCGTTGATGGTACGTGAAATGTAAGGTGTAGCACATCAGTAGCTGTAAAAAAACACTATTGATCTATTACAAACTTGCTCATCCAAGTTCAGTCCCAGATGGTGCAAGAGAGGTATTTTGAATCATATAGAGATATACTGTTAGAATTTTGAGAGCACACGATCGAAGAAGCACCAAGTACAATGCTAGTTCCTGCGTCAGACACTACCTGAACTATCGCGACACCCCTCTGTAATGCGAAATTGACCACTAGATATCAAGAGAGACGGACGATCCAGTGTTAAATGAGGTGGGAGTATTGTGTTATCAGTAGAGAAGCAAGGACAGCAGAACCGTACTGTCAGAAGAATTCAATGATCTCGAACGTGGAATGTCACTTCACTTGCCAGAGATTACAACAGCTAAAACGCCGCAGAAGTTGAAACTTAGTTCTGCCTTTAGTTCTCTTAAACTGAATGTTACTCAGGTTGAAAGCTCGTCCATCGGTTCTGTCTGGTACACTGTGATACCCAGCATGTCGTGCAAAAGTAGAGGCTGAAAATGTTTTTCCTGTGATTGATGTCTCCGAATACCACTAGCCTCATACTATAAGTATGATTCATGAAATGTCCATCTGTCGTAAGATGAGTAACTACCCACTCGAAGCGAATCATATCTGCAAAATTTGCTGTGTAAGAGAGACTAGTTTAAAAAGTTGTACACGAGTACAAAAACTGGAATGGTACGCACCATTCTTAACGATGTGTGAGCTTACCGTTGGCGCATGTTCATTCCGTCTGGCATAATATCTTTCAAGAATACCTCTGGTAACCAATCAAAGGCTTGCTTGTAAGCAAAAATCATCTAAAGTTACCCACGCTCCACTTTGGCATAAACGATCACGAGAAATTTATAGTCCTATATTGCTGACGTCAGTCTATTGCAACATTGTAAATCACATTTCATCCTTGCACATTTTGACGTTTATGGAGAACAAAACTCTGCTATTTAAAAATGAACGTATATTCCGTAAGTGGACATCTTGCGAGACACAGCCCACTCTGTTCCGTCATGAAATCCAGAGTGTCTAGGTTGATGCCATTTCACTGACTTCTACAGGGCACTCTATATATGTCCGCAATGTCTTCTCGTGAACAACAAAACGAGCTTACCGGGTATAGAACCAGTTTTGTGACCTGATTCAGGACTTGCAAGCTGTACTCAGCATATGGTTCTTAAGACGACAAAATAGACCTAAATGGAAAAGTAATTTCTGGAGTACCTAGTGTTATAGAGCCATTACTCCTTTCAATGTGTATAAATGTTTTAGAGGACTACATAGGAACCTCTTTGAAGCTGTCTGCAGATGGTGCTGTTGTCTATAGCAAAGCAGGAATCCAGAACCTGCATAGCATTGACTATTGGTGCATGAACTGGAATTTATTCTGAAACTAAACTGTCGGTAAAAAGTTTTCGACCGCTCATAATAAAAACTGCATACTTTATTCCAATATATCAACATATCGCACAAAGGAAATATTATTCACTGAAACAGTATTTAGAGCCACAAGGTTTATAAGTATACTATTTTTGCATGTTTTAGAATCAAAGAACCCACTGATGATGGCGATATCGTCGCTAAAAATAGTTTGGGAGTTAATAAGTAAATAACAAAGGGGTTTTGCTTCAAGGCGAACTCACAGTCCCATACTTCTGTTCCAACGAAATACATATATTCTCGTTGTGTCGTTAAAAACAATACAACATGGTTTGGATTTAAAGCTTTTTGAGATTCTCTATCCTTTCCCTCAGAACAGCTGCACAAACTGTTGGCATTCTGGAGATAAGATTTTGTACTCTTTTTGAAGATATTTCTCTCCTAAACGCCTGTAAATAATTGTACAGATCTTCAAAATTAAATGACATTAGTTTCTGACCTCTCCGTGAAGTTCATTTCATAAGACTTCAGTGGGGTTTAAGTCAGGCGACTTACTTGGTCAAGCCATATTTCCCAAATATCCCTTTTTTATTGACATACCCTCTGCACAATTTTGAAGCATGTTTGGGGTCATTGTCATGTTGGAGAAGAAACCCGCGACCAGTAACTCTCAGAACTGCATTGTTGATCAGAATCATGTGCTATCCTTCCTTCGCTAGTGTTTCCTTAATTCTCACTAGATCACCGACCTAATCACCTGCAAAACACGCCCACACCACGGCCAACACTCCAGCATGACTCACCTTTGGTGTCACACTCTGCTCGTCACGAGTTCTCGACAACGCCGGAGTACAGTCGTTCGACGATGGCTGCAAAATAATTCTCACTTAGATTCGTCCGTGAATAACACCTTGAACCAATGCTGCACGCTCCAATCATTGTGTTGCCGTACTCATTGCAATAATTTTGCCTTGTTTTGTTTCCTTAATAAAGGTCGTTTGGCTGCTATGCATCCCTTTGAACCTTGTTCACGAAGACGGCGTTACACTGTTTAGACGGAAGTTCGAACTGTACGCATACGTACTTTACTCCCTCACAAGTTTTAGGCGCAGTAGGAGTCCATTGACGTTTACTCTGTACACTTATGAGCTGATCTTCCCTGTACGATGTCACTCGGGGTCTTCCCGATCGCGAAGCAATTGCAATGGCTGCAGTTTGCTTGAACCACTGCAGAGTGTACACCACTGGAAATCGGGCTACGCCAAAATTTGTAGCTATTATCTCGTTAGAACTGCCTCCAGATGCAGGGCTACAATTACAGCACATTTTGCGAAGCCATTCGCGTGCTTCCCTCCCAGTTTTACCTAAGACGGTATGAACCTTATCAGTGCATTCAAACACACTGTTAGATGAACGCAATGTACTGTAAACTAATGGAAAGTAATTGCTTCATAGAGAGCTGAAGAAATGAGGCCCATTCGAATAGAAACGTCTTAGCTAATGGCACGTCACTGTTGTTGTGGATACCCTTCAACGCCCCTCTGTGCGAGCAGCCAGTCAGATACACAAGAGACGCACTTAGTTTTTACATGTTTACACTTGTTCTATTTTCAAATGGGAGTATGAAGAATATTCAAAACAAATTTCCTCTTTTAACCACAAATCTGTAGTTGTGACAGTTGACTGAAAACTTTTGAGCGGTAGTGGAAATAAATACAACGTACTGGACTGTACGATTGCGATATTGGTGACAAACAATTCGAAACAGTGACAGTAAGCTTGTAGAAATAACCATCCAGAACGGCGTCAAGTGCAATGACCGCATAAAACTAACTATAGGAAAACCCAATGTCAGGCTAAGATTCATTAGAAGGATATCAAGAAAATGTGACTCATCCACGAAAGAAGTGGCGTATGAAAGACTTGTGAGAGCGGTCCTCGAGTATCATGCGTCAGTCTAGGAACCTTGCCAGGCTGGATTAACAGAAGAAGTAGGAAAGTTCAAACGAAGAAGGACACGTTTCACCACGGAATCTTAGAGTAAACACGAGAACGTTTGGGAGATCTTCAAGATTATACAGTACTGGCCGTTAAAATTGTTACACCACGAAGATGACGTGCGACAGACGCGAAATATAGCCGACAGGAAGACGATGCTGTGATATGCAAATGATTAGCTTTCCAGAGCATTCACACAAGGTTGGTGCCGGTGGCGACACCTACAACGTGCTGATGTGAGGAGAGCTTGCAACCGATTTCTCTTACACAAACAGCAGTTGACCGGTGTTGTTGTGATGCCTCGTGTAAAGAGGAGAAATGCGCACCATCACGTTTTCGACTTTGATAAAGTTCGGATTGTAGCGTATAGCGTTTGCGGTTTATCGTATCGCGTCATTGCTGCTCGCCTGGGTCGAGATCCAATGATTGTTAGCACAATATGGAATCGGTGGGTTCAGGAGGGTAAATCGGAAGGCCGTGCTGGATCCCAACGGCCTCGTATCACTAGCAGTTGAGATGACAGGCACCTTATCTGCATGGCTGTAACGGATCGTGCAGCCACGTCTCGATCCCTGAGTCAACAGATGGGCACTTTTGCAAGACAACAACCATCTGCACGAACAGTTAGACGACGTTTGTAACAGCATGGAATATCAGCTCAGAGACCATGGCTGCGGTTACCCTTGACGCTGCATCACAGACAGGAGCGCCTGCTATGGTGTACTCAACGACGAATGGCACGAATGACGAAACGTCATTTTTTCGGATAAATCCAGGTTCTGTTTACAGCATCATGATGGTCGCATCCGTGTTTGGAGACATCGCAGTGAACGCACATTGGAAGCGTGTATTCGTCACCGCCATACTGGCGTATCACCCGGCGTGATGGTATGGGGTGGCATCGGTTAAACGTCTCGGTCACCTGTTGTTCGCATTGACAGCTGTTTGAACAGTGGACGTTACATTTCAGATGTGTTACGACCCGTGGCTCTACCCTTCTTTCGATCCCTGCGAAACCCTACATCTCGGCAGGGTAATGCACGACCGCCTGTTGCAGGTCCTGTACGGGCCTTTCTGGATACAGAAAATGTTCGACTGCTGCCCTGGCCAGCACATCCTCCAGATCTCTCACGAATTAAAAACGTCTGGTCAATGGTGGCCGAGCAAGTGGCTCGTCACAATACGCCAGTCACTACTCTTGATGAACTGTGGTATCGTGCTGAAGGTGCTTGGGCAGCTGTACCTGTACACGCGATCCTTGCTACGTTTGACTCAATGCCCAGGTGTGTCAAGGCAGTTATTACGGCCAGAGTTGGTTGTTCTGGATACTGATTTGTCAGGATGTATGCACCCAAATTGCGTGAAATGTAATCACATGTCAGTTCTAATAGAATATATTTGTCCAATGAATACACGTGTATCATCTGCATTTCTTCTTGGTGTAGCAATTTTAATGGCCAGTAGTGTACACTGACAGGTGCCACAAGAGAGGCGTCGTGTATCACCGAGAGGTTTTTTGTTTGAAGTGTGACAAGGAACCCCTTGAGTGCGAGGTCGCAAATGGCCAATAGTGTTTACGGCGTTCGACTCCCCACATGTTGTCTACCACGCAACCACAATATTGGCTGCTAATGACAAGAGGGAGCGGGACAGCACGTATCGAATGGTGAGCACAGCATGAGGGTATGGGGCGTAGTTGAGCTGCCTAGGCGGCGAGTGACTCGCGACAGTACTATAGTGCTAGTGGTGTTCATACACAGCAGAACAATGGCGAAGATAAACAAAGGAAACTCTGCATTATATCTACCACAACAGTTTCCGCAGTTGGCATTTCGTCGGAAAGGAACCCAGTGAATTTCACACAGTGACATGGAAATGGCAGCTGAAATAGTAGCGTATTTGCAAGATGAGTCTGTGGAACGTGTGGGGTTGTACATGCTCGACCTTGCGGACAACACACATGAGGAGTACAATCATGACGATAGGTGCTTCACAAGTGAAAGTGATAGTGAAGCAAGAGTCGGGCCATGTAGTTCACCTTCCAGGGAGCCACATAACCCGTCTCCAGGGAAACGCAGTAAATGATAACTGTTGCCCACGGAGCGGGTACTGAGCATAATTACGTAGATGGAAGATCGTCGACAGCATAATAAAAAAAAACAACTATAAACTGATTTCGAATAGGTCCGCAGTCTGGCCGTTTAGAGCATAAGAAAAACTATGGATACTGAAGGGGGTAAAAAATGGAAATGAGGTTTGGCGTCAGTGGCCGGGTGGCCCCTTGCGGAGCAAGCCGCCTTGGTGCAGGCCTTACTAGATTCGACGCCACATTGGGTGACCTTCATGCCGGACGGGGATGAAGTGATGATGAAGACAACACAACTCCCAGTCCCTGAGTGGAGAAAATCCCTGACCCATCCGGGAATCGAACCCGGGCCCGTAGGACGGCAATCCGTCACGCTGACCACTCAGCTATCGGGGGGGGGGGGGGGGGGGCGTGGGAGGGGAACTCAATGGAGGTCACGGGGCACTTGTTACAAAAACTCGTGTTTGAGCGTTTCAAGGATGCTCGATGTGCATGTTAGTGACGTATCACAATATGCACATCAAGTTGCGCGATGCATTAATTACCGCGATTTCAAGGAAAGCAGGTTGATGGATATATAACTTCAAACAGTGCTACAGAACTGGAAGATGTAAGATGACGAAATTTCAAGCAAACCATCATGATGACGGTGTACAGCAAACTGCGGAATCGGTCAGAAAATTTGTAGATGAGGTAAACAAATTTTCTTCGTTCAGCAAGGAATTTGTTTCCAAGTACGACTAATCGCGATTTGAGGAGCATACGCAAATAAAAACAATCTTGGAAATTAGAGGTATCAAGAGAGCTGTATCAAGATCAAATAACATCAGTGCCTTAAAACTTTCATCTACAATTATGCCCACCGTTAATGTAGAGGGCAAACTGGCTGGAAAGTTATCTACTGTTCTGCGAGAAGCTGAAGTGCCCTGTCCCCTACGATTCTTTTCTTGCGTGCTTGATCTTGCAAGGGCAATAGTGATTATTTACGTCTCAGCCATTAAAAGTGAGAAAATGAGCTTAAGAGAACTATAGCTATGGTAAGGCCTTTACGCACGAAATAAGCAACACTGGCGAGGATGTAAGTCACAGTACAGTGGCTGATGTGGCTTTTCAATAATTATATATAGCAGAAAAATCATTGAGTTTCAGATTTTAACTTACGAAGCAAATGTCGGTTCCATGAGCTTCAATTGACGATCGACACTAGTATTACGTAAAAAGGGGATGTAACAGATGAGACTTCTGCAGATCTGAGTGAAGCGTTATGCGCTCAAAAATGCTGCATCGCGTGCGTTCATTACCTTGTCGGTGTTCTTCAGGGGGCGGCGGCCGGCGCAGCTCCATACAGCTCTCCGTCTCAGAAGCAACTCCTTCCTAACTTCTCCTTATTACATTTTACCGAAGTTGGTTTAAAAAAAACTATCTGACTGTATTTTCATCTGACCAATCAGGGTCTCAATGTTAACCTTAAGCTCTACCTACAAAAATTCTGTCTATCCAATGAGAAACATTATACTTTTCGTGGTGGGGCAATGTTTTTAAAGTTTGCAACGTAACAGAGACGCGAAAAAGGGTCACGCTAACTAAAACTTGCAGCTGGTGTGGCCCTTTAAGTGTTATCGTAAGATCTATACTGTTCTTCTGGAGAGTTCTAGCTTTTAACATGGGCTGAGGGGTGGTCCTGGTGGTTAGCTGGCGACATGAGTGTCCGTCGCTTATCGTAGGGCCTTCTAGCTTAACACGGTTCTGCTCTCAGCTTCTGTTCTCGTTTCTCCCCTCAGAAGTGCGTCTGTCTCACAGTGGGAAGGTGTGACATGCATTTAGGCATTCTGTTAGTCTGTGTTATTCCATTTGCTCTCTCGTCGTTACTTGTATTACTTTGGTTAATTTAATGTCACGACGATTTATTCAGAGCTATGTGACATACTACTGGATTTGCTTATCATGTCAGGGTTTTTATGGAAGGTGTTGGATTTATCCGACACCTTACAGGGATGCTCAAAGATTTAGAGAGAGTAATAGGACGTTGGTGGAGAGTACAACCATTCAACACTGCCATACAGACGACAGGTCGTATCATGGTACATGTGGAGGACAGTTCAGGGGCGCAACCCCCACGTTCGCCCAGTTAGTAGGTTTCGTAGTTTCAGCCTGGTGTGGACTTACTGTTGGATGCTTGGCAAGGGGTTTTAGATTCGTAATAATTCGGGTGGAAACATGTCTGTGGTTGGTGTCTTTTATTCCCACTATTTACAACTGTGATTTTCTTCCGCAGGATGACAAGCGACTTCCCTTCGCCATCCTCGCAGCTCTCAACTTTGTGGTAGCGTTTTCCGTGTCATTCCTGCCGGAATCTGCGCTGCAGCGATTACCGGAGACGTTACGGGACGGTGCCGTCTTTGGCAGAGGACAGCGCTACTGGAATTGGAAACCCAAACCAACACCAGAGTACGCCAAGGGATAAAAGAGTTCCAGCAGTTCCTTTTAGTTTAGAAGGATTATTAAGGCGACGGTTGCAATCTTCGACTTTTGTTTTCTGACGGTGCACAGGAATTGCTCGGTCTGCTATGGGTGATTAACAGTGTACTTTCTGCTGTATTTCTGATTTGTAAACACTAGCACGAAAACTAAGGCTGACCTGGAGCAGATTATAAATTTCTCACTGGTGGAACTCGTGACTCCTCAGTTTTTTCAAGACGCAGGTAATAATTATAGGACGAAATACCTGCAGCGTCCATCCTCATGGTTTCCGGTTTCTGTCTAACCATTTATGACCGTCCTGTCCAGTAAACGGCACACACCAAAATAAACTAAAATGGATACCGCTCCTACAGGGCTCTCCAAAGAGAAGTCTCACAATAGATTAAATGTACATTCTGTCCTCCTAACAAAGCCTTAATTTGACGAGTAATCCTCTTATCCTAAAATTGTCTGGATTCACACCCACCTCGCACCCATACCTTTAACACCCCCCCCCCCAAAAAAAAAAATTATACGCAACGGGCCTCGTGCTCTGTATACGCGCACTACCCCCTCCACCCCCGCCCCGCCTGTTATTTATACCTACATGTTTACCATGTCCTATTCCAACTAAACGTAATCGCCTCCCACAACCTCACTGCGAAATCTATCCATCCTTGTAGCTCTACCAGAACCCTTTTCCTGCTCGTCATGTCTGGGCTACAGCTGGCAACCCCCCACCACTTTCATGAGTCCTCCTCCCCTGCCTTTCACTCCCATTCTTTTCCCTCAACCACTGTTCCCGTACCTTTAGTAAAATGAAGTTCTCGGTTTTTATATTATATGTTTTTAAATAGACGACAATATTTTACTTACAATCTGAAATGTACAATTGCTTGTTTTAATGCTTTACAAAGACGAACATACTTTGTATTTTTAGATTGTTGTAAACTGTGTACATATTTTATTGGTGTTGATGCTGAAGAGCAGCAACGTGATTCGTACAGCCCTAATGGCGTCAAATAACAATAAAAGTAACAAAAAAATTGTCGAATACAATAACAAAATTACACAATGAATTTCATATTCTAGTCTTACTATGTGATGTCCGTGTCATTGCTCACTGTTAGTGTATACCAATGCTTTCTATTTCCTTATTTTGAAGCTGGTGTCTGTTTCCCTTGTTATTGTACAGTTGTGGTCAACTGCAGCGGTTCTTTCAGTGGTGTTTGCGGCATACTGGTTTATCCTTTCTTCTAAAGTAAGACTACATTATGCACAACTGGGCTATGTGAGCACATCTCCAGACCCAAATCAAACTTTCATTGTCAGTGCTGTGCCAACTTGTTTCAGTCCCATCAATTCGGTAATTTGAAGGACTGAGAACCTTAAAGGACCAAATCACAAGAACAAAGTTTTGAGAAAAATAGATGACTGGGAAATTCGTTTTGATAAATAAAACCCCACTTTCATAGGTCTGGGTTGTTTTTTAACTATGTCTCAAGTTCCTGTACTTCCTATGAAAACATGGAATATTAATTAATATTTAAGGCTATATTTATTATTAATAATGATTCACAAAATTTCCACGTGTAGGCTAGTGACAATAGCATCTTTTCACAATTGTATAGTTTGTAATTTATCTGATACTGGATTCAGAACATAAATAACATATTCAAAGTGCTCCACACACAATTACGTCCTATTCAAAAGTTTCACAGTACTCATTATCATTATTTTCATTACGCACATTCTGTGGCTTGGGGTTCAGATGAAACTGGCGATACATCACCGATTATGGAGTATTATTGGTAGGTTTACGACGTGGCCAATGAATTATGCTGTCAAACCTAAGAGTTAACTGAACAGCGCAGAGCAACAAAATTATACTTTGTGGTTTGGGCCCACATGGAAATGAATATCTCAGAAATCGGTAAGTGAACTTTTTTTGAATGTTCATGTATACCTCGTAGGACTACTTTCCTTTTTTTGAGTCATCAGTTTCCTGACTGCTATGATGCTGCCCGCCAGAATTTCTCTCCTGTGCCAACCTCTTCATCTCAGAGTAGCACTTGCAACCCCCGTTCTCCTTTACATGCTAGATGTTTTCCAATCTCTGCCTTCCTTTACAGTTTTTTTTCTCTCTACAACTCTCTCTATAGTCTGTAAACGAAAGAGCGAGTACTGCTTTTGGTGGGGGAAGTGGCCTTTTCCGGAAGAATCCTGCCACTGGCCTACAGGGGCAGCCAAAATCAGTTGCCCGTTACCTGTTTATCGGTGTAGGTCGGTGTGTAATGATATACGTCGTTCCTGAGCGTGGAATCTTAGTACCCAGCGCCAGACAATTAACTTTGTATACTTACTGATATACTTCGGTATCTGGAAGTGATGGATAATTGCCATGCACTCAAAGAAAGTGTGCAGGATACAAAAAGACGAGGTATTTGCGGAGTAACGAGCTTTCGGTCGACTCTGATATTATTACATCATGTGTTAAAGACACAACATACAAAAGAAAAAAAAATATTGGCCAATATTTCCAGTCAGCGACAAAGGGTTGCAAATTTAATCAAACGTCAGCCTATCCACAACAGGACGCATAACAAACTAATTCAATGGTTTACTGGAATCGCCATGAAGGAAAACTAATAATTTTGGGTGGAGACCCATCGTTACAGAAAGTTCCACAAAATCTGTCATTCAACAAACCATAGAGGACTTTTACATAAATCAAAAGATAGTCCTAACGTTACGTAAATTATTTACTGCCGTAAAACAAAAAAATCCATTTTACTTAGCAGGAAGATGTTTTACGCAAGACGCTGCACGAAATGGGATTTACCTTGAAGAGACCTGTAAGTAAACGACATACTCTGGTAGAGAGAACGGATATGATTGACTAGCTAGGTAAGCACCTGATCCAGGTAAGGAAATTAAGGGAGCTAGGTAGAAATTTTTTCTATTACATTGATGCAAGTTCGGTGAACAACAACGTTACTTATAGGATTTGTTGACAGGGTCCTGGCACTGATGGCATTATGGATAATGTTAGTGGAAGCATAGGTTTATTTTGGTCAATATTGGATCAAAAGATGGGTTTTTACCCAACACACCGTTAATTTATAAAGCGGTATGTGCAAAATGAGACTACCATGGGCAAATAAGCTACAAAAAATTTTCAAATTGGATATCGGCTGAAGTAATTCCGAATCTGCACCGAACTGTCCTACTGTTATGGACAACGCTTCATACCACATCAGGGAGTATAACAAAGCTGCAGCGAGGTCCTGAAACAAATGAGAATGATTGAGTGGTTATTAAATAATAAGGTGGAAATTATTTGATTTAATTAAACAGCACAATCTTGCAGAAAAAGTGTTTAAAATTAAGAGGAGATGTAACGGAAAATGTAAAAATTTATTTAAAAAATCATTACAGCCATGTTTATTAATGTACAAATCTAACATTTTGTATGTGAAAAGCAAAAGAGCCAGTGTTTTAACAGAAAACTATAATAAAATATCCAGGATTACTATTTTGTCAGAAATTTGAATTTTTAATTTTCTTATTGTCTTTTTTTATAAAAAGCCATAACTCACATTATAATCATGCAATTAATCTGAAAATTTTATTGTAATGTCCTGAGAAGGTTATAAGCCCATTAAACTACAGTTATTAATTTATCATACGATTTGTATCATTAACAGAGTTTTTAATTTTGCACATAAAAAATTAACTTTTTTCAACATACAATCATCTAAAAAACAGAAAGTAATTTCAGGATCTCATACTTTTTATCCTCCCCCCATGAACCATGGACCTTGCCGTTGGTGGGGAGGCTTGCGTGCCGCAGCGATACAGATGGCCGTACCGTAGGTGCAACCACAACGGAGGGGTATCTGTTGAGAGGCCAGACAAACGTGTGGTTCCTGAAGAGGGGCAGCAGCCTTTTCAGTAGTTGCAGGGGCAACAGTCTGGATGATTGACTGATCTGGCCTTGCGACATTAACCAAAACGGCCTTGCTGTGCTGGTACTGCGAACGGCTGAAAGCAAGGGGAAACTACAGCCGTAATTTTTCCCGAGGACATGCAGCTTTACTGTATGATTAAATGATGATGGCATCCTCTTGGGTAAAATATTCCGGAGGTAAAATAGTCCCCCATTCGGATCTCCGGGCGGGGACTACTCAGGAGGATGTCGTTATCAGGAGAAAAAGGTATCAGATAGATTATATAATGGTAAGACAGAGATTTAGGAACCAGGTTTTAAGTTGTAAGACATTTCCAGGGGCAGATGTGGACTCTGACCACAATCTATTGGTTATGACCTGTAGATTAAAACTGAAGAAACTGCAAAAATGTGGAAAATTAAGGAGATGGGACCTGGATAAACTGAAAGAACCAGAGGTTGTACAGAGTTTCAGAGAGAGCATAAGAGCACAATTGACAGGAATAGGGGAAAGAAATACAGTAGAAGAAGAATGGGTAGCTCTGAGGGATGTAGTAGTGAAGGCAGCAGAGGATAAAGTAGGTACAAAGACGAGGGCTGCTAGAAATCCTTGGGTAACAGAAGAAATATTGAATTTAATTGATGAAAGGAGAAAATATAAAAATGCAGTAAATGAAGCAGGCAAAAAGGAATACAAACGTCTCAAAAATGAGATCGACAGGAAGTGCAAAATGGCTAAACAGGGATGGCTAGAGGACAAATCTAAGTATGTAGAAGCTTATCTCACTAGGGGTAAGACAGATACTGCCTACAGGAAAATTAAAGAGACCTTTGGAGAGAAGAGAACCACGTGTATGAATATCAAGAGCTCAGATGGCAGCCCAGTTCTAAGCAAAGAAGGGAAGGCAGAAAGGTGGAAGGAGTATATAGAAGGTTTGTACAAGGGCGATGTACTTGAGGACAATATTATGGAAATAGAAGTGGATGTAGATGAAGACGAAATGGGAGATACGATACTGCGTGAAGAGTTTGACAGAACACTGAAAGACCTGAGTCGAAACAAGGCCCCCGGAGTAGACAACATTCCATTAGAACTACTGACGGCCTTGGGAGAGCCAGTCATGACAAAACTCTACCAGCTGGTGAGCAAGATGTATGAGACAGGCGAAATACCCTCAGACTTCAAGAAGAATATAATAATTCCAATCCCAAAGAAAGCAGGTGCTGACAGATGTGAAAATTACCGAACTATCAGTTTAATAAGCCACGGCTGCAAAATACTAACGCGAATTCTTTACAGACGAATGGAAAAACTGGTAGATGCAGACCTCGGGGAGGATCAGTTTGGATTCCGTCGAAATGTTGGAACACGTGAGGCAATACTGACCTTACGACTTATCTTAGAAGAAAGATTAAGAAAAGGCAAACCTACATTTCTAGCATTTGTAGACTTAGAGAAAGCTTTTGACAATGTTGACTGGAATACTCTTTTTCAAATTCTAAAGGTGACAGTGGTAAAATACAGGGAGCGAAAGGCAATTTATAATTTGTACAGAAACCAGATGGCAGTCATAAGAGTCGAGGGGCATGAAAGGGAAGCAGTGGTTGGGAAAGGAGTGAGACAGGGTTGTAGCCTCTCCCCGATGTTATTCAATCTGTATATTGAGCAAGCAGTAAAGGAAACAAAAGAAAAATTTGGAGTAGGAATGAAAATTCATGGAGACGAAGTAAAAACTTTGAGGTTCGCCGATGACATTGTAATTCTGTCAGAGACGGCAAAGGACTTGGAAGAGCAGTTGAACGGAATGGACAGTGTCTTGAAAGGAGGATATAAGATGAACATTAACAAAAGCAAAACGAGGATAATGGAATGTAGTCAAATTAAATCGGGTGATGCTGAGGGAATTAGATTAGGAAATGAGACACTTAAAGTAGTAAAGGAGTTTTGCTATTTAGGAAGTAAAATAACTGATGATGGTCGAAGTAGAGAGGATATAAAATGTAGACTGGCAATGGCAAGGAAAGCGTTTCTGAAGAAGAGAAATTTGTTAACATCGAATATAGATTTATGTATCAGGAAGTCGTTTCTGAAAGTATTTGTTTGGAGTGTAACCATGTATGGAAGTGAAACATGGACGATAACTAGTTTGCACAAGAAGAGAATAGAAGCTTTCGAAATGTAGTGCTACAGAAGAATACTGAAGATAAGGTGGATAGATCACGTAACTAATGAGGAGGTATTGAATAGGATTGGGGAGAAGAGAAGTTTGTGGCACAACTTGACTAGAAGAAGGGATCGGTTGGTAGGACATGTTTTGAGGCATCAAGGGATCACAAATTTAGCATTGGAGGGCAGTGTGGAGGGTAAAAATCGTAGAGGGAGACCGAGAGATGAGTACACTAAGCAGATTCAGAAGGATGTAGGTTGCAGTAGGTACTGGGAGATGAAGCAGCTTGCACAGGATAGAGTAGCATGGAGAGCTGCATCAAACCAGTCTCAGGACTGAAGACAACAACAACATACTTTTTATTTCCAGGGAGACAGTAACACATTACGAACAGTTTCTGAAAATTGCATAGCATTAGCGCACATTCGTTTTGAGAAAAGGCTTCTAATAAAGCAAAAAATGTGAAACAGAGGAAATGAGGTTCAAAGATTTTCTTCTTATACTTCTACACATAATAAGCTTACCTCAATCTTAAAATCCTTCATACTAATACTCCTCATCCTCCAGGTCTCTCTTCTCTCCTCTTCAAATCTGCCTGGCCTGTATTTGTAGGTAAGACACCGACCTGTTAGCTTTCTTGACCCTTCTCTCGTCGATGGTGTAAAATGCTTTTGTTATAAAAACACCAGGATCTATAACAACTCTCTACAGCACTTCAATTCTGCAATTATTTCCGTTATTGTAACATAAAACTGCACGATAGACACCTATTTTGAGTACTTTAAGTCCACATAATTTCCTTTTTGAGCAACTGATCCAAATTAAATCATTGAGGCTTTCATTTGCATTTTATGTCTAAGGCACTTCCACAATAAATCACTGTTTGCAAGCAACCTGAATGTGGGCTTAATTGCATTCATACAGGTTCTGTTAATGAGTGTTCATGTGAATACGTCTCATTTCTGCTGTTGAACTTATACCAATCGTCTTTCGGACACAGATTGTGCTTGGTGTTTGGTCATTGTATAGTTTGTGGAAAAGAAGTTGCCCACAAAGCACGCCTCATTACCTCTAAATTATGTGTGTTTTTCCGAATATCTCTCCCATAAAATAACAGAAGAGAATCAGTTTCTTTCAGAATAAGCCCGCCTTTTCCACCTAGTGGTTTTCCATCCTCAAGTACTTCCCACTTCTTCTCTTTCACCATGCGACGGCGTCTACCACTAACCCTCTTTTCGATGTGGCCAATACATTCCAACATTTCTATTGCTGTATTGTACGAATTTTATTCTGTTAAAGCTTTGAACGACAAGGAGTCCCCATCACCAAGATATTTGGTATATCTAACACCATACTGGTCCTCAGATCTGGAGAACATCCTCACAACTGCAGCAGCCTCCATGCCTCCACTTGAGCCACTATAATTTTTAGAGCTTCCTACTGCATCCTTTTCTTGCCATAGTTTCTCACTGTCTTCATTGTTGGACATTTTCCTTGTTGCACACTGGTGGTAGTATTTACACATAATTTCTACATCTAAAACCTCACCGTAGTGAATACCAATAACAGATGTAACTCCATACAGAGATGTGTGACCCTTTCTCATCCAGATGCCACCTACAGATATACACAAGTCAGTGACATTTGTAGGAGATTCACTGTCATGAATATCTGCCCAATGATCTATATATTTTTGGTTTGTTTCCACTAATTCCTCCACTGATTTCTTCATAGAAACTTTAGTAGTTTCACAAACAGTATCAGACATTTCATTAATTTTTCAAACCTTGCACAAGGTGGAGACATGTTCGGATAACCACACAATAAATTATCTCCTTCCCCACCCTGTCCAAGGCATCTCAGAGTATGTGGTAACCTAAAATTACTTTCACAGGTACCAGTGTCAGTTTTCTTTCAGGAGGAAAATGAAAATTCATACACAAATTCACAAGCTATACCCACTCTTTTTTTTTTCAACAACAATCAAGCATTCAACATTTTTACAGCTAACACATGAACATGAAAAGTTTATAGCCTTACAGAGAAGCTCTAAATCAATAAGTCTAAATCCAGTGGAATCCATATCAACATCATTCACGCATTTGTTTTGATGCTGAAGCTGTGGGCTTATGTTCTTCATTTCGAGCTGCTTTTCTTTTTTTGTAGGTAAACCGATTTCCATGAAAAGAATGGTTCAAATGGCTCTGAGCACTATCTGACTTAACTTCTGAGGTCATCAGTCACCTAGAGCTTAGAACTACTTAAACGTAATTAACCTAAGGACATCACACACATCTATGCCCGAGGCAGGATTCGAGCCTGTGACCTTATCGGTCGCACGGTTCCAGGCTGTAGCGCCTAGAACCGCTCGGCCACTCTGGCCGGCGGATTTCCATGAAACCTCCGTATCTTAAACATAGTTTTCCCACCACCCATTATGCATAAATTTTGACTTCCATGTAAAGGATGTAGAAAAATAAAGGAACAGTCACAAAGTTCAACAGCATCCACTATCGATAAAATTCACTCCACGTAAGGTTTGCTCATGCAACCTTCTACCTACTAATAAGTGTTAGTATTGTCAAAACGTAAATAAACCACACGCAAGAAAGGGGTCAGGCAAAGATATAGACGTCAGCCAGAGATATAGATGTCAGCCAAAGATATCGAAGGAAAATTACCTTCACACAGACAAAAATTTCGCTGTTTACCAAATGTTGGAAAAGGTGGGAGTGGCCGCCAGTGCAGAGTTAATGAGGTGAACAATTTAAAAGCATTTTGAAAACTGCTATCACGATAAAATGCACACACAACATAGATTAAAGTGCGTCGATCAAAACAATAATATTTTTTAAAAGTCGACTTTTGGGACCAAAATCCATTACATCTCCCCTTAATAAAATACTTGAAGCTCATGGACACGCTGTACTGCTGTTACTGTGACTTAAATCCAAATGAACCGCTATAGGAAAAACTCAAAAATATTGTCAGAGGAAGAAATATTCTTGGAGACATTTGCGTGACGAAGTTACTGTAGATGGTGAAAGAAGGTTTGTAAGAATCTTCTGAATTTCCGTTTTTTATTCCATACTAAACTTTGCAGTAACCGAAAACAGCATATGCAAACACTTGTGCCATTTGCTACAGCTTTCGAAACTATAACTCAAGATGTCTGGAGTGCATACTGCCTCCACACAGAGAAACTTGAAAGAGAGTACTGGGTTAAGAATGGGATTGTTGAAGACATATTAGACGCTGTAGTAAATAATTTTACAAAGTGATGGCGATGCCGACGATAATGACAATGACACTGTTGATGATGAGCTCTAAAACACGATGTATGTAAATAGGCAATGAATAATTTCTTAAAGGTATGTTGTGTATGCTTTTAAAACCGGCTACGTTCACGCACTATAAAATTTCTTTTGGTAGAAATGTACTACGTGCTAGCAAAAAGGTTAAACAGTTTTCCAAGATAAATACAGTCAGATGTGGTCTAAAGCAATAAATATTTTTATCACTTGTTGTACAAAATCAGCAATAATTTAAGAACTTCGTAGTAAAAATTAATTAAATCTTCGCTAATATAATAAGATTCAATGAGGTAAAACCTTTCATACTTATGAAATAGCAGCATTTGAATGTGTTATGTCACTAATCTCTATCTCAGTTATTAGTCACCTAATTCGAAGATGTATTTCTTAAAACATGCACGCAATATCTGTTCTAAACAGTGCTGAAATTTCATTTGACACATACCTACCGATTCTGGATTTCTGTGTAGAAAGCTTGACGTACGACATGTGTCTTTTTTTGTAAGAACTTTATTTGATAATCTATAGCAATGTTAAGCTCTTCAAAATATTCCCAATTACATATTATACACTTATACCAGTGCTTTTTGGAATACCCAAAACACTTTTAGATTTGTTTCTTCAGGATACTTTATAGCTCTCTTAACTATGCATTTTTGACCTCATCTACGCTTGCAAAAGCGCTGCCCTTTAGGGTCTGCTCTGTAGTGTTTATACCACATGTAAGCCCTTATTTTACTCATAGCAGACTCACCAAAAGTAGTATTTAACATTTCTAAAAATTTTATACACTTTATTCAATTGTTACAACAAAACTTAATACAGATTTTCTAATCTATTTATATACAAAACAAATAATCGTTGATAGTACCGAAACACATATAGGCTTTTTAACGATAGACAAAATACCGGAAATGCATAACATTATACAGATATATTTCAGACATGTTTACGAAGACAGTGACAAAAAAAATAGTGCGAATCGATCTAATACAAAACGCGAAATTATAAATTTTTCTTTGCTGTTTAAAGTCTTCACGTTACAAGAATCGCTAAGTTTCAACGCGGCCCTTCAAAGAAAACTTCCACCTTTTAGTAGGAACACGTAAACAAGCCTTAAATTCTACAGATTAATTGCACTATATGAGGTTTATTTTACGAACAGCAACAGAGGAACACACGTTCAGATGAACAGGCATTCGGTTCTATGTTTGAGTAGAATCCTCATTTCCGTTCCTAAGTTAATATTATTTACACTATATGTTGTGTTTCGGAAGAAGCTATCGTGTTTTGTATGCCTTATTGTCTTAACGCATTTACCTAAAAATAAAAGCTCCTGGGACGTATCTACACACGGCTTCGCCACAGATTTAAAGTGGGCGCCACATTCATCACTACGTCGTGAAACAACCCTCAGAAACGCTCCTTCTTGAGTTTACCGTCAAACTATAGTACCATGGAAGTTAATTCGTGATGTCTTAGCAGACGGTCCACCATCTTGTCCCATCTTCTTACTAGTGTTTTCCATATATTCCTTCCCTCGCCTCATTCCTTACCTTATCAGACCAACTAATTATCGACATTCTTTTGTAGTACCACATATCAAATGCTCAGATTCTTTTCGGGTTTTCCACAGTCCATGTTTCACTGCCGTACAATGCTGTGTTCGAAACGTACATTCTCGGAAATTTCTTCCTTAAATTAAAGCCTGTGGTTGATGCTAGTAGACATCACTTGGCTGGTTGTGACCTTTTTGCTGATGGTAGTCTGACTTCTATGTCCTCTGTCATCGGTTATTTTGCTGTCTAGGTAGCAGAACTGCTTAACTTCATATACTTTGTGACCATTTCTAATGATAAGTTTCTCGCTGTACTCATTTCTGCTACTTCTCATTACTCATTACTCTCGTCTTTCTTCTATTTCCTCTCATTGCATATTCTGTACTCATTAGGCTGTTAATTCCACACAGCTGATCATGTAATTCTTCTTAACATTCACTGAGAACAACAGTGACATTTCCGAATCGTATCATTTAAATCCTTTCACCTCGAATTTTAATCGCACTCCTGAACCTTTCTTTTATCTCCATCATTGCTTCGTCTGTCTACAGATTCAATAGTAAGGGAGAGAGACTATATCTCGGCCTTACAACCTTTTTAATCCGAGCACTTTCTTCTTGGTCTTCCACTCTTACTATTCTTTCTTGGCTCTTGTTCATATTCTTCGTTCTTGGTCTTCCACTCTTATTATTCCCTTTTGTGTGTGTTGTATATTACCGCTCTCTTCCTATAGCTTACCCCTAATTTCCTCAAAATTTCAAAAATCTTTCACCATTTGACATTGTCGAACGCATTCTCCAGGTCGACAAATACTATGAAGGTGTCTTGATTTTCCTCAGTCTTGTTTCCATTATGAACCTCAACGTCAGATCTGTCTCTCTGGTGTCTTTACCTCTCCTAAAGCTCAACTTACCATCGTCTAAAATATCTTCAATCTACTTTTCCATTCTTTTGTAAATTATTCTCGTCAGAAAACGTGGATTGATGAGCTGTTAAGCTAATTGTGCTATAATTATAGCACTTGTCAGCTCTCGCAGTCTTCAGAATTGTGTGGATGAAGTTTTTTCGAAAGCCAGATGGTATAACACCAGACTCATATTCTAGAGACCAACGTGAATAGTCGTTTTGTTGCCATCTACCCCAATGATTTAAGAATTTTCATGGAATATTATCTTGTATCCCTTCTGCCTTATTTGATCTAAAGTGTTCCTAAACTCTTTTCAATTCTGATTCTAATACTGTATTCCTGATCTCTCCTAATTCAACTCGTGTTTCTTCTTCTACCTTCTTCTTTTCACTTTTCTGTCTGCCGAGTCAGTTTTTCCAACAATATTTTTTTCGATTTGTTAACATTTTTCTTGCAGTTATTCGGCTTATACTCCCTGCACTTCCTATTTACTTCATTGAGTGATTTGTATTTCTGTATTCCTGAATTCCTTGATAATTTTTGTACTTCCTTCTTTCATTGATCAACTATATTGTTTCTTGTGCTACCCATCGTTTCTTCGCAGTTAGCTTATTTGTACCTTAGCATCTGTATTTTTCTTCCCTACTTCTATAACTGCCTTTTTGCGAGAAGTCCATTCTTTTTCAACTGAACTAACTAGTGAGCTATTCCTACTATTACCACAGTAGGGCTACACACGTAAATGGTTCAAATGGCTGTGAGCACTATGGGACTTAACATCTGTGGTCATCAGTCCCCTAGAACTTACAACTACTTAAACCAAACTAACCTAAGGACATCAAACACATCCATGCCCAAGGCAGGATTCGAACCTGTGACGGTAGCAGTCGCGCGGTTCCGGACTGAGCGCCTTAACCGCGAGACCACCGTGGCCGGCACACACGTAAATAAAACTGGTTCACTTTACAATCATCAAATGCAGCAACATGCATACATGCTGTAATCTCAACCTCGATGATGGTGTGCTTTGGGCACTTATGATTCTCAGTGTGTGAATTTATTTCGTAAAAGCAGGGTTCAGACTGTGACTGATAAGTAAATTATACACAATAGACAAATTACATTATCGAATGATATGCGACTGTTCACGAATATGTTCATTAGTTTTGATTCCACATGCAACAGTTACCTAATGAAGAGTCACAAATTAAAAGGAAATCTTAAAAGCCGAACTACCTAAGCATATGTGATTAGCAGCATTTTCAGCTACACAGAATCTTCTCCTGGAAAATTCGCTGACGTTTGCAACCTTTAGTATAAAGTAAATTTCAAAGCGATAAGGAATACAACACGGATTATAACAGTGACAATTCTGTAAAAGACATAAAAACTTGATATTAGAATACACAGACATGCACAAATATGTCAACCCTTCATAGGACACTTGAAGTTAGCACGAAGTTCCATAGCGCCATAGCTCGTAAAGTGCTTATGTACCCGACAATTTAGTTTGTTTTCTAAGTTTTGGTATCTTTACTTTATCAGCTATCTGATGGGAAATGCTGCAGGTAAGCTCTTAGTTACAATTAAAAGAATTGATTATTGCCAATTACAGTGGCCAAATTTAATAATGTGCAAGTAACCATTTTTTAATAAGTGCAAGTAATAGTATTCAGATACTGAGTCGAGGTAATTAACTGATAACACAAACTGTGGCAAGAATTAATTTCTCCTTGGAATATTCATTTAACTGAAAAAGATAGAGGATGTCATTGTAGTGACAGAAATCGGAAAACGTTACTGTTTCACCTGTGACTTGAGCTCAAAGGTTATTTGTTCATCCTTTATATGTTCATAGGATTAAAAGCAAGAATACAGGGCAGTCAAAAGTGTTAGGTGCACCATGAGAATATATCTGAATATGTCTTTTCCGAGAGCTCATCTATCACTATTCTCTGGAAACCCTGTGAAGCGAATAGCAGGTTCAGATAACTGAATGCTTACTCTTTCCAGTACGACTGCTGAATTACTCAGTTACTTAATCGTTGCTGATACCCACACAAGAGCTATACACAAGTCTATATTTTACAGTTGTTTTACTTTTGCAACTGATACAGTTTATATATCATAGGGTAGTTGCATAATTCCACAGTGAAATTAGATGTCTCACTTAAAATTATTTAATCAATATATGAATTTTAAAATTCATTTATATTTACATAGTCTTATATTAGTATACAAGTTACACTGTTCTGTGTATGTGGATTCACCATTATTGCTGTACTTAACTTTGTAAGTGAAAGAGAGGTCAAAAATTTTGACAAAGAGAATCACATGTGCGTCAGTTGTATTAATAAATGCAATGAAATATTCCTTTACATACGAAAGAACTCTAATACGTTTTCTTTCGTACACATATTAC
Source organism: Schistocerca gregaria (assembly GCF_023897955.1). Lineage (NCBI taxonomy): Eukaryota > Metazoa > Arthropoda > Insecta > Orthoptera > Acrididae > Schistocerca > Schistocerca gregaria. Next base: position 944,599,783 of record NC_064922.1, on the reverse strand, counting down.
CACAAGACTTGATGTGTATTAATGATTTAGTTAATGTCAGAGACAGTAATTAGCATAGTATTACTCCACAATCTATAATAAGTGTGTGTCCTGAAGATAGTATTAACTATCTGTCTGTCTCTGTCTGTCTCCCTCTATCTTTCTCTTTCCTTCTCTCTCTCTCTCTGTCTATCTATCTCTCTTTCTCTCTCTGTCCTTTCTCCCTCTCTCTCTCCTCTCTCTCTCTCTCTCTCTCTCTCTCTCTCTCTCTCTCTCTCTCTCTCTCTCTGCATGTGTGCATGTGTCTTTCTTGTGCAGTCAAACTCACTTGCACATACGGACACACAAACAAATCATCTATTCCTCTAAGTAAATTCCCAAATTTGCTAGTGTTCATAAAAGGCTATCAGAAAAAAATTCTTTTGCTTGTTCAAATAACATTAGTAACAAGTGGATACGTTGAGTGCACTTGGTATGTTTTTCTTACATAGCCTATTTTACAAATTAATTATATCATATTACATTATATTATATTTAATTTAATTTACTCGTAAAAAGGGTTACGCATTAAAAACACACTTCTGGAATGTTTTACCCAAGGGGATGCTATCATCATTAAGTTGGCCACTAAAATTGCATGCCCTGAGGAAAAATAACAGCTCTAGCCTGTCCTCGTTTTCAGTCCAACCTGTTGCCCAAGTAACTATTTAAACGCAGCTGCCTCATTTTAGTAACGTCGGGTTAGTCTGGGCTCTCTCCGCTGTGTTGTGGTCGCGCTTGCAGTACGGCTATAAGTATCACTCAGGCACCCAAGTTACCGCACTTCGCGTGTATAAAATTCGTTCAGTTTCAAAATGCTGTGTTTTACTTGAAAGGGTGATATGTGACTTTTACATCTGTGAGTAAATCTTGAGTGCAGCAGAGCCGGTTAACTGGTGACTAAATCGAAGGTTCCGACTAAAGCGCTCTCTCCAGTTAACAGCAGTGGTGTCACAGGAAAAGACGAAGAAAGGAATGGGGTGGTCATTTCAATGATGTTACCCATCGGACGCTGACACGGTTTTTTCTAATATACATGGTAATTATAATTAAAATTTAACTTTCAAACCGCCGTAGAAATAATGTAAGCGTACTGTCATATCGCTGGATTGTTTGCGGAGTACCTTTGCGGGCAGCGTGTTTGCAGAGTCGAGCATGTGACACGGAAATGTTGTGTTGTGTTGTGGGTAGCTCTGCATGCAAGAAGCATTGTTATTATGAAAGCTCACGTGTTGCTGCAAGTGCTATTACAGTAAAGTGATGGAATATGGAAGCGATCCAAAGTGCGTAATTATGTAATTGAAAGTGAGCACTGCTGTTGATAACGTATTTATTTGCACTCTCGTTGCGTGTCACACCGTTCATCAATCGTCCGCGCCGTTTTCGGTCCCCCTGAATGAACTAATGTGAATCAGTAATACTATTTACCACAAAAGAGAGCATTTAAGTGCCAGTGTCTTGTATCGAGCGTGAGAACATGCATTCGGTCATCACGTTCGCGTCATCAACAATCAACCGCGCCGTGACGGTTACGCTCACGCTCGTACAATTGAGAACTGTGGACTGTAAATTCAACTTTGTGAACAGTGTTAACATTTATTACTGTTGTCAAGGAGGACTGGTACCAAATATCTGTGTATGCATGACGAGCGTAAGAACTCTATTGCGATCATTCGGCTTCCGCATTATCAACACTCATGCGCGCCGTGTAGGCTAAGCCTATGCTCGTCTGAGTGATATTGTGGACTGGTAATCACCCATTAATTGGGATAAACACTTATGACTTGGAATGTAAACAGTGCACCCTGCAATTTTCTTTTGTCGTCACAGAATATAGTCATTCATACCAGACGTAGCACAGTGTTGTGTTTTAACGTTGAGTGGCTCCCTTACACCCGCTTGCATATCACGATAGATAATTTCAGACAAGCCAGCAGCAGTGTGGAACAGAACAATACGACCGCCGTGGGATTATTAGGCACGTGGTGTTGACAGGGTGCACGGTCGGTCAAGAAAGAAACAGTCCGAAGCGAGAAACCACCAGCTTAACGGTCCCCCACCCATTTGTACTCTTGGGCGTGTTACAATAACATCTCTGGTCAGAGTGGCGTCAAAACGCAACGGAATATTATTGGAGAAGGGCGAAAACGTATGGCAGAAGAAAAATAAATAGTTACAAAATGTAGCAATAGACGACGCTGTAAGCATCACAATTCAACAGTGGTCGACTACAAATGGCAAATGAATCATACAACAATGCCTAAGGTGTACGTCTGCCGTTAAACAAACTGTACTTCTCAGTGTGCATGGGTGTATAGATGTGATACTGTTAGTTACGTAAGCCCATCCACCACAGCAAGGTCGTATCACATCGGATGGGAAAAATCGGTTTTTAATCGTCCTGAGGCCAAAACCACATAGAAAGTATCAATCAAAATCAAATCGGATTATTAATTTGCACATGACTGGCCCAAAACATGTTCAATATGTGGTCCACCGTTTTCTGCAACAAGTTGAAATCGAGAAACAGCATGTTCCACAACTGATGGGAGTGTTTCCGGCTCACATTGAGAATGTGTTGCGCAATGCGTGCCTTCAATGCAGCTATGTTTGCAATCGGAACACTGGACACAACGTATTTCAGGTAGCCCCACAGACATAAGTCACACAGATTAAGATCAGCTGATCGGGAGGGACAGGCTGCAGGGAAATGGCCGCTGATAATTCTACCATTTCTGAAATGGCGCTTCAGCAGCTACTTAACTGGATTTGTAATATGTGGAGGTGCGCCATATTGCATAAAAATAAACCCAACCACACATACATGCTGTTAGGAGCTGGGATGACGTGGTTGCACAAAATGCACTCATAGCGCTCACCAACGACGGTACAGGTAACAGGACGGAAAGCACCTGTCTCTTCGAAAAAATATATGGCCCTATAATAAATGATGCCATAAACCTGTATCACAGTCACCTTTTCAGGATGAAGTGGTACTGGTTGCAATGCGGGTGGATGTTCTGTTGCCCACATTCAACAATTCTGTGTATTGACATATCCTGTCAGATGGAAGTGGGCTTCATCTGTCCACAAAATCTTCCGCGGCCAATGATTGTCCACTTTGATGCGGGCAAGAAGTTTCAAAGCAAAGGTCTCTCTTGCTGGCAGGTCAACAGGAAGCAACTCGTGCACATGGGTAATTTTGAATGGATAGCAAGGAAGGATGCTTCGTAGGATTTTACGCACCGTGCTCGCGGGTATGTCCGACGTCTGGGCTGTCCTCCGTGCACTACACGTTTGCACACCACCACTCGTCTCCTCCTGCATTGCTGTGACCACAATCAGTTTCCTCCTTGTACCTGGTTGCACACCAAAGGAACCTGTCTTTTAGGATTTCCGAATCATTTTCTCCAGACCCACGGCAGTCATCGAACCAGCGCCGTTTTTCAAACCCTCCAGTGTCCGGAACTTCTGCAGAGCGACGTGTGCACAGTCATCACTCTTGTAATACAGCTTTACAAGCAGAGCGCGATACTGCATGGCGAACGTCGCAGACACCAAAGGAGGAAAAGACTTTTTTTTTCCTTTATTGATTTTCGATTCAGGGTCCTAGCGGAGGTGGTTTGCCGTTGTCTTCCTTGACTGTAATGGGAATGAATTATGATGATGAAGACATCAACACCTAGTCATCTCGAGGCAGGAAAAAAAATCCCTGAACCCACCGGGAATCGAACACTTTTTTTGTAACCATATATATTTATTTAAATATATTTCAACGATACATTAAAAAAGACATTTTACTGTATTAATCCATTATATTCCTAGTGTTGGTTAATATTACTGTCATTTTATAGGTTTTCGCTTTTATATTTTTTCGTTTTTCTCTTATTGTTGTTCCTGGAATCCTTTTACATGGCCATTTGTCATCTTTTTTTTGGTAGCAATTGCAGGACAGGCATAATAATTTATATGTAGCATCGACAAATTGATTTTGAGTTCATGTTTCTGTATGTCATGCACTTGTGATGCCACAAGCACATTGTACATTCTGGTTTGATCGTTTCCTCTAGTTTACACTGTTAGGTGGGACAGTATGAGGGAAACATCACCACGATAGATGGAGTAGAAGTGGAAGAAACTTTTTTTTTACATATACTAAAGATTATACATAAATTGAAGAAGAGAGAAAATTTTGTCTTATTATATAAGAGAAGCAGAAAGGAGAGTGTGAGTAAACAATATAATTATATAGGCACATAGTAAAGGAAATCATTTTTTAAAAATGAGTAGTTGGCGCTTTCCAGTAAGTAATGCTTGTCTCCTAGACAATATAGTTCAAATAATAAAAGAAAATTAATTTAAAAAACTGGTAGGACTACTGGGTCTACTTTTGACACTGTTTTGGCTGCGAGCATGACCCATGTTTGGTGAGAAGCACTTTGTGTCACTGATTTCACTTAGAAGAAACACTTTATACTACTATACTTCACTATTTGATGTGAGAGGAGAAAGCACTTTATCTGTGGCACTTACTCACTGTCACTGCACACGTTATTCTTGTGGCGAGTGTGGTGAGGTAAGCTGGTGGCGGTGCTGAGGGTCACAGCCTGGGGAGGACTCTGGCGATCGCTGTCTGCAGTGGAATCTGCAGGAAGTTTCCGAAGCTCTCGCGGTAGCGCCTGTGCTGCTGGGCCGTGTTGCTCTCCTCCCAGAGGTCCATCAGGAAGGCCAGCTGGTCGGTCTGCCTCCGCGCTACGATGGCGTGTACCGTCATGGCGAGGAACCAGAGAGTCGTCAGTCGCTCGGGCCGTGGAAGTGGGTTGCAGTCTGGGACGGTGACTGCTTCCACTGTGATGCTTCCCGGCGCCGCTCTGTTGATGTGGGCCACCATCTGCTGGCACGCTTCCCAGGTGTTGATGGCATTCCCGCAGGTGCTCGAGGGTGTCGGTCATGGCACACACATCGCACTTGTGACTGGCGACGAGTCTTATCTCCGCCAGTCTTTGGTTGGTTGGTTCTGTTAACTATTTTGTACCATGTCTCCTTCGCATGTTTAGGCAACACGTTTTCCGCGACGTTTCCCTATATTTTTTTCCAATTGCGTTGCGTAAGTTTGTGTTCAATTTTGTTTTTTGCCGGCTTCTCCCTGAGGGCCCAGTATATTCTCTTGGCTGTTCTGTGGCCGGGGTTCACCAAGGTGTCCAGAACGTAACTTTTGTTGGCGCAGTGCAGGCTGACGTGTCGCATTCTGAAGGGAATGTGCCTCGTGTTGCCTGGCGCTTCTTCTGATGCGGGCTTGTATTTTCCAATTACCTTGGCTGCGACGCTGTCAGGGTTTTTGCCCTGGATGGCGAGCGTTCGTTTCAGTAGAAGGTCTGCACATTTGGCCTTTGTATCAACTATACCTACTCCCCGTTCTTTCGTTGGCCCCGGGACCCCGCGTGCGGGAAGCGAGAACTCTACCGCGAGACCACAAGCTGTGGACAATTAAAGACTTGCAGCCTATAAATAGACGTGCAGGATGCCTTAGTCTGACTTGAGCAGACGTGCAGGACGTCTCGCAGGCCTATGCGAGAACCTTACCGTCAAATTAGTGAGTTTGAAAGGGAGTGAATTATTGGCATGAGAGAATGTGATGCATCCATCCGGGAAATTGCTGCTCGCGTGGGACGAAGTATTTCGGCAGTGCAACGGGTGTGTGAAAAATGCACCACCCCGCAGATCGACACCTCATCCGAATGGCACTCCAGGACAGATTTGCGTCCTCCTCAGCTCAGGCGCAACGGTGGAACAGTGTAACACATGGTGCACTCTCAGGGGTGAAGCTCCGACGCCGATTTTTGCGGCATGGGTTACGTCTGCCTTTGACGAATGTGAAGAAACATGCTAGACGACAATGATGTAACGACATCACGGGGTGCAGGAATAGCATCAGATAGTATTTTCGGACGAATGCAGGTCTTGTTTGTTTGAAAGCTTGGCCGTAGTTTGGTTCGCCACAGACAGGGGGAGTGGCATCACAATGACTGCATCCGCAGAAGACGCAACAGCGCCAACTCGAGGCCTTACGGTGGGAGTGCTACTGAATACAACCACAAACCACAGGTGGCGCGCGTCCAGGGCCCAGCGACCAGTCTGACCTACGTGAATGACATTCTGCGACCGACAACCACACCCTTTCTGCCAACACCCCAGAAGAAAATGCACGGCGACCACATGTTACTGCCTCATCACGTGCCTTCTCGGTGTCACAGGGTGTCAGCCATTTGCCCAGGCACGCGAGGTTACCATGCTTGTCGCTAGTCAGAAGTGTGTGGGACACGGCGAAACGACTGTTGCAGTGCTGTGACCCAGAGGCAACAACTACAGACGGACGGCTGCACCACAGGACGCCATTCGCACCTTAAACGTGTCGCTGCCGTCACGCGTCTATCTACATAGATGCTCGACAAGCCACCGTGAGGTGCTAGGCGGAGGGTACCCTGTACCACTGCTAGTCATTTCCTTTCCTGTCCCACTCGGAAAAAGAGCGAGGGAGAAACGACTGTTTACGTGCCTCCGCATGAACCCTAATCTCCCGTATCTTATCTTCGTAGTCCTTACGAGAAATGAATGTTGGCCGCGTTTAAATCGATCTGAACTCAGCTTCAACTGCCGTTCTCCAAAATTCTTTCAATACTGCTTGTCGAAAAGAGCGCAAAATTCGCTCTAGGGATTCTCATTTGACTACTAGAGCCATCTCCGTGATACTTGCGTTTTGTTCAAATCTACCAGTAACGAATCTAACAGCCCACCTCCGAACTGCTTCGATGTTTTCCTTAGATCATAGTTACACTAATGGCCATTAAAATTGCTACAGCAAGAAGAATTGCAAATGATAAACGGGTATTCATTGGACTAATATATTATATTAGAACTGACATGTGTTTACATTTTCACGCAATTTGGGTGCATAGATCCTGAGAAACCAGTACCCATAACAACCACCTCTGGCCGTAATAACGGCCTTGATACGCCTGGGCATTGAGTCAAACAGAGCTTGCATGGCGTGTTCACGTACAGCTGCCCATGCAGTTTCAACACGATACCACAGTTCATCAAGAGTAGTGACTAGCGTATTGTGACGAGCCAGTTGCTCGACCACCATCGACCAGACGTTTTCAATTGGTGAGAGATCTGGAGAATGTGCTGGCCAGGGCAGCAGTCGAACATTTCCTGTATCCAGGAAGGCCCGTACAGGACTTGCAATATGGGGTCGTGCATTATCCTGCTGAAATGTAGGGTTTCCCAGGGATCGAATGAAGGGTAGAGCCACGGGTCGTAACACGTCTGAAATGTAACGTCCACTGTTCAAAATGCCGTCAATGCACACAAGAGGTGAGCGAGACGTGTAACCAATGGCACCCCATACCATCATGCCGGGTGATACGCCAGTATGGCGATGACGAATATGTGCGTTCACAGCGATGTCTCCAAACACCGATACGACCATCATAATGCTGTAAACAGAACCTGGATTCATCCGAAATAATGACGTTTTGCCATTCTTGCACCCATGTTGGTCGTTGAGTACGCCATCGCAGGCGCTCCTGTCTGTGATGCAGCGTCAAGGGTAACCGCAGCCATTGTCCCCGAGCTGATAGTCCATTCTGCTGCAAATGTCGTAGAACCGTTCGTGCAGATGGTTGTTGTCTTGCAAACGTCCCCATCTGTTGACTCAGGAATCGAGACGTGGCTGCACGATCCGTTACAGCCATGCGGATAAGATGCCTGTCATCTCGACTGCTAGTGACACGAGGCCGTTGGGATCCAGCACGGCGTTCTGTATTACCCTCCTGAACCCACGATTCCATATTCTTCCAACAGTCATTGTATCTCGAGCGACGCGTGCAGCAATATCGCGATACGATAAACCACAGTCGCGATAGGCTACAATCCGACCTTTATCAAAGTCTGGTACGCATTTCTCCTCCTTACACAAGGCATCACAACAACGTTTCGCCAGGCAACGACCGTCAACAGCTCTTTGTGTATGAAAAATCGGTTGGAAACTTTCCTAGTGTCAGCACATTGTAGGCGTCGCCACAGTCGCCAATCTTGTGTGAATGCTCTGAAAAGCTAATCATTTCCAAATCACAGCATCTTCTTCCTGTCGGTTAAATTTCGCGCTTGTAGCACGTCATCTTCGTGGTGTAGCAATTTTAATGGCCAGTAGTGTACATTATTACTCTCTATCGAGCCATTGGAGATATCCCTTCAATCTAAATACTGAAAAAAATATCCCTATGTGAACTCCTAAATCTCTTAAATTTTGACAGCGCACCTGGGACTCACTCTGCATAAAATAATTTAAAACAGGAATGTAAAATATATTGAAACATAATATATTCATTTCGGGCTAACGGACATCATGATAACGGCGAACCGTCTTTTCCACTGATCTGAATGTTTGCAGTGTCTGTCGCTGGGATGTATTTGTCCATGGTCAACGATAAGTTGTCAGTCGCATTGTAAAGAGTCACGTTGAACTTTCATATATGGGGGAGGATTATTCATAAATTAACCTCCTATTGTCTGTTAAAAAGGAAAACAGATAAAAACCTTTTTATATGCAATGTGTATTTACATTTGAGATTACGTCGTCTCATAGTTGCCACCAAAATTCAAACATTTGTCATACCATGACACAGGCATCCCGCGCTGTTTGTTTTGGACTCACACTCGTAGTTTCGTAAGAATGTCTCAATAAGCATGTGATGTCACAGAGGTCTCACGAGCTAGACTCGTGAAATCTGCTGTAAAAATTCCTCCGCGATTCCAAGAAAACGGTAGCATTTTGCGCTTTGACAAAGTATGCTTGAATTTTTTGGGTTTATAGGAAAACTGAGCGTGCAGCTACTGTTTTATCTGTTCCGTAGTATCATAGTTCACGCACTACACCGTGTATCGTCCCAAGTCACGGTTTTTTCTCAGAAATTCCTTCCCATCTTCATGGTAACGCTAAAAGAATGTCAAGGCCGAAACTATTCTTTCCGTTCTGTGAACGTCGGTTAGGCATTTAGGTACCGACTGTGCAGAAAATTTGTGATAGTCTAGCCTCTTTGTGGTAGTGTCAAAGAGGGCTGTCTTTGAAATATGATACACATCTTGAGAAAGTACGGAAATTGTAACAGTTTCGTTAACGATGTTGCACAAGTTCATGTTACATTAGAAAGTCTTCCTCGATCACTTTTATTTCTGAGACAAGTCTCGAATTTTCAACGGAAAACTCTCTCACAACATAATTTAGAACCGGAATGTAAAATATATTGAAACATAATATATTCATGCAAATATACAGAACCCCATGTCCATATATGCGACGTAATCGACGATTAATCTTGGTGCCATTGGCTACTTATGCTTGCAGGAAACAAATGACAGAACGCGCCGTGCAGCTGCCGGGAAACACCGTAACACCGTCCACTTCATTCGCTCCCTGTTTACACCCGAACGAAATAGGGCGCTGACTGACGAAACGTACCTTCAATATCCACTTTTCCAACCTTGAAACAGTCGTAGTTTGCAATAGTTTGTTTACTTTTACTAGCCAATTGGATGTTAATTTATGAATAATCTTCGTATCAATAAAAAAAAAAGAAAAAAAGCTTGTATTGCAGCGTGTTCTGTGATTCATGTTAAGAAAACGTTAATACTAGGCTAACTGTCGAAGGCAGTTTTTGTCTGTCTTGTCATACAACCTACTATACATTTTACTAACGCTGACTAAGAGAACTGTAATTATGTACGATAAGGAGATGAATAAACCGTGATTCCAGAGGATTTTCGAAAGAAAGTGTCTGAAATAGTATGTTTTTATTGATAGCGTGATCCATTTATTTTATTTCGACTGATGTCAGTTATTAGATTTTTTATCAGACAAGTACACCATAGCAGTCAGTTTGTGGTGCAAGGTAGACGTTAGGTAAGAACCATGAGCCAATTTACCAGTCACGCGGTTCACTATCTCAGGAGCACAACCAATTAAGTCCAAAAAGCTACTTCTTTTTTTGAGGTGTTTATTTAATCACGACAGGCCTGTTTCGGCACTACTGCCATCATCATGCGCAGAAATATCCACAACAAATACTCAAAGAGCAATTAGATCTAAAACCTAAACACTACATAGAAAATTTTATTCAGATCATCGATCATGAAAACCGATAAACAACCAAAGATATAACCTAAGCCAAACCAATAACACATTCACAGATAAAAATAAACAACACGGTAACTAAGGGAAATCGATAAATAACTGCTCTGATGTAAACTTACAACATTGTTGGTCAAAAAAAAATTAAATTAAATTCAGGCTATAACTATCAACAAATATAGCTTATGAAAGCTACGTCATAAAATAACTTTAAAAGACGTAATAGAAAAACGCCTAAGTGACTAACCAGCGATGTAATAGGTAAGTTAAGAATTCCATATATGTATGGTTGTCAATCTCATATATGACAAGTAGGCTACTGTCTGTCGTAGAAAATAGTATATAATGAAACAATTACTTTCAGATTGCCTGATGATGGAAATTGAGCTGAAACAGGCACGTCATGATTAAACAAACATCTCAAAAAAGAAGCATCTTTTTGAACTTAATTAATAAAAGAAAATTTATTTTCATAAAGGCTTGTTTGAACGACGTTTTGGATTTCTGGATAATCAATCAGAGAAAGAAGCTGATGACCGTTCAGCGATAAGTCTATGGTGTCGCACCAAGCATGGCCAGGTAACACGACGCTAGTTGCCACATGAGGCAGTAGCGGCAGCATAACTCACTCTCTATTACAACTATGATTTGTTTATCAGAGTCTGTAGGTAGTCTCAGAACATATACTTTTGCTTTCCTCCCCCACTATGACCACAGACATATGGCCTTTCGATAGCATATTTTGTCTTTGTGTTTTGTGGGACAATTATCTCGATACTCTTAACGGTTAATTGTTTATTTTTTCCTGTAATATTGCGTTCAAGTCGACGTGCGGTGAGATCTACAAACTTCCAACATACCAACCTTTTCTGTTAATACCTTGTTCAAAAGAATTATTTTGATTATTACATCTGGTTGCTCCTGCTTCCCTATGTTGCAGTATGAGCAAATGTTCGGAGAACTAAGCCATAGTGTAAACTAAGAAGCGTGATGTTACGATCAAGGAATTAACTTTCTAGAGTAGAAATAGGAGAAAAAAGAGAGACACTCCGATCCCTATTTATAACACTCTTCTTCTGCAGCGTGTGGTAAGGTCTCCTCAGGGTTGTTCCTTGTGGAGGCGCTTCAGGTCATTAATGTGGGAAATACCAGACGGAAACTGATAGACATTCAGAAATTTTGCCTATAGCGCCATATGGAAGCACGTCGCTAGAAATGTTCAAAGGTTTGAAGGTCAGCACGACCACACAGTATTATGGTATGTCTCTGCACACCTGGATCACCTAAACTATCGCGTTCGACAATGTTACTGGGTGCATTCCGTGAACCCACGCCTCGCCACATCAGAGTGCGTCCATCGCTGTTGAACATGATCGTTTTGGTGGTGTAGGTTCTATGGTATGGGTAAGTATAATGTTCTATGCGCGCATTGATCTCTAAATCGTTGAACATGGTACACTCATCAGTAAATCTTATTTCAACACTGTTCTCCTTCCCATCTGTTTCTTTTCTGGGGTGCATTCGCCCATGAATTCTTCTTTGTGCATGACAATGGCCGGCCGCATCGGACAGCGCAGGTCGAGGTGTTGTTGGAAAGAGAGGATGCTTGCCGAATGAACTGTTCTGCCCGCTCTCCCGAATTAAACTCCATGGAACAGGGAAGCGTTGGGCAGACGTATTGCAGCGTGCCTACGTGTAGCAACGAGCGTCCAGCGGTTGTCAACAGCAGTGGTGAAGCAACGGAACACCCTGCCACAAGAACTCCTTACCAACCTTGTGGGCGGCATGGGGGGCACATTCCAGTGCATGCACTGCCGTCCTCGATGTTCATACATCATATTAATTACCATGTCAACATTTTGTAATTTCCATAGGGCCGTCGTGAATCACGGTCAGTTCAGTACAAATCAGACCAGTTGTGTGATTCGATTGAAGAGTTCCTAGATAACAGAACGCAGCATGTGATTCTCAATGGAGAGAAGTTTTCCGAAGTAAGAGTGAGTTCAGGTGTGCCACAGGGGAGTGTCGTAGGACCGTTGCTATTCACAATATATATAAATGATCTTGTGGATAACATTGGAAGTTCACTAAGGCTTTTTGCGGAAGATGCTGTAGTATATCGAGATGTTGTAGCAATGGAAAATTGTACTGAAATGCTGATGGATCTGCAGCGAATTGACGCATGGCGCAAGGAATGGCAATTCAATCTCAATGTAGACAAGTGTTATGTGTTGCGAATACATAGAAAGGAAGATCCCTTGTCATTTAGCTACAATATAACAGGTCAGCTACTAGAAGCAGTTGATTCCATAAATTATCTGAGAGTAGGCATTAGGAGTGATTTATAATGGAATAACCATATAAAATTAATCTTTGGTAAAGCACATGCCAGACTGAGATTCATTGCAAGAATCCTAAGGAAAAGCAGTCCGAAAACAAAGGAAGTAGATTACAGTACACTTGTTCGCCCACTGCTTGAACACTGCTCAGCAGTGTGGGATCCGTACCAGATAGGATTGTTAGAAGAGATAGAGAAGATGCGCGCGCTTCGTTACAGGATCATTTAGTAATCGCGAAAGCCTTACGGAGATGATAGATAAACTCCAGTGGAAGACTCTGCAAGAGAGACGCTCAGTAGCTCGGCACGGGCTTTTGTTGAAGTTTCGAGAACATACCTTCACCGAGGAGTCAAGCAATATAGTGCTCCCTCCTACGTATATCTCGTGAAGAGACCATGAGGATAAAATTAGAGAAATTAGAGCCCACACAGAGGCATACCGACAATCTTTCTTTCCACGAATAATACGAGACTGGAATAGAAGGGACAATCGATAGACGTTCTCAAGGTACTCTTCGTGACACACCGTCAGGTGGCTTGCGGAGTATGGATGTAGATGTAGATGTCTTTCAATAAAGGTGTCATTTCTGCCCATTTTATTGCTGGTTTCTATAGGTTACCTTCCGCACTAGACGCAGCAGTTCCATCTTTGTGTGGTCCAAGTTACGTGAGCTGTATTACTTGGTAGCGTCAGTCCATGGGACAGTAACTTTGCACATCAGTTTACACTGTCCAAGTCACTATTCAGGTTTCTAAAGGGTTCTGATGTTGAGAAAGCTGTCTACACATACAAGGACAAAGCACTTACTTCATTAGACGTTTAGAAAATGAGATCGACAGAAAGCGCAGAATGGCTAAGCTGGAGTGACTAGAGGACAATGTGAGGATGAAGTAGCCTATATCACTAGTGGAAAGAAAGATGCCACCCACAGGAAAATTAAAGAGACATTTGGAAGAAAGAAAACCACCTGCGCGAATATCAAGAGCTCAGATGGGAAACCAGTTCCAAACAAAGAAGGGGAAGCAGAAAGTTGGAAGGAATAATGGATCTGAGCACTATGGGACTTAACATCTACGGTCATCAGTCCCCTAGAACTTAGAACTACTTAAACCTAACTAAGGACATCACACAACACCCAGTCATCACGAGGCAGAGAAAATCCCTGACCCCGCCGGGAATCGAACCTTGGAACCCGGGCGTGGGAAGCGAGAACGTTACCGCACGACCACGAACTGCGGACTGGAAGGAATATATAGAGCGTCTATACAAGGGAAATTTACTTGAGGGCAATATTTTAGAACGGAAGAGGGCGTAGATGAAGATGAGTACGTGAAGATGAGAATTCAACAGACATCCAGGGAATAGATAGCATTCCATTAGAAGTACTGATAGCCTTGGCAGAGGCAGCCATGACAAAACCCTTCCATCTGGTGAGCAAGATGTACGGGACACGTGAAGTGCCCTCAAACTTCAAGAAGAAGATATAATAATAATTCTAATCCCAAAGAAAGTAGATGTCGATAGGTGTGAAAATTACCAAACTATCAGTTTAGTAAGTCTCAGTTGCAAAATACTAACACGAATTCTTTACAGATGAATGGAAAAACTTGTAAAAGCCTACCTCCAGGAAGATCAGTTTGGATTCTGGAGAAATGTAGGAATACATGAGGCAATACCGGTCTTACGACTTATAAGGTAGTGAAGGAAAGGCGATGCCATGTTTGAAAATCTTTTGACAATGTTGACTGGAACGCCATATTTCAAATTCTGAAGAAGACTGGCAGAAAATAGAGGGAACAAAACGCTATTTTCAATTTGTACACAAACAAGATGGCAGTTATAAGAGTCGAGGGGCATGAAACCGAAGCAGTGGTTGAGAAGGCAGTGGGACAAGACTGTACCCTATCCCTGGTGTTATTCAATCAGTATATTGAGCAAGCAATAAAGCAAACAAAAGAAAACTTGGAACTGGGAATTAAAGTTCAAGCAGAAGGAATAAAAAGTTTCAGGTTTGCCAACGACATTGTAATAATGTTGGACAGTAAAGGATTTAGTCGAGCAGTTGACCGGAATGGACAGTGTCTTGAGAGGAGGATATAATGTGAACACCAACAAAAGCGAAAAAAAGTTAATGGAATATAGCCGAATTAAATTAGATGATACTGAGGGAAGTCAATTAGGAAATGAGACACTTGAAATAGTGGATGATTTTTTGATTTGAGGTAGCAGAAAAACAGATGATGGTCGAATCAGAGAAGATATAAAATGTATAATTTTAGCTGTGTGGATGTCTATTCAGAAAGTATTTGTATGGAGTGTAGCCATGTATGGAAGTGAAACATGGACGATAAACAGTGTAGACAAGAAGAGAATAGAAGCTTTAGAAATGTGATGCTACAGAAGAATGCTGAAGATTAGACGTGCAGATAACATAAATAACGGGGATGTACTGAATAGACTTGGAGAGAAGAGGAATTTGTAGCACAGCTCGACTAGAAGAAGGTGTCGGTTAGCAGGTCACATTATGGGGCATCAGGGAATTAGAGTAAAGTATGGAGTGCAAAAATCGTGGAGGGAGGCCAAGAGATGAATATATTAGCAGATAATGATGTGGGTTGCTGTAGCTACTTAGAGATGAAGAAACTTGCACAGGATAGAGTAGCATGTGTCAAACCATTCTTTGGGCTGAAGACAACAACAACACCATATTTTATTGCTTACTCATGACAAGAATAGAAAACTGAATTGAAATTTTCAGAATATGTAGCACTTACTTGAATTTCCAAATGTTGCTCAACATTTTAATATAGTCTAGAGTACATGTACCTTCGTTGTATTCATCTAATTGGTTATGTAATATCCTGGTTACTCTTTTAGCAACTTGAATTTATCTTCTCCAGTTTTCTCAATTTCAGCAGCAGTTGCGTCTCTGCCTAAGATAAAATCTGTGTGGTAGGTTTATGCGTGTATTATTGCTCAAGCACAACACAGGTTATCAATATTATTAGATCTAGTAATGTATCTTTTAGTCGTTTTATCATCAGCTAAATTTATTATTTTATTACCTTTGCTATCTCTTTGAATTCCTAACATTTGAATATTGAATGTAATATTTGCTATATCAGTACACTAATTAGATATTTATATATCTCTGATTTTATTACATAGACCTTGAACAGATTCTTTAGTATTATTTCCATTTCATAAACTAAAGAAATTCGATAAAACATTTTTCGATTCCCTGTCATTATATTCAGCTTATCTTCTTTTCTAAAACCAGTTCTGGTTTTAGCTACTTCTACCATAGAATTAAGTTCTTTCATTATATGATCTGTTTTCTCACAAATGGTATCAAGTATACTAATGTTAGCACTGTGAAAGACAATTATATAGTCAATGGGTGAAGCTTTAAATTTTTCATTAAATTTACATTTTATTTCCTTGACCATAAAGAAATCGTCTTTTGACTGTTTGTTTCTTTTTCTTGTGCAAATAGTTTACTACTGAACGGATAAATTTGATGTAGGTCACTATTTCTTCTTGCCTTGGTAATTGAAGTTTTTAAAAAGCATCATCGTTAAATCCATAAAAATAATTTATATTAAGTAACGTTTTAGCCTTCTTTTAGTGTACAAGGATAATTCTTGATGAAATGGAAAAGGGAATTGCTCCACTTTACTCTCTTATTTGATATAAAATATTTTTATTAAGGAGTTTTAAAAAAAGCTCAGCCAGAGTACTTATTTTTTATATATTCTCAAGTACATTTCTTACATCTATTTGTATGTTTGTCTTCACTCAATGGATTTGAGTGAAAACATCATATTTGTACAATCTCTTCAGATTCAACACAATTTTGGTGTTTGTTATCTGTCTCAGTCTGTTGTTCATCATTCTCCATCAACAACAGTACATTCAAATGTTCTTCGCACAGAATTCGTTGTGAGTTTTATAATTATAAGATAGAGGAACATTTTTCCTCACACACAAGTAATTCATTTATTATTAAGTGCTCCTATACCATATTCACTTATACATTGGTTACACATTGTCATATAATTATTTTTGTATATTTCTGTGAAGTAAAATTATCAGTTGACTTCTCAGTTTGACAGTGTTTACACAGTTTGGATTTTAAGACTTATATTTATATAAGAAAAATTTTATTTGGAAAAGTAAAGTTTCTAGTCTTAATAATGAACCCAGTATGTGTATTTTAATTCTGAACAATTCTAACAAATGTAAGTTTTGTTTGATGGAGTTACTTATAGATCTTGTCAACAATAAATTTACATACAGTAATAAGCAAGTATTGTTGGTTATTGATAAAAAATAAACGAGGGTTTAAAACAAAAGATGTGGCTAAACTTTTAGAACGTACAAATCCAAGAAAGCCAATATCAGATCATATTACAGAAAATTATAGGAAAAATTATTAAGACTTCGTTACTTTTATATCCAGGAACTAATTTTATCAATGAATCTGGTCTATATTCATTAATCATGAAATCAAATATGAGATTAGCAGAACATTATCAGGATAGCGTTTATGAGGAAGTTTTACCATAAATTCCTAGGCATGGAGAAAACAAAATTAGGGAGGTATGTAGAGGTCAAATAACTCATTTGGAAAGTATAAACAAAATTAATGATGAACATATGGAAATTTAAATGCAATAATTCATAATGCTGTGGGAGAAATATAAGAAAGAAATGGAGGAACATACTTTATTACCTCATGGTATTTCTCAAACATTCGATAATAATTTAAGATCCACCTTTGTTGTTTTAAAATTAAGTGATGAAAATTTCGAAAATAATTTTTATGCCATTAGAGTACAACAAAATAATCTAGAAAGCTAATGGTACAAAATCGAAGATAGAAATTCAAGTTGTGAAGAAATGTTAAGAGTTAATTATCATCCTAATTAAGTAAATTTATTTCAAAGAATGAAAGAACACTTAAAAACTGTTTGTCACGACAATTATTTCAATACCTTTCTTCATAAGGTACAAATTTTGTATTAAGATTTCTCCACATTGGAGAACTAGAATGATCTGGATCTGATAACCATTTACTAACACATTGTTTGTAAAAATTTTATTGGATTCAGTTTTTTACAAATTCACAATCTTGATCAATTAAGCATATAGAAGAAGAGCTAACTTCATGTTGCTCCATTATTTCATAAGGTTTTATTACTTTTTGTATGAATTAGTCAGATAATTTTTGACAGTTTAACATATTTTTCCAGTTAAATTTACCTTCAAATCCTATTATAAAACCTTGTGATGATTTTAGTGCATGTGATAGAACATTCCAATTTCGTTTATCGCAAAAATTGTCATAAAATCTTCAGAAAATTTCTGATCATATACTATATCATCCCAATCAAATTTATCTTGAAAATCTTTGTTAAAGTCTTCAGGTAATTCTTATTCAACTAATAAGTGTTCCAATTTAGTTTGTATTGAAATACTCACATAAATGCTTTGGATAATTCTTAATATTTTGATGTATTCTTCCTGTATATTTTATTCTGATATCCTCTCATAAATTTTTCAGATATTTGTTTCCTTGCTAAATAAGATAAAAATCATTCATCTCGAAATTATCTTATGAAAGTTTTGATCACTTTGCGTTGTGTAATTTAATCCAGTTTGTTTTGCACTGAAATTCTCCAGTAAGATCTAGAGACAATTTTTCTTTATTTCGTGTAATATCCCATTAACTTGAAATTCTCTTATAATATCCAAAGATAATTTTTCTCCAATATAATTTATCTTGAAATTACCTTATGAAATCTTTAGTTAAGTTTCGATTGCATTCTAGTCTAATTTCTCCTGAAATTCTCTCATGAAGTCTACAAATAAATTTCGTTTCTGTCATAAAATACACCAATTAATTTTGTCTTCAACTTCTGTAATAAAATCTGCAGTTAAATTATGGTGTAGTATTAATATAAATCTTCAATCTAATCTGCCTTGAAATTCTCTCACAAAATCTTCAGTTGATGTAAAATGTTCTAATGTATATTTCCATTCTGTATTATGATACATATTATTCCTTGAAATATAATCAACAATTTTATTTCTACATGTTTCAATTGTTGTTGAATATAATTTATGTAATTCATCAAAACAAAAAATATTGAAATTTAATTAATCAATGAAGCAAGGTTTTCCTTTCCTGGTTTACAGTATCCTCCAATTCCTAGTACTTTTGCTTTAGCCTTTAATTCGTTCATATTAGAAGCAGTCTCCATACTGCATTTAGTCTCTGGATTGTTGTTTTCATAAGACCAATAAGTTATTCTTTTCTAAGTTTAGAATAACCTCTTGTTCCTAATTGTTTTGCTCTAGTTCTTAAATTACTTAGAGCTTCACTAGCTCTTTTAGTCTGTTTGTTTATAAGAAATATTTTCTATTACAAAACTATAAAACTTACTATTTATTATTTGAGAATAAACGTATTGATTGCTAATAATAAATATATATCTAATTTTACTGAAGAAATATCGGGAAATATTTTGGTATACAACGTTTCGTTCTATTTTTAAGGTATTCACTAACAATACTTGCTTCTTTTCTATTTATATTTTATAAACAATTCACATTGTTGTCAGTTAATTGATCTATGAATGCAGAAAAATATGCAGATAGAAAATATTAAAGTGTTAATTTTCTCTTTCGTATTCTACAATAAATTTATACACAAAATTGTTTATAAAACAATTTTTTGCTCTAGCTCTTAAATTACTTAGAGCTTCACTAGCTCTTTTAGTCTGTTTGTTTATAAGAAATATTTTCTATTACAAAACTATAAAACTTACTATTTATTATTTGAGAATAAACGTATTGATTGCTAATAATAAATATATATCTAATTTTACTGAAGAAATATCGGGAAATATTTTGGTATACAACGTTTCGTTCTATTTTTAAGGTATTCACTAACAATACTTGCTTCTTTTCTATTTATATTTTATAAACAATTCACATTGTTGTCAGTTAATTGATCTATGAATGCAGAAAAATATGCAGATAGAAAATATTAAAGTGTTAATTTTAATTAAAGTGTTAATTTTCTCTTTCGTATTCTACAATAAATTTATACACAAAATTGCTTATTAGGCTCTACAAATTGTACAAATTCATTCAATTTCTTGCATTCAAATTTGCTCTCTTCTATTTCAAAGATGCATGCTGTAAATGTTTTACATTTTAGACATGATATATGATCTATTTAAATAGATTAAGAAGTCATTTAATTCTTTCACCACATAAAATTATTTTTGTTTCTTTAGGTAGTGCTTTAACTGCATCTTTTCTCAGTCTTACAGTTAGAAAACATGATTTATTTACTATTATTGACTGATCACTACTATTTACCTCATATTGCCTATCACCACATACTGCAATATGAAAATCATTAAATGTTAATTCTCTGCCTACATCTATTCCAAAAATGCAAATTTTTTGTGTGAAAAATTACTGAAATTCATTTTGTGTACTGCATTTCCTATGTTAAATATAAATTGAAGTGTTTACTTATCTGATATCTTTCTTTCCAGTAAACCGCCCTCCACCCCCAGGGTGCTTACAATTCTTTTGTGAGTTTGCATATAGCACACAAGGTGCCCCAAGCTACAGCAGCCTACTCTTCCTTCCTGGGTTGAGTTTTCTTCATTGTGCCCCTCCCTCCCCATCCTCATTCCTTCTTCCCCTCTCCTTGGATTGTGATTTATTTAGGCCTGGGTATTCTCCTGCTTCCCTGTAATCATTCCGATTTTTCCCTCTTGCCATTTTTCTTTGACCCTTTTTGGCATTTTGGTCCCCCCTTGGAGTTTGACCTCCACTTTTATATATTTGCCTTTAGTGTGAGCTATCTGGGCAACAATTACCTCCCTAGCATGTACAGCGTGGTTTCCTCTCCCCCCTTCCTTTGCCAATTCCTTCCTTGCTGTAGCCCCCCTCTGCCCTGCTAGGACACCAACTCGTGTAACCAGTCGGTGTGGTGATGCTGTTATGCACCCATCTGGCTGGGCCCCCTGACAAAACAGGGTTCGTATTATTGATACCCGAGCTGTTGGCTCCCCATGTATACCAAGGAGGAGGTGCTTGTCATCCTGGAGCATCAGATCTCCTAGTAACAGTCGCCATGCCAGAAGGCCCTTGCTATGGCTGGGTGCAGCGCATGCAGTAAGCCCCTGTTGGTAGTGCATGGTACCTGGGCAAATGTATGGTGCATGAAGCGTTCCAAGCTGTAAACATCTGGCCCTTCTCAAATGAAATCTCTTTGCATGGTGGAGGATCATTGAATGCTACTTCGTATGACACTGCAACCTTCCCTTTGCTGCCTACACTCTGGGAGGAGAGCCTGGCCCGCCATCTTGGAATGTAACACTTTCCCCGCTACCTGGTCTGTACTAGGACGGGAAGGGACACATTCACCCCCTCAAAGCCGTTGTTTTTTGTGAAGAATATCGAGGACAAATTTGGTGGAGACTTCCAGTAAGATGTCGCGTTCCCTTTTGATCAAAGTTTCTTCTGCCGCTCAATCTGCACCTCTTGGTGCCTGTGGTCGTCTTGTCAACGTTCCAGTTTCTGCCACCCGGGTTGCTGCCAAGACGATCGCAAGTACGAAGATGTACAGTCGCTGAATATGATCCAGGGTGTGATTTTTCATAGGGCTAATCTGCAGCGAGACGGCGTTCATTTCGTTCGATATGCGCAGAGGGGTCGTAAAGACAACTGCACCAATAATGGCGCCTTCATTCTGGCTTTCGAGACAGATACCGTCCCATAGAAGGTCAAGGTTATATTCTACAGATGTGATGTGAAGCCACACATCCTAAAACCCATGAGCGGCTATGAGTGCTTGCGTTTTGAGCATGTGTCTTCCCACTGTAAGGCGGACCCTCTGTGTTGTTACTGTGGGTACTCACTCCATCAGGGAAGCCCCTGCGTTCCGCCACCTGTGTGTGTCAGTTGTCATGATCGCTGCTCTCCCCGCTCACCAGATCGCCCAGCTTGCAAGAGGGAAAAAAAGATCCTGGAGTACTAGTACCTGGATCGCCTATCCTATGCTGAGGCTTGCCTACCAAAAATATGACCAGCTCGACCCAATGTCGCTTTCTTCTACTTTTGCTTTTGTTACATCCTTTCCTCCAGCAATCAACTGTCAAAGGTCTTATACTCCAAGGTACCTTGTGTACTGATACATCGGTTCTTGCAGAACAACTCCCCAGGCCCATATTCCAACCACACCCAGATGATCTAACAACTGGACACTACTCAGAGGCAATATCTACTAAGGGTCTTCTACTGCATTTGGCTCATGGTGAAACAGCATAGTTATCCCATTACACACAGGAAGAACACAACATCTCTCGACAACTAGTGACCAATTAGCCTCACCATCATACTTTGTAAACTACTCGAGAGAATGGTTAGCTTACGATTATGTTGGGTGCCCATACTTCTGCCTCTGTATCAGTGTGGTTTCCAGGAAGGACGATCTCCAATTGACCATTTATTGTGGTTGGAAACAGCAATACGACAGGCTTTTACTAACCAATGTCATCTTGTCACGGTCTTCTCTGACCTACATAGGGCATACAACACATCTTGGCGCTATCACACTTTACATACTGTCCATGACTGGGGCTTTCGCAGCCCCCTTCCAAATTTTATCCTCAATTTTTTTATCCAACCGGATCTTCCATGTTGGAGTTGGCACTTCACTCATTACCCCTCGTATTCAGAAGAACAGCATCCCACAGGATTCTGTGTTGCGTGTGAAACTCTTTGTCATGGCTATCAGTGAGCTTGCATCCTGTGTTGGCCTCTGGTTACTCCAGCATTGTATGCCGACGATTTTTGCACATTGATTATGCATTTTTGCTGTAGACCCACAGCACACCCCTATCCAGAACTTTATTTAGGTGACCAGCCTGTAGATTTTGGAGCACAGTCTTGGGCCTTATTTTTGATAAAAAGCTGCCATGGCTGCCATGTATTCGCTATCTGAAAACTACAAGCACGCAGAAACTTAATGCTAACTCCTGGGATGTGTCTGGCTACTGGCGCCTTTCATACTAGTCCCATTTACAGTCTCCTCACACAAGCGAGGATTCCCCGTCTACAAATACGATGTAGCATATTGTGTTTACTTACGCAATCGCCATTCGATGATTCTCTGACCCTCCAGTGTACGATGCACTCTTTGCAAACGAGGGATATCTCCTGACACTCCCTCCTGGGTGGGATCTCTGGTTGGAATGGGTCTCACTTCCCTCTGTCGGGATCTCCATCTCCACTCACCTGAATATACCCCATGTATTTTCTCCTGCATTCCACCTTGGACAGACCACAGATTAGGACTGACCTTTTCCAGGATCCCAAGGTTTTTGTCACCCCTATAGTCTTCTGGCGTCGTCTATGTTCCATCCTTGCAGAGTTCCAACATCATCTACACTGATAGTTCTAAACAATAGATAAGGTGGGATATCAGAATAAAATTTTCACTCTTCAGTGGAGTGTGCGCTGGTATTAAACTTCCTGGCAGATTAAAACTGTGTGCTGGAGCGAGACTCGAACTCAGAATCTTTTCCTTTCGTGAGCAAGTGGTAGAGCACTTGCTCACAATTTTCATCTGCCAGGAAGTTTCATGTCTCCTACTGGATTAGTACACCATTTACAGCCAGGATCAGGGTCAGGAGAGCTGCTGGTCCGTACCATGCTCATCTATTTTGTTACTCAGGTCTCCTTCCACAGTGTTTTAATATGTACCAACTCAATGGGCAGCCTGTAGCGCATAGATTGATGCTACTATGGGTACCTCCCCCCATGAACCATGGACCTTGCCGTTGGTGGGGAGGCTTGCGTGCCTCAGCGATACAGATGGCCGTACCGTAGGTGCAACCACAACGGAGGGGTATCTGTTGAGAGGCCAGACAAACGTGTGGTTCCTGAAGAGGGGCAGCAGCCTTTTCAGTAGTTGCAGGGGCAACAGACTGGATGATTGACTGATCTGGCCTTGCAATATTAACCAAAACGGCCTTGCTGTAATGGTACTGCGAACGGCTGAAAGCAAGGGGAAACTACACCCAACTGAGATTTTGAGTTCACTAGCATTAATTGAAAACATTAGAGATGTGTTTTCATTCCTAATTAAATTTCATATAGAATTAAATAAATTTTTAGGTGAAGATAATAGGAACTTACAGCACACTAGAATTAATGTAAAAATTTCATCCAACCATTTGAAAGTAAACCTGGCACAGTTTATTCTGCTGGCACTGTCTTTATTGTGTTTCATTGTACATCAGTTTTTTTATATTTTTTTTTTATTTGCTGAATGTCACTGATGGACTTTTACTTGCATGCTAACTGTCGTCCACCCATCTTCTTGCTTGTTGATGTTGATGTCTTGGTCAGTAAACGTTGGCACTCACAGAAAAAAGCTCCTGACAGCTGATGTTTTCATCTTCTGTTAGGTGAGCTCCAGCATTGTACGATATTAGCAGATAACAATAGTATTGGCTAACCGAATCAATCCGTTACCTATTCCGCTGTGCCCCATAGGGCAAGGAAATAACGTTCACAAAACTTGTGTATAGTTGGTTTTTGAGAAAGAAGTTTATTCGAGAACAAAAAGGCACCTCTCTTAGCGTTTTCCTGAACCAGCTACAGCTGCTAAACCCATCCAGAAAACTGTGGTTTGGTAGCATGGAGCAGCCTTATCGTCTCTCCAGACAGCAATAGAAACGTTCCCAGCTAGCTGTCCTGCTGACTAGATCGATTTACGTTAATTTTTCAGCTAAAAGTTAACGAAATTTCAAAATTCTATTATAATCTACATAAAAATATATATTCAAAAAATAATAACAAATAAAATCGCAAATCATTAGATACTCAGTTTTACAGTTTAAGAATTCTCGTTAATATTCTGTGTTGTGAATCAAATTTGAGCTTCTTCTTTCGATATGTAATTGCGTCCTTTAACATTTTATCATTGCATGTGGCACATCGATTTACAATAGTCCTCTGAAATATTCTATATGCGAGTCATGTTAATCACATATATGTGATAGTTTGTTAGAAAAATAACATCGCCCACTCACCTGTATAATTTCCTTGAAATGAAGACATGTCTTCAGATAAAATATTTGGTGGATCCACATCCCACATTTCTTGAGGAAATATTTCATTGCTTCTAGTTTAATACAAATGTTCTAAAGTTTAATATGATCATTGAGTGACAAATAAACTGGCTCCTAGTTGTTATGATTAGTTTGAAATACAAAAAAACTAAATATGGCAGATCAAACTCTATTGAATTTTAGTAATTCGTGAGACCTAACTATAAATTTTGCTTGTTACCTAAACTACCAACTTCTACAACTTTTCGGTACATTTTCTCATTGTTCAAGCTCATAATACAGTTCAGATTTAACAATAGGATTTCAGTAGCTCTACAATTTCACCTTCTTTTGCAAGTGTATCTTGAATTCAACTCTAGCATTATTGTAGTCAGTCCATCATTGTATTTAGTGGATAAAACAGTTAATCTCTCTTACACTTTACTTTGTCATTAATAAGTATGTGTTCTTCCATACTTAATTTATGATTAAGAGATGAAGTCAAACACAACAAAACTGATGAGCTCTATTGTAGACATAACATTACTTACTTCCTTTATGGTTATAAAATGAGACAGCTCTGTCACATAATTATCTACTGATTTTGTATTAGATTTGTCATTGTAAGTTCTGTAATCTGTATCATCAGCTTCAATAACACTAAAGTTCATGTACAACTGAGATTTAATAGGATGTAGCCTTTGGTCTCCTATATTTATGTTAATTTTTGTGTCCCTGTTAGGCATATTTAGATTCTTTTTTGATTTCTCATTCACGTGCAATGAATGGAGCTGATGGTTCTCTATTTTGTCCATTGTTTATTAAAGATAAAAATTTATTAGACCATTTCTAAAATAACTGTTACAGAGGCACCATTGAAATCAATAAAATCATCATTTCCATCAGTTACAGTTAGATCTAATTCCAGTATAATATTAAAAACTGGAATATATACAGGATAAAGTGGTTCATGGATTATTGATCACCACATTCAGCATTAGACTTGAATGATGCAATAATATTAGGTCCTCGATGAAAATGATCACTATCCTCCACAAACTTGCTACCAGCTGGAACAACCTTTACATTAATGAATTCAAACACAATAAATTTAGGGCTATCATTAGCAACTGTTTTTATCAGCTTCAATAACTTGATTACTAAATCCAAGCACAGTTCTAATACTAAAGTTTATATCCATATATAATTAGATCACTTTCAATAATAATTCTATTTAAAATTTCACATGCTTAAATATGATTATTTGGCTTTGTTGAATGTATAAATTTTTTCCAAGCTTTCCAAATTACATTGGCCAACAGGAATTTCAATCTTTTCTCCATCACAACACAATTTATTATTTTTTGTGAAATATATACAGCTAGAAATGTACAACTAGGGCAAATTATTAATTTTTTCTCATGCAAGTACAGTCAGTCTTTTTTGGGAACAGATGACTTACCACTCAACTGAAATAGTGAGTCATGTAATATTAATAATATTTTATTTAATTACATGAACAGGTTGCAAACCAAAAATAAGAATTCCAGAATGAAACCAGAAAATAAACAGGGAACACTTTTACCTAATTCTATTCCATGTGCTGTAATAGCTACAAAGTGGTGGAATTCAACATTAATGATTGATACTTATATTCTAGCTCCAGGATGATTGAAATGGAATAAGAGAACTTACTTGTATGTTTAGTCAAAAAGTTTATACCAACCACAACATCAAGAATTTATAAATATGTGTAAGAATCTGAAGATAAAAATAATGAGATTACTACATTTATTAAAAACATTGACGAAATTAGAGCACTAGATCTATATTTTACATTGTTGCTGTTGAGGAACAGAAGTCAAAAAAGGTATAAACACATTACAAAACTTTAAAAACACAAAATATTTTCGTCTTTTTAAAATTATTAAAAGAAGCTAAGATATATTTCAGATTGTAATTTAAATAATGATATTTGCTGTTTGTTAATTTTTTAATTTAAGAAAAACCTTTATATGGCGGTCTTCATTTTACTAAATGTATGCAAAGAGTAGGTGGCGTTTATATCCATACATAATTACATCACTCTCAATAATAATTCTATTTAACATTTCACCTGCTTAAATGCGTTTTCGAAAGAATGTGGGAGTGAAGAGTTGAGGAGGAGGACCCAGAAAAGTGGTTTGGGGTTGCGAACTGTAACATACACACATGGAAGCAAGAAGAGAATTCTGTTAAAGATGGAAGGATGGGTAGATCTCTGAATGGGATTTCGTGGGCAGGTTGTGGGAGGCGATTAAATTTTGTTTGGAACTGGATGTGGAGCGCTTGTTGGTGTAACATGTGGTGGAGGAGGTAGTGGGTGGATACAGAGAGCGAGGAGAGTTGCATAGTATCATTTTTGGGGGACTGTTAAAATTTAAGGTGTGGGTGTAAGGGGGTATAAATCCAGGCGACGTTGGCATAAATGGATTAGTCCTCCGATTAAGGCTGTTAGTTGTGCAGCGTGTAGTTTTAGTCTATTGTGAGATTTTTTTCTTTGGTCAGCCAGTAGGTGCGGTTTCCATGATGGTTTAGTTTGGATAGGGCGGTCATAAATGGTTAGACAGAAACCATGGAGATGGACGTGGAGATGGACCCTGCAAGTAGTTCGTCCAGTAATTGTTGCCTGTGTCTTGTAAAAACTGATTCTGCGGAGTCGCTAGTTGCACCAGAGAGTAAATTTATAATCTAATCCTGGTCAGCCTTAGTTTTCGTGCTACTGTTTACAGATTAGAAAAAAAGTTCGAACTGCACTGTTAATCACTCATAGCAGGCCGAGCAAGTAATGTAAGATGTCAGCAAACTGCTAGCGTCGCATTAACATGTCAGCTGCTACACTATGACCAGTGTAGAACTACGCTATAAGGAAGTTCTGGAACTCCTTCATCCTGTGGCGTACTGAAGAGGTGGTTTTGGTTTCCAGCTCCAGTATGGTTGCCCTCTGCCAAAGACGGCACCATCCCTTAACGTCTCTGGTAATCGCCGCAACGCAGATTCTGGCAGGAACGACACAGAAAACGCTACCATCAACTCGAGGGCACAGAGGATGGCGAAGGGAAATCGCTTGTCATTCTGCGAAAGGAAAACATACTTTTAAGTAGTGAGAATGAGAGATACGAAGCGCAGATACGTTTCCACGTGAATTAATACGTCTCTAAAACTCCCTTGACAACCATCCAACAGAAAGCATGCACCAGAATGAGATTACAAAATCTATTAACTGGGCGAAAAGGGGATTGCACCCCTAAACTATCCTCGTCCTGTTCCATGATCTGACCTATAGTCTGATGAGCCAGTGTTGCATTGATGTATTCTCCATCAACGTTTTGTTACTCCCTCTAAATCCGTGAGCGTCATGCACCCTGTTCTCCCTTTCGACATCCACTTAGTTTCAATCATTGTACCCTTCACCAACCTTATCAAATTCCCACCTGTCCTGCTACACAATGAGCACCTAAGCACATCCGACACTATCTCAAAACTCAACTTCAACATTAATACTATCTCGTCTCTAATTTGCAAACCTGGTATATCCTTGTACCTACATTCAGTGCGATCCATATGAACTTGAACTATTTTATTGAGTAATAGCATTTTAACCTATAATGGGACGCATTTACAACTTTGGAAGCCAATATACAACTTGGAGATTAAATACATACATGCAGACATACAAAGTCCTCACAGCAAGTGCTGGAAGTGTCCTTCACCAACATCGATGCACAACTGTATTCGTTTCACCATATCCCGCGGCGTTCTTCGACGTGTATCCTCGCCAGTGTTGTTTATTTCGTGACTAATGGCCTCACCAACTTCTGCAGTTGTCCGTGGTCTGTTTTTGTTGTAAATTCCGCTTTTAAGATATACCCAGCCTGGGTCTGAAGGGGGTTGGTCAAGTGATCGGGGAGGGGCACAAATTTTTGAGATCATCGATCACCATAGAAACGTGTTACAAGTTGCATGGAACATATGTCATGTTGCTCTATCTTGTACAATACCTGTTTCGTTTCGACGTCATCCAGCTGCTCCAGAAATGCATTGAAGATGCCCTTATAAACTGTAGGGTCTTGAGTCATGTCAAGGAAAACGAGACCAACAATTCTGGAAGCTGACACCGTGCGCCACACGCCAACCTTTTCATCATATACTGCCGTTTCGTGGATGATATGGGGGTTAACACCAGCCGGGCGTCTACTGCTTCGTGTGTTAGTGTAACCTGGAAGATGCAACCAGGCCTCACCTGTAAACTAAGTTATGGAGAGGCTGTTGAATTAGAAACCCCTGAAACGATCGCCAGTAACGCATTCTTTTCTGATGATCTGTTTCTTGCATCGTTGCATCACGTGCACTCAGTGTAACTGCAATGCCGATTTAATCGGAGCTCTCTGACATGTGTCATATGAAATACCTGTCTGCTGGCTCAATCGGTGCAACGATTGCCTTGGAGAAAACTTCTCTGCATATCATCAGTAACATCTGCACTAAATGGTGGTCTATGATTGCAGCTGTAACTATTTAGCTCATCAGTTTTCAACAGCTTTTTTACAACTGATAAAATTGTCAGCTTTTCTGGAACAGCGCGCACATTGAATTTACTCTGGAATGTCCGTCTGGAGCCCGCATCTCGTGGTCGTGCGGTAACGTTCTCGCTTCCCACGCCCGGTTTCCCGGGTTCGATTCCCGGCAGCGTCAGGAATTTTCTCTGCCTCGTGATGGCTGGGTGTTGTGTGCCGTCCTTAGATTAGTTAGGTTAAGTAGTTCTAAGTTCTAGGGGACTGACGACCATAGATGTTAAGTCCCTTAGTGCTCAGAGCCATTTGAACCTTTTTTTTTTTTTTTGTCCGCCATGTCGTAATCAATGAGTTTGTCTTCCTGTGTGTTTTTACAATAACAACTCGGTCTCGAAGTGTGCACTCCATGTTCCTGCCAGTTAAAGACTGCAAACGGATCGCTAATTCGCTCGTTATTGTCACGCGACAGAACTATACACTCAAAGACTCCACAAACTGTGAGCAACGAGTCTACAAACGAACTAACACAGGCGAGAAAGCGCGGCCTTATACCGGACAAAGGACAACACGGGCAGGAACAATAGTCAACTTGGCAGCAGCGGGCAGTGCTTCTGGTTCTCTCAGCGCTACTGAGATCATTAAAACAACTTCCCCGTATTTACGAGGTTTCGGAGGATGTAGTTCAGATTTATACGAATCACCTTGTATTTCACGTCTACGTAACACCCCCCCCCCCCCCCCCCCCCCCCACACACACACACACATCCCTTCCCAACCAAATTTCTGACCATCTCTTTCTCAGAAAACGAAATCGGCCCCGATATTCATCCGTCTATCCGTCCTAACAGCTATTACTCTTGCATACCTATATCACCCCACATGAAGGACGTGCCTTCTCCCTTGCCTCTCTATCTTTTCCTGTCCCTTCTCCTCTTGATGTTACGGCCATACCCACGCTTGATACTCCTGCTCGTTTGCGATCCCTAGTCCACTGCGTCCTCTTCAGTACCTACTTTCCTCTCTACAGATACTATCAAACGAACTTTTATGCTTACAGCCATACCCTACAATTTTTTCCTGGTTCAAGTTCTCCAGCTTTTCAGTGACTGTGAAGTTTACTTTTTAACATCTTTATCCGTCAGCAACGTCTTTTAAATATTTTTATTTTTAGGGTTTCGTGCCTCAACCTGTAAACACGGTAGTCTTACAGACTTGCTTTCTCGTCCGTCTCTCTGTATGTCTGTCTGTCTATCTGTCCGACTGTCTAGAACACTTTTTCTCAGGAATAAGTAGAAATATTAAGTTCAAATTTAAGTCACGTATTAAAGTCTGCAATCCCTTTGTGGAGTGAAAATTTAAAGCTCCTTAGTCAATGCAATCAAAAGTTAAGGCCATATATATTACGTATTTTGATACTCGAAAACTCCTCCTTCAAAACGTATAGGGATTTCCCGTTGGCCTGTTGACCTAGAACAGCGAAATTTGGTAAGAAAACAAGGTTTCGTAGTACAAGCAATCAAAAAAAAATCAGAAAATTATTAATGTGTAATCATCTAACTCAGACAAACGTTTTTGTCGTTTTTTATCCATCTGTCCGTCTGTTGCCGGCCGTGGTGGCCAAAAGGTTCTAGGCGCTACAGTCTGGAACCGCGCGACTTCTACGGTCGCAGGTTCGCATCCTGCCTTGGGCATGGATGTGTGTAATGTCCTTAGGTTAGTTAGGTTTAAGTAGTTCTAAGTTCTAGTGGACTGATGACCTCAGAAGTTAGGCCCCATAGTGCTCACAGCCATTTGAACCATTTTGTCCGTCTGTTAGGACCGCTATTTTTCCTGAACAGGTTGGTGTATCATATTCAAATTTATTTCACTGACTAATTGTAACATCTATGGTTTCTTGGATCTGTAAATGATTTAAGCTTCTAAGTCAATCCAGTCGAAAGATTCGGCCATTCATGTCACATGTTTTGATACTGGCAAATTCATTCATCAAAGCCTATAAAGTACTTCTTGTTACTGTTGAATCACAATATTTGGCAAGAATCAAGATTTCACAGAACAAGTAAAGTAAAAAATCTCAAAAATATTAAAGTGTAATTATATTACATAAAAATTTCCTTTTCGGAATTATAACATAAATTCCATTCGTCATCCATCAGAAGCATAATACACGAACACTACTGCATGCAAACACAAAATGTAAGTTGTACTTATGTTTTATAAGTAAATAAATTATATGTAAATAAAACATATTTTATTAAATCTTCTGTATCTACATATAAAATATGAAGACCCCTGTTCGCTTCTCTTTGTATGTCCGGGCTAGAATGAGTAACTACTTTTGAGGTTTTGACATGGTCTCAGAATTCCTGAGACTCATAAATGGTATGGCGGACAAGGTGGGCACAAATCAGCGGTTGTTTGCTGATGATGCTGTGGTGTACGGTAAGGTGTCGAATTTGAGTGACTATTGGAGGATATGAGATGATTTTGACCCAATTTCTGCTTGGTATCATGAATGTCAGTTGGCTATAAATGAAGAAAAATAAGTTAATGCGGATGAGTAGAAAAAAAACTGTAATGTTCGGATACAGACTTAGAAGTGTCCTGCTTGAGACTGTTACTTCGCTTAAATATCTGGGCGTAAGGGTGCAGTAGGTACTGGGAGATGAAGAAGCTTGCACAGGATATAGTAGCATGGAGAGCTGCATCAAACCAGACTCAGGACTGAAGACCACTACAACAACAACAATGTTGCAAAGCGATATGAAGTCTAATGAGTACTGGGGGATTGTGGAAGGAAAGGTGAATGGTCTGCTTCGGTTTATTGGGCTAATTCTAGGAAAGTGTCGTTCATTTGTAAAGGAGACTGCATATAGGATGCTAGTGCAACGATAAATTAGGGTTTACACGGAGGCATATAGCTACTCTTTTTTCCTCTCGTTCTATTTGGGAGCGGAAGAGGAAAGGAACTGAGTGATAGTGGCACAGGATATCCTCCGCCAAGCACCGTAATGCGGATTGTGGGGTGTCGATATAGAAGTAAGAAAATGTTTTGCTATTTAATTACGGCATATAGTTTCGATCTTATGCATATTTTAGACTTTTCAGCTATTCGCACCGCTGGCAGCCCATTCCCCATCATATGGGGCGAGGAGAATGAAACAATGAATCTTTTTTAATCTGCAGACCGTATTTCCTAAGACGACTGACAGAACACTTTCTTCACACAGTGTGGCACAGATAGAAACCAGAAAAGACATCTTAAAAGATGTTGTTATTTTAATATTTTTAATTGTTTTCTACTAGTTTCGATCTCAAGCGATCATCATGTTGACAAATATTGTCAACATAACATGAGGGAATGGCGCAATGACATCAAAAGTATAGCGAGAACACAGAAGCTCCTATACCAGCGGTTCTCAACCTGGAGGTAATAGCTCCCTGAGGGGTAAAATGAAATTTTCTGAGGGATAAAAAGTAAACGATTTGATTCTGTTTCAGTCATGAAACTAAATTACTTTCAAAAGATCATTACTATTATCACAACTTTGTAGGACTCTAATATTGATTATATAACTCATCAATAACCACTTTTTTTTCAATTAGTAGTACCAATGTGTTGGAGGTTACGGGTTTCTCATGTGGCTTACCCACTACACACGTATGTTGTGCTTTGTGCTGTACGTTGCTGATGATAAAAGAGAGACATATACGTAACCAAGGATAAATATTTCAAGAAAATGTCTTCTCCAATTTATAGGTAGAAACTGCAGTAATCCAGAAACTGCTTCATAGCTCGCTTTGAAACAGATAAATGAATTAATTGAGAAGACAACAAGCCAGTAACTATAAGTTGTGCACTATAGTGTTGTGCACGGTTTTATTATTATTTTTTATAAGAGTGGTTAGATACAAAGCATTAACAGCCTGAAGTTGCCCAAATCTGCCAGTTCAGAAGTAAGGAGCACAGCAATGAAGTGATGTACGAACAGTAAGTATGGCACACACATCTCAACTTGTTTGATTTCAAATGGGGCTGCAGCGTGCAGGTCAAACAAGTGCCGCGATGGAAAGCGGTAATGGAGGTAAGGTTGGGTGTGGGTGAGGGGGCAACAGATGGCAGGCCGTGGGGTTGGGGTACTAACTAATGTCTGATTCCACTAAGAAAGGTTGGGAATCACTGCCCTAAGCAAAGAATAAAGGCTTACAGCAGGGTTGTCCAACCCAGCAGCTCCACGAACTACGGTGCCCATGATATGTTCTCCTTGCACCCTTCATAAACAAATATAGACACCGACATTTTGTGTTATTAAAACAAATTTCAGAAGAACACATTTTATTACAAAAAACTGTACTCGTTACTACTCTGGACAAACATTAGAATTTAGACCTCAGTTCTGTAATGGAAGACAGTCACTTTAGTCTCAACAAAACTATGCCAATGATCAGTATCACGGAATCTGTGTTAGACTGTCACAAAGATAAATCTGCACTTAGAACAGGTTTCTAAAAATTTAGAATACCAGTTATATCAGGACCTGAAAGAGTATGATTATTATTGACTTCTGTCTGACGGAAGCACAGATATTTTCGATATAGGAGAGTCGTACGTTTTTAGGATGGTCTTTCGTGATTTTATGTTAAGAAGGAGTTTTTAAAAGTGTTGCCACTTGATGAGCGTGAGACATATTTAATACATTCCTGACAGTTGCGAAAGTTAGGAAGTCTCCTGCCTAAACTTGTTGCTGTAACAACAGATGGGTTGCCATCAGTGACTCGGAAGAATAATGGATTTCTTGCTGTTTATGCTAATGATGATTCGTCTCCAGAATTTCTTGTAACTCGTGTAGAAAAACTACAGCCGATGAGCGATAAAATTCTTTCGAGCTTCCAGCAGCAGCGAATGGTTTAAAATTCACGGGCTTTCGGTCCAATACTCCTCGGCCACTGTCAATTGTTGACATTCTTTTGTTGCTTTTGTCGTCCTGCATATAGCCGCACTGCCTTCTGTGACGTCACATTTTCACTTAACAAGCAGCGTCAAGAACTCACATTTAGATGAAACATTAAGAACAGCTCGTAGCAGGTACACATCAGATGTTTCTGAACTTACAGCGATTATGCAGTACTAAATTTCACGTTAATTATGTAAGTTGTAAATCCATGCTATTTTAATTATAATTCTTTGAAATACTATTACAGTACTATACGTTTGTGTTAGTAGCAATTGCAGTAGACATGCTAAAACAGCGACTATGTTGACGACAGCAAAAGCATCCCCTTAGGCATGAGTTAAATGTGCCAAAACAATAAACACATAAGAAAGATGGACAGCACTGCTGTACAGTGTTGTTCAATTTTTTGACATCACATGAACAACTTATGAGTGCCCATTTGTAACACCATATCTCGAATTCTCTACTGATTTATTTTGCTTTTGTTTCATTTAATGTTACATAGTTGAGCTTCAGTAAATGTTGTTTGAATGAATCAATAACACAAAACTGTATACTCCTTTCTTTGTGAGAACTTTGATGTCTTGATTTGATTCTATGCAACGTAGTGTATCTGTCATTTAAATTCTTTGTCCCATTTGGAGGGAACAATTTATGTGTGAAAAATTTTTGGTAGAAATGTCAATATGTGCAAATGTTCTGTTTTATTTCATGTATTTGGTTACTGTTATGTAAACTGCTGATCCTCACTTAGGGCTCTTAGTTATTCTGTATGTAAAAGTTGTTGTGGTTCCCCTCAGGAATGGACCTGTGTAGCGCGCGTAAATTGTGGCTGGCCTATGTAGGAAAGGTGGAAGTGATAGTCAGTCGGCGACGAGCTACGACTCATGTAAATGTTGCATATTGCGCTGGTTCCGAGAAAGGCTTTTGCTTCCGCTTCCCAATGCCATTCTGGAATTTGTATCTATCATCACCACCAAGAAATGACAGAGCCCAGCAGTTCTACCTGCAATTCCACCTACCAACATGCAATGGCCACCACATTGCGCAATCACTGTGTCGGAATGCCATAATAATGTACAGTGAAGGATCAGCTCATTGGATGCTTTAGTGTGCACAAATATAAGGTAACTGAATTCATGTACCTACCTTGATTTTTTCCTTGTTAAAACACCTCTCAGGTTCCTCTCCGTTTGAACTAAAGTGATTACCGAGTGTCCCTACTGAAAGAACATTAAAGAGCAGTCTTTTTGCTAATTAATGCCTCTTGAACATAGTAAAAAGAAAGTTAAAGTTAATGTGGCAAGAGAGTAAGTTAAAGTTAATTATGCTTGCTGAAAATAATTTTCCTAGTAAAACTGCTTATTAATGTGTTGTTACCAACTTCAAATTAAGAATTCTTAAGACTGAGGCTTATAAAGTTTTGCTTAGTAAATGATCACATTACTGCCTGTCGTGAATCGCAGAAGGTGAGTCAGTAACTTACATATATGTTAATTTTGTCTCTCACTGTAGTAAAAGTGGAAAACTGCAGTTGTGAAACGTTATATACTCGTGGTTGCTAAGTGTTTGTCTCTCTTGTGTATTAGAAGTGCATATTAATAGTATAACAGTATCCACAGTTTGTCTATTGTGCTAATGCTCAGTAACAAGTAACAGAAAGACCATTAATTATGAAAACCATAATTTCTTTATTCAAATGATAGTGAGAAGCAACCTGTTAGTGGATTCCAATTAACTTTCATGTTAAATAGTTAAGTATTTAACTGAGAGAGTCTTAAGCTATATCCAATTAATGATTCTACAGTGAATAGTAATAATAACGTTATAAAGACCATTCAATTTGTGTAAGCCCTGAAAGTAATTGTGTGTTTCTGTATCTGTTATATTTATGCAAATAGTTTGTTCTGCTCTGTTAACTTCCGATCTTGACCGTGAACAAATGCAGGTGTCAGAGTTCGTTGCACTCGCGTGTGGCAAAATATAAGTTGTGTTTGTCCATTGAAGTTACTTATACCTACTTTCTTAAACAAGAATGTTAATCTTTCTCTTGCCTAATTAGGCTGGCGACCGTTTTATTTATCCGTTGAACAGTGCAGATAGGCAAAATTTTCTTTGTTACTGTTCAAATATTTACATAATTCTGACTTTCATTTCCGATAAGCGACCTCCGTTAGGTACAACACGGTCAACATAACAAAACACTTCTCTGTTGCTTTATACCATAATTGCTTTATGAGATAGTTTTATTTCACTATCTGCCTACAACTTTAAGGTTACGGTATAGCAGTAGCGGACGGTAGTGTTATACATTGTATAACGCGAAAGCAGCTCCGAATAACTGTCGGAAAACTGGTACACATTGGAAAGCCACAAAACTGTGAAAGCCACAAAATTGTTTACCAGTATTCATTTCAGGCTTCAGAAGGTTCTTGCCACAAGCGGTTTAAGGAAATCACGGAGAAGGTAAATCTGGATGGCTGGAGGGGCCTTGAATGATCGCTGTCCCCGAAGATCGCTCCAGCCCATAACACACCATCACGTTGTTCGGTCTACCGTCGCCGCATACCGTTCACTTCTAAGTGTGAGCCCAAGCCCGCCCGGTTAGCCGTGCGGTCTAACGCACTGCTTTCCAGGCGGGAAGACGTGCCGGTAACCGGCACGAATCCGGCTGGCGGATTAGTGTATATTGCTCCCTCCTCCGTATATCTCGCGAAGAGACCATGAGGATAAAGATTAGAGCACACAGAGGCATACTGAGAATTTTTCTGTCCACGAACGAGACTGGAATAGAAGGGAGAACCGATAGAGGTACTCAAGGTACCCTCGGCCACACACCGTCGGGTGGGTTGCGGAGTATGGATGTAGATGTAGATGATAAGCTAAGTGCCACGGCCGGCACCAGAACTATATAAGCAAAGTGGTGAAGAGAAATCTCTTAAAAGACACGAACAGTGCAATTGAAGTACACGTGTAAAGGATAGAAAGAACTACAAGTGTATAGTGGCTCATTTGACATTTCTTCGGACAATTCGCCCTAGGAGGCAATATGAAGAAACGTAATATTTTTTTCTTATTGATAAATGTATAGATAATTATTGGAGTCTCATACCGAAGATTCATTTGAAAAGTGTTCAACACTGAGGGACAAAGGAAGATTTACGCTCTTCGTTTATTAGTTTTTATAATACACTCCTGGAAATGGAAAAAAGAACACATTGACACCGGTGTGTCAGACCCACCATACTTGCTCCGGACACTGTGAGAGGGCTGTACAAGCAATGATCACACGCACGGCACAGCGGACACACCAGGAACCGCGGTGTTGGCCGCCGAATGGCGCTAGCTGCGCAGCATTTGTGCACCGCCGCCGTCAGTGTCAGCCAGTTTGCCGTGGCATACGGAGCTCCATCGCAGTCTTTAACACTGGCAGCAAGCCGCGACAGCGTGGACGTGAACCGTATGTGCAGTTGACGGACTTTGAGCGAGGGCGTATAGTGGGCATGGGGGAAAGCCGGGTGGACGTACCGCTGAATTGCTCAACACGTGGGGCGTGAGGTCTCCACAGTACATCGATGTTGTCGCCAGTGGTCGGCGGAAGGTGCACGTGCCCGTCGACCTGCGACCGGACCGCAGCGACGCACGGATGCACGCCAAGACCGTAGGATCCTACGCAGTGCCGTAGGGGACCGCACCGCCACTTCCCAGCAAATTAGGGACACTGTTGCTCCTGGGGTATCACCGAGGACCATTCGCAACAGTCTCCATGAAGCCGGGCTACGATCCCGCACACCGTTAGGCCGTTTTCCGCTCACACCCCAACATCGTGCATCCCGCCTCCAGTGGTGTCGCGACAGGCGTCAATGGAGGGCCCGAATGGAGACGTGTCGTCTTCAGCGATGAGAGTCGCTTCTGCCTTGGTGCCAATGATGGTCGTATGCGTGTTTGGCGCCGTCCAGGTGAGCGCCACACTCAGGACTGCATACGACCGAGGCACACAGGGCCAACACCCGGCATTATTGTGTGGGGAGCGATCTCCTACACTGGCCGTACACCTCTGGTGATCGTCGAGGGGACACTGAATAGTGCACAGCACATCCAAACCGTCATCGAACCCATCGTTCTACCATTCTTAGACAGGCAAGGGAACTTGCTGTTCCAACAGGACAATGCACGTCTGCATGTATCCCGTGCCACCCAACGTGCTCTAGAAGGTGTAAGTCAACTACCCTGGCCAGCAAGATCTCCAGATCTGTCACTCATTGAGCATGTTTGGGACTGGATGAAGCGTCGTCTCACGCGGTCTGCACGTCCAGCACGAACGCTGGTCCAACTGAGGCGCCAGGTGGAAATGGCATGGCAAGCCTTTCCACAGGACTACATCCAGCATCTCTACGATCGTCTCCATGGGAGAATAGCAGCCTGCATTGCTGCGAAAGGTGGATATACACTGTACTAGTGCCGACGTTGTGCATGCTCTGTTGCCTGTGTCTATGTGCCTGTGGTTCTGTCAGTGTGATCATGTGATGTATCTGACCCCAGGAATGTGCCAATAAAGTTTCCCCTTCCTGAGACAATGAATTCACGGTGTTCTTATTTCAATTTCCAGGAGTGTAGTTTCCTTTCGTTGTTCTCATGTCCTGGTGATAAGAAGTATAAACGAAGTGCTCTGTAATTCCAAGTGAAATTGTGCTAAATAATGAAAGCAACTTCTCGAACAATACGATTTTCTCATTTACGATACCATGAATCACAGCTTCTGTAACTCTGGAAGATTATTATTATTTTAATTTTGTATGGAGAATTTAGGTGGAGGCAACGATCTTCACAAGGGCGCTGCTCGACAACAGAGGTACGTGAATGTGTTCATCTCTTTCCCTTCGTGGCCGCCGACGTCAATTTCAATATCCAGGTCATATTTGCCGCGACATTTAGAACCTGCAGTCTTTCTTTTGATTTAATTCCGAAGCATTTTCTTTCTCAGATGAATATATGCATTTTAACCACAATTCTTTTCCACAGGCCAGGTGGAATGAGAGTACTTAGAATGTACGTGCCTCTACTCTGATCGTACGTTCGCATGCAGCTGAATGTGTACCGCCGTAACTATACTCATGAACCATTTTCCTTACAGTATTAGTTCTTATTTTGAACGACTCACACGCGAGTGTGCGTGTCTTACTTTGTGTAGTCAGTCGCAAGTATTCCTTAATTTAGTTTAGTTTAGTTATGTCATGTTCCGTAGATCATTTTCGCCATTATTTTATCGATATGATATATATATATATATATATATATATATATATATATATATATATATATATATATATATATATATATATACATGAATAGTTCTAATATTAATATTACTGAAATTTTTAGTTCTACACAGACAACTACATTTAGAGGTATTCACCAGTTCACCAGTTCAGAAACAGGAACTCGTCCAAGAAATAAAAGGAGTTGTCCAAAATAAATGATTTTACGCTAGATTTAAAACTTGATCTTCTACCTGCCAGACACTTTATGTTGTTGGGAAAACGATCAAAGATTTTTGTTGCTGAATTAATGTACTCCTTTTTGAGCAACTGACAGCTTCAATAACAGATAGGAAAGATCATTTTTTCCTCGTGTTGTACGTATGAACATCACTGTTCTCACGAATTGACTGGATTATTTAAAACGAATTTCATTGGCGAATATATGTACTCTGATGGTGCAGGTAAAATACCTAACTCCTTGAACAGGTGCCCACGTGACGTCCTTGGGTAAACAGCACTAATTATTCTCACTGCTCTATTTTGTGCAAACAACACTTCATGCCTAAGTGGTGAGTTACCCCAGAAAACTATTCCATAAGACATTGTTGAGTGGGAATATGCAACGTACGTTAGGAGGCTGATCTGTTTATTACCAAGACTAGCGATTATACGAAGAGCGAAAGAAGCTGAACTTAATTGTTTGAGAAGATCAGTAATATGCCTCTTCCATTTCAAGTTGTCATCAATGTGAACACCAAAATTTTTGGAGAAATATGCCCTCTTAGCCCTGTTCATATGCTACATCAATTGTCGGTATGACTCTGTTTGGTGTACAGAACTGGATACAGTGGGCTTTTTCAAAATTAAGGGAGAGTCCATTTTCTGAGAAGCACTTAATAATTCTTTGGAAGACATACTGAACGCTATTTTCAGCTGCTTTTCCTGGAGTGTGATTGATTATAACACTCGTGTCATCAGCAAAAAGTACTAGTTCTGCTTCCTGAATGTTAAGTGAGAGGTCATTCACAAGAATAAGGAGCAGCAGATGACCCAAAATTGAACTCTGTGGTACTCCCTTTGTGATAACCCCCAATGCATTAGAATTTACCACCCTCCCAACATTATTTGTGCTGTTCGGCACAGCTTATTGCTTTCTGTTCGTTAAGTATGATTCAAACCAGCTGTGTGTATAGCCTTCAATTACATATAACCTGTGTTTTTCTAACAGTGTGACATGATCTACACAGTCAAATGCCACGGAAAGATCACAAAAATTACCGACTGGCGATAATTTGTTATTTAGGGCTCGTACTATTTGATGGGTAAATGTGTAGATAGCATTGTCAGTCGAGTAACCTTTCCACAATCTGAACTGTGACATGCTGAGTAAATTATTTTCACTTAAATGTGAGACTACTCTTAAATACATAACTTTTTCGAATATTTTAGAAAATGAAGTCAGAAATGAGAATGGTCTACAATCATTTAAGTCACTCTTGTCCTCTTTCTTATGAAGAGGTTTGAAAATTGCGCATTTCAATCTGTCTGGAAAACTTCCCCGTGCCAGCGAAGCATTACACACATAGGTAAGGACTCCACTTATTAAATTAGAATAACTGTTCAAAATTCTGTTAGAGACTCCATCAACACCAGATGAGCTCTTGTTTTTCAGGATATTTATAATTCCCTTAATTTAAGTGGGGGATGTTGGTGCTATTTCTAAAGGCCTAAAGTCCTGGTGAGTGACATTTTTAACATATTATTTGCTTCTTCAACTGAACCCTTTAACCCTATTTCTGCTGCTACATTCAGAAAGTGATTGTTAAAAAATACTTGCAACTTGTGAATTATCACTGAAAACTTCGTCATTTAGCTTTATTGCTATGGTATTCTGTGCACTGTCAGGCTGACCTGTCTCACATTTGACAACATTACCTACGGTTTTAATTTTATTATCCGCATTATTAATTTCTGTCAGAATATTAAGTCAGGACGTTACTTTTAATATTCAGTGGCTTGGTTTTCACAATTGACCTCTGTCGCAACGGCGCTTCACACGAAATATTTATTCCGCGACATTCATACTAACTCTCATTTCAAAATTATGAGACCAGTGACTAGGTTTTTATCAACTGAACAGGGCGGTTACACGTCACTCTTTGCACCTCCTCCAGTGTCACTTAGAACTGACTACTAAAACGGATGGGTTAAGAACCCCTCATCGACCATTGTACGCCATCCTTTTTTACTCCCTACGTACAGTCACTGTGCTATCACTTTGGAACTCCCGAGTGATTACCTCAACTGATTTCGTTGGACTGTTGGGGAATACACTCCGCAATGCTCGATGGTCCCAGTTGGTCAGTACATGAGGTCTGACGAAGTCTGTCTGATTTTGGTTTAGCTGTGGTGGTCCCTTCGTGTTTACACTTCACATAGTCAGGTGAAAGCCAGTGGATAGTCCACCTTCTAAGTCACTGAGCTCTTTCGACAGTCCAATTCTGGTGTTCCTGCTTCTCTACTGACAACGTAGTGCTCTCCGCCTCGTTTTATAATGGCGCGTCTGTCTCTCGTGACATCTAGTGGTCGATTCCGCTTTACAGAAGGGGGTCCCGATAGTTCAGATAGTGTACTTCTGAGGAACTAATAGTGTACTTAGTGCTTCTTCGATCGTGTGCTCTCAAATTTTTAACAGTATACTTCTGTACCATCCAAAACACCTCCCATGATGCGTCTGCGACTGAACTTGGACGACAAACCTCGTAATCGAGCAGTAACGCTTTTTTCCACCTACTGATGTGCGACATCTCACATTTGACGTACCATCAGCGCCAGGTAGGGCAGGGAAGACATGGAAATCCCAGCAACAGCATACTCAACACTCGTTGCGATCTGGCGGAGACACGTGGGGTGCAACTCGATGCTCTGCAGGTTGGCCATGCCCATACCGGCGACGGTGCTCAACTGCATCAGCATGGTCGCCATCACGATGGCTGCGCCCTCGATGTGTTCTGTGCAGAAAGAGAAGTTTTGTATGTTCAGTTCTGAGAAAGAGATATACGTTCACCTGCCAATAACAGAGCGAGCTAACATATTAACCTTTCTCCCTTCTCTTGGAAAGCAATTAAACAGGAACACCACAGCCTTACTATAACAGACTGAAGACACATTATGTACGCTATATGTCTGTGAATTCTGCAAACTTTGTTTCAGCACTTTCGTTTCTAGCTTTTTGTGTTACTGTAGTTCGAGTGTAGACATATAAATCCAGCCTGGCACAGACACACATAGGTGTTAACAAACAGCTGAGAACCTTATCCAGGCTATAATTCATAATATGGGCAACTCTTTTGACCCTTTACCTCTTTTTTCTACAGGTTCCAGACGTACGCTCATAATTTAATGATAACAATTGAAATTTGATCAGTATGGATATGTTAATCAAGTTTCAGATCTAAGATTCCTTTTTTTGTTATTAAATGTTTGATTTCCCTTCTTGATGTAATATATCCCATTTTAACTCAATTTGTTTGAAATACTCCAATTTCTTTGTACATTTACATTATATTCTGTCTGTGTTATTGACAGTCATAGTGTTACATTTTACAGCCGACTCTTTACTATAAAAGTTTAAATTAAAACAGATGCACCATTTCACTTCTTCTCCACTTTTACTTCAACCGTTTCTACTTTTGCTAAGTGTAACTAGAATTATTTAATCTTGTCAAGAGCTCCAAACAGTTAGTATAAAGGATATAAAAGGTACCATAATTATCTTCAATAAATAGTATGTTCATTGAACTATGCAGTTAATTTATAAGTATTCAACCCACGATTTTGTATTATATTTGTATCGCCACACATCAAACATTTTAACAAATTGTAGCAATAATGATTGGAACATACTATCTTTAAATGTACATCTGACAAGTATTTGGTATATCGTGAATAAAGAAACCTATGATCGAATAATATGGGAATAATATAAATTCTGCAGAGATTCTACAGCATTTTCAGTATTTTAGATTAGGCACAAAAGCACTAATCATAACATTTATCTCTTGTAAACATATTATCCAGTTCTTTAATATGTGATCACATTTTTTTGTTTCAGTACACACATTGATAATGTGTCTCTATAAACCTACAACCTAGTGTGATAAAACATATAATGTACATTTGCATCTTCCAACAATAAATTATATTTCTATTACGAAGTATACCCTAAAATAAACTGGGTTCCAATTTTGAGATGTCATCTGATAAAGTTTATTGATTTTGAGTATGCTTTTCAGATGATTATTGTAACAAGTTCAGTGTGATAGTCCTTATTTTCAAACAGACGCATATCACAAGAAAATTCCATCTTATAATATGTGGGCATTTATCCTTGGTTACTAACAAGGTAGTGCTTAACTTGAAAAATAGAGTAACTGTTGTTACTCTCTTGTAACTGAATTTCATACTGTTTCTTAAACAACCATTTTATGTATAATTATAATAAGAATTGCCAACAGCTTACAGCAGAAATAACTTATAATTATTTGTTTTTGTATATTTCCGAAGCAAGGGATTTTGGATTGAATCCATGTTTCTGGGCTTGAGTTGAATTATGAGCTGTGGATGGTCTCCACTTTCAGAATTGATTATACTTTGCAGCTGTATACAGTGCTTGC
Organism: Schistocerca gregaria; assembly: GCF_023897955.1. Lineage (NCBI taxonomy): Eukaryota > Metazoa > Arthropoda > Insecta > Orthoptera > Acrididae > Schistocerca > Schistocerca gregaria. The sequence goes on along the minus strand of NC_064922.1, from coordinate 944,555,643 downwards.
ACCAAACAGTTGATTTAACAGATGTCACGTTCCTCTGATAATGTACTTGGAAATTATAGTGCTGATTATGGTAAATGAGACTCGTAATTCAGCTTTATCAGTTCATGTAGATCACGTTTCATTTACAGGGATATCTGTGGCCGAAAAACAGGCAACAACCAGAAGTTGTGAACCACTAAGACTGCTACCTAGCACCAGCAAACTAGTCTTTTTTCCTAAGTTATATTTTTATTTTTTATTTTTTTTGTCTCATTTTTGTTCTGCCCCATTGTCAAAGTGCCTGAATATTGACACAGAGAGTACTTAAATTCGCTTCATGATTTAGGTCAAATTTCAGTAGACTTCTGTTTATGTTACTATTGATCACACTGTCAGCATTTTTGCTATTCTTTTCGTGCTGATTAAATTTATGAATTACCTGTATAGCTGTACATTGTATTAATCAGCATATTCCAGTATTTTTTGTGTCCAGTTAGGGCAGTATATCGTTTTCGCACTTGTATTGTATCCCCTATAAAATCTGCTAACCCATTCATGATCGATTCAGTTACTTACAATGACTTATTGCTGTAAATAGGAAACTAAGTGCATTACCCCTTGCTCGAAACAGAATAGTTTCCTCCACTAGGCCATTAGGCCAAGGTGAATATACGGCAGAACAACCCTTCCACCATACCAAATTTGCGTTGGGGATGGTATTCTAAACATTCGAGTATGTAACATCGTATATTAAACATCATCCTGTGTTACTGTACTTGGTCATTTATTACTGATTTTCGTCAGTGTCTAACATGTGGTTTTTAATCATTGCCACAGTCTATGAGCAACGGGAAAAGCGAAAATACTTTTTTAAAGAATCTGTTTACTTGTCTTTCAATTTTACCCATCTCCAATCTGTTAGTATCACTCCATCATAGTCTCTACACAAGATGACTGACTGTACGTTGGCTTTGCTCCATCCCTATTGATTTCATTATTGACCCATTTGGTTACCGCAGCAGTCTTCTCTGTCTATTGGACACCTAACTGTGATCCCTTACGATTTTCATCCAATTTTAGACAAAATAGAGGCTAAATCAGCAAAGACGCATGGGTGCAGCTCACCAGTCAGCAGGTAGAAGACGAGGAGACTGGCCAGTGCAGCCAACAGCGCACTGGCGACACTGGACCAACGGCGACCGAACCTCGCCCCACAGTAGTTCACCATGAAGTGGCCGGGCAGCTTGGCGGCCCCCTGCGCCACTATCCCAAGGAAAGGGTTCGCGCTCAGTCGGCTCACCGCCATCACCAGTGAGTACATAGTCAGCTGGTGTACCGACCTAGTAACAACCAGAAATGGGAACATTATTCCGTATCGTTCAGAGTCTCAACTTGAACGGACTCCTTTAAGTGGGCTTACGATACATTCTTTACTGTACAGACTGTTTAAAAATTGTCATCAAGTGAGGATTGTACGAAAATAAACTTAAATATACGAATTTACCATCGTCAAACAAAGAAAATTACGAAGATTCTACACAAATGTTAAATGGTCTTAATGCTAGGTCCACATATAGTATGACAGATGGATGGTCAGTCTGAAGCTCATTTATATATCTACATCTACATCTACGTGATTAATCTGCTGTTCACAATAAAGTGCCTGGCAGAGGGTTCAATGAACTACATTCATGCTGTCATTCTACCGTTCTACTCTCGAACGGCACGTGGGGAGAAAAATTGTTCCGTGCCAGCCCTCATTTCTCTTATTTTATCGTGATGATCATTTCTCCCTATGTAGGTGGGTGCCAACAGAATGTTTTCGCAATCGCAGGAGAAAACTGGTTATTGAAATTTCATGAGAAGATCCCGTCGCAACGAAAATCGCCTTTGTTTTAATGATTGCCCCTCCAATTCACGTATTGTTTCTGTGACACTATCTCCCCTATTTCGCGATAATACAAAACGAGCTGCCCTTTTTTGTACTTTTTCGATGTCATCCGTCAGTCCCACCTGATGCGGATCCCACACCGCACTGCAGTACTCCAGAATAGGGCGGACAAGCGTAGTGTAAGCAGTCTCTTTGGTAGAGCTGTTGCACCTTCTAAGTGTTCTGCCAATGAATCGCAGTCTTTGGTTTGCTCTATCCACAATATTATCTATGTGATCGTTCCAATTTAGGTTATTTGCAATTGTAATCTCTAAGTATTTAGTTGAATTTACAGCCCTCAGATTTGTGTGACTTATCGCGTAATCGAAATTTAGCTGATTTGTTTTAGTACTCATGTGAATAACTTCGTACATTTCTTTATTCAGGGTCAATTGCCACTTTTCGCACCATACAGATATCTTATCTAAATCCTTTTGCAAGTCGTTTTGATCATCTGATGACTTTACAAGACGGTAAATGACAGCATCATCTGCAAACAATTTAAGACGGCTACTCAGATCAGGAACAATAGACGGCCTATAGCACTTCCTTGCGGAACACCGGATATTAGTTCTGTTTTACTCGATGACTTTCCGTCTATTACAACAAACTGTGACATTTCTGACAGGAAATCACGAATCCAGTCGCACAACTGAGGCGACACACGGCAGGCACGCAGTTTGATTAGAGGACGCATCTGAGGAATGGTGCCGAAAGCCTTCTGCAAATTTAACAAGCCCTCTTGATCTGACGTTCTTGGTAGCTACAGTAACGTGGATTGTCAGTTCTATTAATTTAAGGCCACTTCATTTCCTGATATGTACATTACCTAAGTTCACGGCGGAGTTCAGCCTTCCCATCCAGACTATTTTCAAGTGGAACAGAAAACTGTGCTGTTGTAAAGCAACTTCAAGCAATCAGCGTCATGTATTCTCTGAACATGGAGAAGCTAATAACCATCGGTTCTGGCAGAGTGACTTCGAAAGGTGGAACCTCTACCTCTACATAGCCTCACTGGAAGAAATCGCATACTGATGGACTGATCAGGTAACCCGTGGTCAGAAAGGGTTGTGTACAGTTGATAACTGAATAGTTCATCAGCCTTGTCGATATGTGAGTAAGGCCAGAGAAGCAGTGACAAGAGACAGTTTGCACCGAGATATCAACGTGTCCACGTCAGTCAAACGTATGCGTGAGCTGTGCTTCGGATGACGTCAAAGCTAGGAAGACTAGAATGCGTTTCCGTAAAATTTGGAAGTGAACTAGCGAGGAGGTACACCGTCTTGGATCGCTTAGATTTCACAGAAGTAACAGTCTGTGTGCCACGAACATGTTGCGGGATTAATTCGATTCTTTTCCCTATTTTAGCATAAAGACAACATTTCTCATCAGTAACGATACAGGGTAGGGAAGGTAGTTGTTGTTCAGGAGCCAGGTAATGACAAGCAAGCAGATATGCACATACGGCCACCCGTTGATTGTTGTGATTTTGGCCTGGAACATTCGTTACCTATATACCCGATTGCAAATGTCGCACAATGGAGGGATGATCACAGCTGATCGCATTTGCACAGTTCTCGAGTACACCGACGTGGGGTATTGTTCATTAATGCGTTTAAACGATTTTCATCAAACCCTAAACGTGGAGAACGTGAAAAAGAACCTGCTTAAAACGAGAAAACCATTTCATTACCGTGCTCTATCCATTGGTATTGTCCCCATCGACGGAACAAATGGTTCTGGTTGCCTCCGCTTCTGTCACCCTCTATCGAATTCAGGCAGACGAATATGTGGAAAATGTTCCGATTTGGCACTCCATTTTCTAGCGTGCACGGCACCACTAACTATCTCCAAATGGCAAAATCATAATATGTAAACTCAAATAGGAACAGTGAACTACAACAACGAGAATACCGATAGGCAAAAAAAGAAAAAGGGAAAAGAAAAGTGCGAACATATGTACCAGCCTAATAGAACTGCGGTTGAATGAGATGGTAAGCACCATTCTAGTAATTTTTGTTAACTTGGACCCTACACCAAGGTCAGCGGGAAACAGATCCCAAAGTCGACCTAACTAAGGTGCCAGTTACGTTCCGAACAGCGAAGCATAGCCTCATAGCTCAGAGGTTACTGGAGTGGTGACAATTTTGAGGAGGGTGAGACGCCTCAGGTGGTCTATTGTCCGTGTTTTGCAAATCATCTGTGACACAAATTTCAGAACAACGGTTTGGTCAGCCTTTGTGGATTTTCGCCGTCTTGCGAAATATCAAGAAAAATTAAACTGGGATTCGGTAAAATACTCCGCCCCCACGAGACGACAATCCCCTGATTAGGCAAGCCTACGGCCGTCTCTAAGTGCCATGGAAATAGTTTGATGCCATTTATCCATCAATTAATTTCATCAACTTTTGAAATAATAATCGTGTCAACCCACGAGCTGTGTCAATCAATACATAATGTTATGGACAACGTGAACTTTCCTTTGTTAGGAAACTGGACAAAGGCTCCTGTCGTTCCTCTTGCGCGCCTTTTGGTAGGTTAGGGGAAAATTTTGCCGAACAAGATGAAAGATGCGTAGAATCGATTGAAGTAGTTGTCAGCAATCATTTATAAAAAGGACTCCCTTCAGTCATATGGTGTGAGCAGGTATGTGCTACGTTGTGTGTTAAGTCAGGAAGTGAATGGGGCATAACATCTAGTCATGTGCCAGGTGATCAAAAAAACATTATAAATTTGAAAACTTAATAAACCACGCAATAATTTAGATAGAGAGGTAAAAATTGACACACATGCTTGGAATGACACGAGGTTTTATTAGAACAAAAAAAAGTTCACAAAATGTCCGGCAGATGGCACTGGACAGAAAAACGTTAGTTACTGCGCATGACAATGGTGTACAAAAGGAGCTGTAATGAGAGAGAGAATCAGATGCGCCAGCAGTCGCAGCATGTTGACGTTACCTCAAAAGGTAATTTTAGTGAAGCTGTTTTATCAGAATGGGGAATGTGCTACTTCTGCGTTACGATCCTATCGCCATAGGAAGGGGATACGAACGGGTAAAGGTCTGTTGACAAATGCAGCTGTGGCGAGAATCATTTCGAAGTTCGAAGCCACGGGTTCTTTAGACGGTAGCCCCCTAGTGGCCGACCGATCACAAGGCGTAATGCTGCTGAGACAGTTCAGGAAGAAATGGAGGCTGTAGCGGGTTCGTCTATGCACGGGGAAGTCAGGGCTCGTGCTGTCACACGTCGCACCGGCATTCCATACACTACAGGTTGGTTGGCACTGAGGCGTACCCTCCGATGCTATCCGTACAAAATCCATCGGCATCATGAACTGTTACCTAGCGATTTAGTGAAGCGTAGGATATTTGCGGTGCGGGCGTTTCAAAAGATGGCGAAAGATGACGATTGGTTGAGTAACGTGTTATGGGCCGAGGAAGCTCATTTCACGCTCCGAGGGTCTGCCAACGCCCACAAATGCTGAATTTGGGCTACCGAAAATCCTAGAACTTTCGTGGAAGCTCCATTGCACGACGCGAAAGTCGCGGTATGGGTTGGATTTACCATATCTACCGTTATCGGGCCTTTTTTTCTCCGAGGAAATGCGTGATTCTGGTTTTGTAACTGCTACCGTGAATCGCATCATCCCCAGCCTGGCTGATAAACACCTGCTCAAACGTACGACCTTTATACAGGATGGCGCTCCATCTCATATTTCTCAGCCGCAACTTCCGTCATACTCAGCCTCCCAGGTCGCCAGACCTCAATCCGTGCGATTATTGGCTTTGGGGTTACCTGAAGTCGCAAGTGTATCGTGATCGTCCGACATCTCTAGCGATGCTGAAAGATAACATCCGACGCCAATGCCTTACCATAACTCCGGACATGCTTTACAGTGCTGTTCACAACATTATTCCTCGACTACAGCTACTGTTGAGGAATGATGGTGGACATATTGAGCATTTCCTGTAAAAAACATAATCTTTGCGTTGTCTTACTTTGTTATGCTAATTATTGCTATTCTGATCAGATGAAGCGCCATCTGTCGGACATTTTTTTAACTTTTGTATTTTTTTGATTCTAATAAAAGCCCATGTCATTCCAAGCATGTGTGTCAATTTGTACCTCTCTATCTATATTATGCCGTGATTTATTCAGTTTTCAAATTTGTACTGCATTTTGATCACCTGGTATATCTGCAGGGCTCTAGGTCTACATCTGTATGCATACTCTATAAATCACACTTAAGTGCCTGGAAAAGAGTTCAGCGAACCACCTTCACAACAATTCTCGAAGAGCGCGTGGGAGAAACGAACAACTATATCTTTCCGTGTGAGCTTTAATTTCCCATATTTTACTATGATGATCGTTTCTCCCCCGTAGGTTGGCGTCAACGAACTATTTTCGCAGTCAGACGAGAAAGTTGGTGATCGAAATTTCGTGAGAAGACCCCGCTGCAAAGAGAAACGTCTTTGGTTTAATGATGTCCAGCCCAATTCCGGTATCACATCCGTGACATTCTCTCCCATATTTCTCGATAATACGAAACATGCTACTCTTCTTTGAACTTTCTCGATATACTTCATTAATCCTATCTACAGCAGCACTCCACAAGAGGGCCTACAACCGTAGTGTAGGCAGTCTCTTTAGTAGACCTTTTGCATCTTCTAAGTGTTCAGCAGTAAAGCGTAGTCTTTGGTTCGTCTTCATCTGACATTTTCCATGTGTTATTGCCAGTTGAAGTTGTTCGTAATTGTAATTCTTAGGTATTTAATTGAATTTACGGCCTTTAGATTTGATTGATTTATTGTGTAACCCAAGTTTAACAGATTCATTTTACCACTCATGTGGATGACCTCATACTTTTCATTATTTAAGGTCAACTGCTAATTTTCGCACCATACAGATCTAAATCGTCTTGAAATGTGATTTGATCTTGTGATCACTTTACTATATGATAAACGACAGCATCATCTGCAAACAACCTAAGAGGGCTGCTCAGATTGTCTCCTAAATCGTTCATATAGATAAGGACCAGCAGAGGGCCTATAACACTACCTCGGGGAATTCCAGAAATCACTTCTGTTTTGCTCGATGAATTTCCGTCAGTTATTACGATCTGTGACCTCTTGGACAGGAAATCACGAATCCAGTCACATAAGTGAGACGATAATCCATAAGCACGCAGTTTGATTACAAGCCGCTTGTGAGGTACTGTGTCAAAAGCCTTCTGGAAATCTAGAAATACGGAATCAGCTTGAAATCCCTTGGCCATAGCACTCAACACATCGTGTGAGTAAAAGAGCTGCTGGGGTGCTTTTAGGTGTGGAAGCGCACTAGCAAGGTTATAACATGGATGAAGACATATGCTCCCTCTCATTTGTTGCTCAGTCATGTCTCATCCATTCTCGTTCGTCTCTCGTTCGTTTATGGTTGCTTATTCGTTCTCTGTTAATGTGGAAATTGGCGTAACAGAGTGCAGCCATGCTACGAACAGCTTGCTCTGAACTCCACTACCTTGCCTGTCAGACTTGTAGAGTTCAGCATTGCTATGAATTCGGTCACACCATGAGACTGTGGTATAGACGTACGCCATAGTTTAGGCCACACACACCCGGCGTCGACTACGAGTTGCTGTAGCAAAACTGGTAAGCGTTACTGTATATGCCACTCCTATCAATGAGTCTCAAGAATATCATGACTTCTTAATGCCCTCTGTAAGTAGATATCCCTCGAGTGCATTTCAAATACGAACCTTTCCTTTTTTTCCTACAAAAGCGTAGTAGTAATCTTTGTTTGCTGCCATCTTTTTGTTGCATTTGAAAAGTGGTCCTGGCGGAGGTTCGAGTCCTCTCTCGGGCATGGGTGTTGTGTTTGTCCTCAGGATAACTTAGGTTAAGTAGTGTATAAGCTTAGGGACTCATGACCGTAAAAGTTAAGATTTCACACACATTTGATTTTTTGATTTGAAAAGGCTACATTCTGAAGTAAAAGAACTTCTCTATCTCTTTAATACTTTTTTAGTTCAAATATAACACTGCCTCAAATTTAAACTGTGTTGAAGAAAATATCTAAATTAAGTTAAAATTCTCTTAACTGCTTCTTACCAATAACCGTGCCGCCTCTCTGAGTACTACAGCACGTTTTAGCAGGAACACACGTAGTACGATAAGAAGTCCAACGCTGCCACAGTCATGGTGACGTAAGAATTTATCTGGATGTAAGAAATTACTTACCAGAAAGTTGATAAAGAAGTGACAGTCAATGATATACTAAACTCACGAGTTATAGTTTGATTTTGAGGTGACTCATTTTTAGGTGACTCATCGACCTGGTAAGTATTCGCAACACTACCTTGTGCATGGAAGGTCGTGCGTGCATAAAGATGTCAGTCTCAGACCTTGCATTGTGGTACCAGTCACACAGTGAAATTTAGTTTGTAAAAGAGGCGCACGTTCGTGTGTTGACCGGGCACTGAGCCTGTAGAACAACAACATGACATAAGCCCAACAGTACTAGCAATGGACACAACGACAAGACGTGATGTAGCACGTGAACAATAGAAAAGATGCTGAGTAATCATATCATCATAATCACTGCGGTACTCTGGTACCTTACATAGTGACAGCGTACACTTTGAAGGCACATGAAGTTCTCAACATACGAGATAGTGCACAACCGTGAGATACCATCACCATTTGAGCAAACCATTGGAGATAAAAACAGATCATCAGTGCGCAGTTTTGTCGAGGCCTTACAAAAAATGTGGCCCAAGTGCAAAAGGTACATGTGAGGGACGTAGAGGAGGAGGTCTGTTTGGTACAACGAAATGCGAAGTCACCCAAGTACCGTGTAGGACACTGGGTGATGGTGACTGTCTCTTACACCCCAGACGAGTAAACGAAAAAGAAATTTAGGCCCATTTCAAGGGCTAGCACCAGGTAAGAGTCCCTGTTCCCTACGCGCACCACAATCGTCCACATTGGTCGTATTCGATTCCTCCATGGCGCGCCACATTCTTTACCACCTGTACAGGTGTCGGTCTCTTAACTGGAGGACGGTGGGATGGGGGGAGTGAGAACGGGAACTGACGTCACAAGGTGAGCGGGACACTCCCACTTCAGGGTATTCACTAAGATCGAGAGATAGACTGGCGTAAGTGGGTTGGGAGGGTGGTAGGTGTTTCCCTTCTGTAGGTAACAATGGCGCCAGAGGTGGCCGGAAGGAGTGTCGCGATATAGGTGACGCTCCACCTCTGCAGCCACGGATGGATGGACGACCTGAGGTTGCTACCACTCCACCACGGAATCCCGGTAGGAAAATGACGTCGTGATAGATCACTAGAGAACATTACAACAGACATTGAGCGCCTGCACATTTTCTGCCAGTCACCACGGACCGTAGGAGATGTGTGACAGCCTGTCTAACGGGTTCTGTTAGCAGTGCTTTGTAACACTACAACCCTTTAACTCATGTATATTTCAGCTCTGATTTCTCGAGTTCATAACCGTTTTTTGTAAATACATGTCTTCATGAACTTTGTTAGTAATTAGTGTTTATGAAAATGTAATGTATTTTGATAGAATACTGTTGTTGTTGTGATCTTCAGTCCTGACACTGGTTTGTTGCAGCTCTCCATGCTACTCTATCCTGTGCAAGCTTCTTCATCTCCCAGTACCTACTGCAACCTACATCCTTCTATATCTGTTTAGTGTATTCATCTGTTGGTCTCCCTCTACGATTTTTACCCTCCACGCTGCCATCTAAAGCTAAATTTTTGATCCCTAGATGCCTCAGAACATGTCCTACTAACTGGTCCCTTCTTCTTGTCAAGTTGTGCCACAAACTCCCCTTTCCCCAATTCTATTCAATACGTCCTCATTAGTTATGTCGTCTACCCATCTAATCTTCAGCATTCTTCTTGAGCACCACATTTAGAAAGCTTCTATTCTCTTCTTTTCCAAACTATTTATCGTCTATGTTTCACTTCCATACATGGTTACACTCCACACAAATACTTTCAGAAACGACTTCCTGACACTCAATTCTATACTCGATATTAACAAATTTCTCTTCTTCAGAAATGCTTTCCTTTCCATTGCTAGTCTACATTTCATATCCTCTCTACTTCGACAATCATCAGTTATTTTGCTCCCCAAATAGCAAAACTCCTTTACTACTTTTAGTGTCTCATTTCCTAATCTAGTTTCCTCAGCGTCACCCGACTTAATTCGACTACATTCCGTTATCCTCGCTTTGCTTTTGTTGATGTTCATCTTATATCCTCCTTTAAACTGTCCATTCCATTCAACTGCTCTCCCAAGTCCTTTACTGTCTCTGACAGAACTACAATGTCATCAGCGAACCTCAAAGTTTTTATTTCTTCTCCATGGACTTTAATTCCTACTCCGAATTTTTCTTCTGTTTCCTTTACTGCTTGCTCAATATACAGATTGAATAACATCGGGAAGAGGCTACAACACTGTCTCACTCCCTTCCCAACCACTGCTTCCGTTTCATGTCCCTCGACTCTTATAATTGCCATCTGGTTTCTGTACAAATTGTAAATAGCCTTTCGCTCCCTGTATTTTACCCCTGCCACCTTTAGAATTTGAAAGAGAGTATTCCAGTCAACGTTGTCAAAAGCGTTCTCTAAATCTACAAATGCTAGAAATGTAGGTTTGCCTTTCCTTAATCTTTCTTGTAAGATAAGTCGTAAGGTCAAGTAAGAATTATTCATGTCAGATCATTGTAAATACGTTGGCCATGTCGGGGAAGTTTTTATTGTAGGATCTTAATAACGTTTGGAAACATTATACTATGTTTAGTGAAAGACCGTACATGTGGATTACTGCAATGAAAGAGAGTAGTAACGAAAGTTGCTCATGCAGTACTGCACTACTACTGCAGACAACCAGTTCAAATTAAAAGTGATTATTATTTAAATTCAGTTTCTATGATAATAATGTGCTGGCTCTCATGTAGTGGAAGTAGTTTAAGCGAGATTATGTGCATATGTCTACATAACTCTGGTAGTGAAAAATAGTTGTTGCGATCAATGCAAGTTTTTACTGCACTTATTTGAAAAGCAGTCAGCTGTATCGATTATTATTGGTGATCATTATAGTAACTAACACCACTGCATTCCAAATAAACGTCTTTGCTGTCCACATCACACGTCTCTTATACATGTAATCTTGCGCCGCCTCTCCATTCCACAGCCATATGTACAGCACTGAAGATAGAAGTTGTCATCCGGTGACACAACATAGTTTAGCTCATCTCTGACAGTGAGTAGACTACAAGGAAATTAGGAAGGTTTCATGACACTACAGCGCTTCTCTTGAAGCAGCAAATTGGAAAGACTGCAGATAACGTGAGCTAGCCATTATCTGCTAAGTTCTAGTAGAACAAAGACGAGTCTTAAAGTTATTCTGTGAGTCACCTAGCAATGATGAGGATCACTGAGTTCCTGAAGATGCTCCAGCTGGAGAAGATGCTGAGTAAGCCCCTCCTATCTGTCTTGCTCTTGCCCACGGTCTGGATCACCTGCAAGGCGAACGGTGGCACCGTGGAGCCGTTGGTGGCTGCTATGCGACGCACAACGGCCAGCGCCTCCTGCTCGCGACCCCTGCACGCCAGCCAGCGTGGAGACTCGGGGAACCAACTGTCACAGAAAAAGTACAACACTCCTGTAAGTACTAATCACAGTAGTAGTAGTGGAACATTTGTCCACTGATCAATTTTACAACAATATTAAATATGTCAGCTTAGTACATAGAGAAAACACACTGAAGACTTAATTTATATGTTCTGACATTTAAACATTTACATTTCAAGCTTAAGAGTAATTTATCCATTGTTTACAATTTCTTTATTATGTTCATACTCAAAAAAAGTGAGCTCAATACGGAAACTAATGTTCTGTTCATTAGACACACACACACACACATATATATATATATATATATATATATATATATATATATATATATATATATATATATGTGTGTGTGTGTGTGTGTGTGTGTGTGTGTGTGGGTGTGTATATGTATAGTAAAACTATACAAGATATACAAACAAAACAGATAACATGAATATTGTATGTGTGTATTTTCATTGTTTTTAATTGCTGTGAAAAGAAATATTGGAGGACAAAATTAGAAAAACCGAAAACCCATTATGGTTATAATATATATAATTGGTGATCAAAAACTGAATAAATCACAGAATAATGTAGATAGAGAGGTACAAATTGACACACATGCTTGGAATGGCATGGGCTTTTGTTAGAACCAAAAAAATACAAAAGTTAAAAAAATGTCCGACAAATGGTGCTTCATCTGATCAGAATAGCAATAATTAGCATAACAAAGTAAGACAAAGCAAAGATGATTTTTTTACAGGAAATGCTCAATATGTCCTCCATCATTCCTCAACAATAGCTGTAGTCGAGTAATAATGTTGTGAACAGCACTGTAAAGCATGTCTGGAGTTATGGTGAGGCATTGGCGTCAGATGCTGTCTCTCAGCATCCCTAGAGATGTCAGTCGATCACAATACACTTGCAACTTCAGGTAACCCCAAAGTCAATAATCGCACGGACTGAGGTCTGGGGACCTGGGAGGATGAGTATGACGAAAGTGACGAAAGTGGGGGCTGAGCACACGATCATCACCAAACGACGCGCGCAAGAGATCTTTCACGCGTCTAGCAATATGGGGTTGAGCGCCATCCTGCATAAGCAGCGTATGCTCCAGCAGGTGTTTATCAACTAGGCTGGGGATAATGTGATTCTGTAACATATCGGCGTACCTCTCACCTGTCACGGTAGCACTTGCAAAACGCATTTCCTCGAAGAAAAAAGTCCCGATAACGGTAGATATGGTAAATCCAACCCATATCGTGACTTTCTCGTCGTGCAATGGAGTTTCCACAACAGTTCTAGGATTTTCGGTGGGCCAAATTCTGCAGTTGTGGGCGCTGACAGACCCTCGGAGCGTGAAATGAGCTTCATTGGTCCATAATACGTTACTCAACCAATCGTCACCTTCCTCCATCTTTTGAAACGCCCACACCGCAAATGCCCTCCGCTTCACTAAATCGCCAGGTAACAGTTCACGACGCCGGCGGATTCTGTATGGATAGCATCTTAGGGTACGCCTCAGTGCCAACCAAACTGTAGTGTATGGAATGCCGGTGCGACGTGTGACTGCACGAGCGCTGACTTCCCCGCTACGGTCTCCATTTCTTCCTGAACTGTCTCAGCAGCATTATGCCTTGTGCTCGGTCGGCCACTACGGGGTCTATCGTCTAAAGAACCTGTGGCTTTGAACTTTGAAATCATTCTCGCCTCAACTGTATTTGTCAGCAGACCTTTACCCGTTCGAATCCCCTTCCTATGGTGATAGGATCGTAACGCTGAACTAGCACATTCCCCATTCTGATAATGCAGTTTCACTAAAAGCGCCTTTTCAGGTAACATCAACATGCTGCGACTGCTGGCGCATCTGATTCTCTCTCTCTCTTTTTTTTCCTTTATTGTGATTTTATTCCGCTGCCCCATATGGGCAGGGGAGTGCTGTCAGCGGCACAATCCGTCGCTCTTCAGCCAAGTGACACTATAACTAAAACAAGAATAAATGATATGTACATAAGGAGATAAAAAAGGGGAACCTAAAACAGAGTAAGGGGAGAAAATGGAGGTAAAATATACACTGACATGGAGATGTTCACAGGGGACAGTTAAAAAAAGTCACCAGAAAGTTAAAAAACACAATTGGCGATTCTTAAAACACAGAGAAGACATTGAATGCGCAGGCACAGGGTAAAAGTCGGCCACAGTAGTAAAAACACTCCGGAACAACACACTTAAAACCCACTTGGAGCACACACGATGAAGAATAAAACTGCCAGGTGGGACCCGCCAAGGGAAAAGGTCAGAGAGTATGGAAAAGGAGGGGAGAGCAAGGGGCAGCTGGGGAAGCGGCGGGATGAAGAGAGGAGTGGCATCAGTGGGTTCACGAAGAGGCAGGAGACATGTGTGGCGGCAGAGGAAGAGTGAAGACAGGGCAGGAGGGAGCGCAGAGACACTGGAAGAAGGCACAAGAGATGGAGGGGGAGTAGGAGAGGGAAGCCGCTCAGGAGGAGGGAGGGGGAGGAAAGGGAGCCCAGAAGACGAGGCAGGAAGAAGGGGTTAGAGTTGGTAGGAAGGGTAGATGTCAAGGCGAAGCTCATCATCCGGGAGGGGTAGACGGTGAAAGTTGTGTTGGGAAAGGAGATAGAAGGTGTGGAGATGGAGAGAGGGTGGGACACAACGGTAAAGGCGCGGCAACTGGTTGGGGGATGAGAGGATGGGAGAAACCAGGGGGTGAGGGATAAAGGCGGTGGACAATATAGAGTGTGCAGATGTTTTCAAGGAAAAGGAGAAGGTGGGGGAAGGGGATGAGGTCATAGAGGACGCGCGTCGGGGACGGAAGGCGGATGCGGAAGACGAGGCGGAGTCCATGGCGTTAGAGGATTTGGAGGGCTTGATAGAACCGGGGAGGGGCGGAAATCCATGCGACGATGGCATAACAGAGAATGGGGTGGATCAAGGATTTGTAGGTGTGAAGGATGGTGGAAGGTTGCAGACCCCACGTCCAGCCGAACAGGACTTTCAGGATGTGGAGGCAGTTGTGAACTTTGTTTTGGATGGTAAGGAGATGGGGACTCCAGGTGAGATGGCGGTCGAGTGTGAGGCCAAGGTATTTGAGGGTAGGAGTGAGGTGGATAGGACGGCCATAAATGGTGAGGTACAAATCATAGAGGTGGAAGGAGCGGGTGGTGCGCCCTTTGATGATCGCCTGGGTCTTGGAGGGATTAACACAGAGGAACCACTGGTTGCACCAAGTGGTGAATTGGTCAAGGTGGGTTTGGAGGGTACATTGGGACCGTTGAAGGGTAGGATAAAGGGCTAGGAAGGCGGTGTCATCAGCGAACTGGAGAAGATGAACAGAAGGGGGAGGTTTGGGCATATCAGCAGTATATAGGAGATAGAGGAGAGGGGAAAGGACAGAACGTTGGGGCACGCCGGCAGAAGGGTAGAAAGTACGGGAGTTGGAATTGTGGATAGTCACATAGGGGGGACGATGGGAGAGGAAGGAAGCTACGAGACAGACGAAGTTGATGGGGAGAGCATAGGTCTGACGTTTGAAGAGGAGCCAGAGATGCCAGAAACTGTCATAGGCGTTCTGGAGATCAAGGGAAACAAAGATAGCACAGCGACGGGGGTTAAGTTGGAGGGAAAGAAGATGGGTAAGGTTAACGAGCTGGTCGTTGGTGGAGAAGAAAGGCCGGAAGCCACTGTAACCTCCCCACAAAATAAAATAATATGAATTATATTCTCATTTAGTATAACCTCCCAACAGTATAATTTCCGTAACCTCCGAACAGAAAGAAATATAATTATTTATAGTATTTAGCGTAACCTCCCACAGATAAATTCCGTAACCTACCAATAATACAATGCGACTAATCTCTAATAAAATTGTAGCTCACTTATAATCTTTCAATAATTGACAGTCAATTTAAACTAGTAAATTTTGGACGTCAGCAGTGCTGCGCCATGGCCCTGATACATCATTTTGAATAAAATAATTACGTTCAGCAGGTGACAGAATGCGACTTGCAAAGGCGATGTTTTTAATTACTGCATTACCATCTTCTTCAATTTCTTGAAATTTGTGTACGCCTAAAGCTGTGTTAGAACTGTCGGTGGCAATGGAAAAATTTCTGGTAGGATTTGGGTGTGATAAAAGTGGCGCATTCAACAAAGCATGTTTCAGATTGACAAATTCAGACTGCGCTTGGCTATCCCAGGACCAAATAGTGTTTTTACCCGTCAGTTGGCACAATCTAGGGGTGTCTAAAGCAGAGTAATAAATGAATTTACGGAAAAAGTTAATTAAACCCAGAAAGCTGAGTAGTTTTTTCTTCGTTGTTGAAACAGTAATGTCACGTAAAGCTTGAAGATTTTCCGGGTCAGGCGCAATGCCTTCTGCTGAAATTACATGTCCCAGAAATTTTATGGAAGTTCTGCCAAAGTGTGATTTGTTAAGATTAATTGTGAGTCGTTGTGCACGAAAAGTTTGCAACAGTTGTTCCAGAATCAGTTTTTTGTTCAGACCAATTAGCTTCTGCAACAAGAATGTCGTCTACATACGTTGTGATTCTATCTTTTAATTCTGTCGGAAGTATAGTATTAAAACTGCGAATAAATTCTGCTGAAGAAATTGTTAAACAGAACGGTATTTTGCAAAATTGATAAGTCACCAAAACAGAGAAATGCTGTGTACTTTCTACAGTTCGGATGGAGCTGAATTTGCCAAAATCCAGATCTCAAATCTAATGTGGAATAAACAGCAATACCATGAAATTTCTGTAGAAGTTCTTCTAGTGTATGTGGGCGATCTGTTTCATTAATGATAATGTCGTTGACATGACGCGAATCAAGTAAAAGGCGAAGTGATACATCCTTTTTCTTAACAATATGGAGCGGGTTTATGTACGGACTAACTGCCGGTTCAATAATTCCTTGGTCAAGCATACCTTGCAATTCTTTCTTAACTTATTCTCTGTGAATAATGTTTGGCTTTAAATGTGTCGTGCTGTTTAACTTGAAATTCATACATGAAACCGGACATAGTACCAGGGATGTTGTCAAAAACTGGAGCTTCCTGTAAAAGAATTTTTCATAGTTGAGTACGTTCAACGTCTGTATTTGCACTGCTTTGTTTTACTTTATCAGAAATCATTTGCATAACGTCGTAGTCGGCTTTGTCTGGTGTATTGTAGTTGTGTACCAACGTGACTGTGAACAATGTGGAATGACAGTCTATGTTACGTGATGCAGAAATGACCTCTGTCCGATTAATTGTTTGTTCTTCTGCAGGTAAAGGGTGCTGAAATTCTAATGCCAGTTGTACATTTTCAGCATTTAACATTAAATAGAAATTTTTAAAGTCAATAATTGCGTCATGTTGTGCCAAAAAATTCGTACCCAAAATAACGTCTGTTGTCAATAAGGGAACAATCCAAAAATTTGAGTGGAACGTATGATCTGCAATACAAAATGATAAGTGTGTCTGTAATTTTACATCTACCCCTTTAGCAGATACTGCTCCTTTTACTTTAGTTCTGCCTAATGGTAACTTAGGATAAATATTCTCTTCGTTACATTCGTTGAAAGTTTCCTCATTTATAACTGACACAGGTGATCCAGAGTCGATTACTGCTGAAAATGTGGATGATCCAATCTTTACTTCAATGACAGGGTGAGAAAATGTTTTTTTGAAGAACTGGTTTTTCATGCAAAAGTGTGTCTCGGATGTCGTCAAAAGTAATAACATTTTCGTGAAGAAGATTCTCTGTGTCAAAAGTATTGCTTGCGTTGTTGGAAGATGCAACCTGTACTGTACCTTGTCAAATTCTTTCTGACGTTCTGTTATTTGCGGGAGGATGCTGTGGCATCTCGACTATTTGTACTGTTCTGTTAGTTCTTCCTGTCGTATTACGTTCTGGATGATATCGTCTTCTGGTTCGTTCATGATAATTTGTCGTTGCCGATGATTCTGCTGCTGGTAAGACCGACTGTTAACGCTGAAAACTGTGCTCATTACCTTTACGTCTGTCATAATAATCGTTGCTATACGGCGCATTGCGATATGAGTTGAAATGGTGTGTTCTCTGTACGTAGTGATTTCCCTGTTGCTGTGCGTTACTATTTGGTGGTGCCGACGCTACATGTGTAGGCGGCGAAACATTAAAGATTGGTTGACCTTGCAGATTACATTGTTGGTTAGGTATGCTAACCGGCGGGTTTTGATGCTGTTGCGGAGAAAACCCTCTATTGTGGCGTATGCTGTGCCGTGTTAGAGGCTGAAACATTTTTCATCTCTGTCACTTCCTGCTGTAAAGACGACACTTTCCTACGCAATGTATTATTGGACGAACCTGTCTCACTGATTGTCTGCTGTAAATTTTGGAATTCGGGTGTTTGATTGAACGAAACTGGTGACGTATCGTCTGATTTGGTATTATTATTATTTTCGATAACGTCAATACGACTGGCCAATTCATCAAATTTTTCAGTCAGCGCTTCTACCTGATCGTCATTTTTAGTGTCACAAACATTAATAGCATCGGTATCCTATATTAATTCCAATTGTTCAAGTCTGCTGGTCACTGTCTGAAAGTTTACTGTGTGTGTGTCTGTTTTTGTTTTAAGATCGGAGATTTCATCATGCAATTCAGTGTTCAGCTGTTTGATTTCATCTGATACTGTAGCAATGTTGTTGTCTACGTATGTTTTCGCTTTCGCAAACAACTTTCGCTTATCTTCTTCTCTCTGTGCAGTAATTGTTTCCATGACTTGTTTCCTTACCTTGTTCTGTTCCTCTGTGAATTTACGGTAACGCGTTTCACTGTTTTGTAGGTGGTGATTAAAACGTTCGTCAATGAGGCTGTTCTGTTGTTCGAATTTCTTGTCTACTTTCGCATCCAGTGTGCGTGAAAGTTCTGCTGACATTAATTTAAACTCGTCGCGTAAGTGTGTTGCGTTTGCAGAACATTGTTTAGCGACTGCACTAATTTCATCTCTAAGTAATTTAGTTGTGGCTGCATGTGTATGACTTAATTCTTGTGCCACAGATCTAATTTCTTCACTACTGTTCCTAGCACAAGCCTTAATTTTCTCACGTAATTGTTCTTTAGTATCATGACATTGCACGGCAACGACTGTAATCTGATCATTAAGATGTTTGGAATTCTTGTCTAATTTTTCATTTAGTTGTTTGTAATTGTTGTCTTGTTTTTCATTCGACTATTTGGAATTGTCCAGTTTTTCATTAAGTTGTAGCAATAATGCCATAACTCGATCCATGCCAAAATTAGCTGCTGTATTCTCTGTGCTGTGTGATGGTGTATCTGCATGTGACACGTTTTGAATAACCATTTGGTCATTGTCTGATTCACAAAAAGGTTTGCTAATCGGATGTGCTCTGTTGGTCACTACAGTGGAATTAAATAAATCTGACGTGTTTTGTGTATATTGGTTACCTTCGTTAGAAACAATTATCTGTTCGCTACGTAAATTTTGCAAATCAGGTGTTTCAAACTGGACAGCGTTCATTGCAACGGAAAGTGCCGCGTCATCAATTGTCGTTAAATTTACATTGGAACAATTGAATTTGTTTGTTCATCATTTAGATTAGAATCATTACAGGTGGTCGGTACGCACTGATTGTCTGTAACTGGAGGATTATCATCAAGACACTGAGTGTCGCTAGTATTATCAGTCAAATTATTCAACTCGGCTTTCTCACTCATAACGGATCGCGATGTACTGTTAACAGTTTTTCGCGGCATTTTCACAACTTAAAGTTAAGCACAAAATCAAACAAAGACAAAGCAAAAATGGAACAAATACAGTTACAAAAAAGAGCAATAAATTGCCGATGATCTGTGAAAGAAAGAGTGACAAGTTAGTAAATGCTTCGCGCCAGATGCAAACTACCTTTAACAATGGTGTAAATAGGAGCAGATATATAACTGACTACTTCTCAGAAATTCACAAAAATACTATCCTGGCCGGTTGTCGCCAACAAAATAAAATAATATGAATAATATTCTCATTTAGTATAACCTCCCCACAAAATAAAATAATATCAATAATATT
Source organism: Schistocerca gregaria (assembly GCF_023897955.1). Lineage (NCBI taxonomy): Eukaryota > Metazoa > Arthropoda > Insecta > Orthoptera > Acrididae > Schistocerca > Schistocerca gregaria. The sequence goes on along the minus strand of NC_064922.1, from coordinate 944,536,016 downwards.
TTCATTTAGTGTAACCTCCCAACAGTAAGAAATATAATTATTTATAGCATTCAGCGTAACATCCCACAGATAACTTCTGTAACCTACCAATAATTCAATGCGACTAAACTCTCAATAAAATTGTCGCTCACTTATAACCTTTCAATAATTGACTGTCAATTTAACCTGGTAAATTTTGGACGTCAGCAGTGCTGCGTCATGGCCATGATACATCATTCTGAATAAACTGAAAAATCTTACCTTAATTACGTCGCCGGATAACGTGTATATATCTGCTCCTATAAGAAATTTTTCTGGCGCAGCTAAGTGCAATACTGGCCGATAGATTTGTCTTATATAAAAGGAAAGAACTGACTTTTCTTTTCAATAATCGGGATGCCCAAGGATCAGAGAAATTAGTAAATTCTTTAAATTGAATGATTGTCAAAATTTTTTTTGTATGAGAAAGATCCTTATTAAGCGATTTTTTTTTAAACATTTACATGGGACTTGATATAACAATACTACACATGCGCGAGGCTGCTTTTACCTCATCCTACAACGCTCAGGCTCTGCCATCGCTGCACACGACTGGCCCAGCCAACACGATATACCAGACTGCTCGCTAGCAACAACTTACTGCTACTGCCACACAGTTCCTACTGCAGTCAACACTGCTCTTTGGTCTCAGATTCTCTTACAGCTTACATATCGCAGGACCCGCGTGAGCAATCCATCGAAATTACATCTGCTCGAGTGCGCTAACAACAAATTCCTTAATCATGGAGCTCTTACATATGTAAGCAGACAATCACTGAGATAGGTTCATCCAATAATACATTGCGTAGGAAAGTGTCGTCTTTACAGCAAGAAGTGACAGAGATGAAAAATGTTTCAACCTTTAACACGACACAGCATATGCCACATTCCGAACATTTGTCACACTCACACAGCCAGTATAATTTAGGTAATTTACAGAGAGTACTTGACTTAGATTCCGAACAGACATAGACAAACGGATTATCATACAATCCTGAACCAGTTCACATATTCAGAGACGATAACGTTGATTATAAGCAGTTTTTATCTGTGAAAAAAAAATGGTATTTAAAAATGACAGAACACAAATACATGCTTTGGACTGGATACGACAATTTGCTTTTGTATTTTCATCAGCTTGGCGTGTAATGCAGAAACTAGAATTGGCGTGGATACAACAATTTGTTTTTGAATTTTCACCGGCATTGTCTGTAACGCAAGAACTAAAATTTATTTGCAGCGCGTAAGTGACATCAGGGGATTCATTACACTTCGATGAATATGTGCCGTAGCGTGCACAGGGCCCCGAGCCGTAGTAGTGCTATTTCATCTTTAGTTTTCTGCACTGCTGCCTTCTCTTTTACTATCCTTTATATCTATCAAAACAACTCTTCAACTATCGATCTGTCTAGAATTAGGAATGAGTAAAGAAAACCTTTTATGACAAATTTTACCGAAAGTGACAGTTTTCTGTAGACACTCCCGAAGCGACAAGAACTACCAGCGTAATTTTAATAACAGTCAGAATTTTCATCATCAGTATGTACAAAATTTTCAGCAATCGCAAACACATTTTGGCAACAATAGAGGGTTTTCTCCGCAACAGCATCAAAACCCGCCGGTTAGCATACCTAACCAACAACGTAGTCTGCAAGGTCAACCAAGCTTTAATGTTTCGCCGCCTACACGTATAGCGTCGGCTGCAACAAATAGTAACGCACAGCATCAAGGAAATCATTACGTACAGGAAACACATCATTTCAACTCCTATCACAAGGCGCCGTATAGCAATGATTATTATGACAGACGTAAGAGTAATGAGCACAGTTTTCAGCGTAACAGTCGGTCTTACCAGCAGCAGAATCATCGGCAACAACAGATTATCATGAATGAACCTGACAGTCGGTATCATCCCGAACCTAATACGTCAGGAAGAAATAACAGAACAGTACAAATAGTCGAGATGCCACAGCATCCTCCCGCAAATAGCAGCACGTCAGAAAGAATTTGACTAGAAACAGTACAGGTTGCATCTTCCAACAACGTAAGCACTACTTTTGACACGTAGAATGTTATTCACGAGAATGTTATTACTTTTGACGACATCCGAGACACTCTTTTGCCGGAAAAACCAGATATTCAAAAAACCATTTCCCACCCTGTCATTGAAGTAAAGATTGGATCATCCACATTTTCAGCAGTAATCTATTCTGGATCACCTGTGTCAGTTATAAATGAGGAAACTTTCAACTAATGTAACGAAGAGAATACTTATCCTACGTAACCATTAGGCAAAACTAAAGTAAAAGGAGCAGTATCTGGTAAAGGAGTAGATGTGAAATTACAGACACACTTATCATTTTGTATTGCAGATCATACGTTCCACTCAAATTTTTGGATTGTTCCCTTATTGACAACAGACGTTATTTTGCGTACGAATTTTTTGGCACAACATGACGCAATTATTGACTTTAAAAATTCCTATTTAATGTTAAATGATGAAAATGTACAACTGGCATTAGAATTTCAGCACTCTTTATCTGCAGAAGAACAAACAATTAATCGGACAGAGGTCATTTCTGCATCACGTAACACAGACTGTCATTCCACATTGTTCACAGTCACGTTGGTACACAACTACAATACACCAGACAAGGCCGACTACGACGTTATGCAAATGATTTCTGATAAAGTAAAACAAAGCAGTGCAAATACAGACGTTGAACGTACTCAACTATGAAAAATTCTTTTACAGGAAGCTCCAGTTTTTGACAACATCCCTGGTACTATGTCCGGTTTCATGTATGAATTTCAAGTTAAAAGCACGACACGTTTAAAGCCAAACATAATCCCATTCCAGATATTCACAGAGAACAAGTTAAGAAAGAATTGCAAGGTATGCTTGACCAAGGAATTATTGAACCGGCAGTTAGTCCGTACATAAACCCGCTCCATATTGTTAAGAAAAAGGATGTATCACTTCGACTCGTACTTGATTCGCGTCATGTCAACGACATTATTATTAATGAAACAGATCGCCCACAGACACTAGAAGAACTTCTACAGAAATTTCATGGTACTGCTGTTTATTCCACATTAGATTTGAGATCGGGATTTTGGCAAATTCAGCTCCATCCGAACTGTAGAAAGTACACAGCATTTCTCTGTTTTGGTGACTTATCAATTTTGCAAAATACCGTTCTGTTTAACAATTTCTTCAGCAGCATTTATTCGCAGTTTTAATACTATACTTCCGACAGAATTAAAAGATAGAATCACAACGTATGTAGACGACATTCTTGTTGCAGAAGCTAATTGGTCTGAACAAAAAACTGATTCTGGAACAACTGTTGCAAACTTTTCGTGCACAACGACTCACAGTTAATCTTAACAAATCGCACTTTGGCAGAACTTCCATAAAATTTCTGGGACATGTAATTTCAGCAGAAGGCATTGCGCCTGACCCGGAAAATCTTCAAGCTTTACGTGACATTACTGTTTCAACGACGAAGAAACAACTACGCAGCTTTCTCGGTTTAATTAACTTTTTCCGTAAATTCATTTATTACTCTGCTTTAGACACCCCTAGATTGTGCCAACTGACGGGTAAAAACACTATTTGGTCCTGGGATAGCCAAGCGCAGTCTGAATTTGTCAATCTGAAACAAGCTTTGTTGAACGCACCACTTTTATCACAGCCAGATCTCACTAGAAATTTTTCCATTGCCACCGACAGTTCTAACACAGCTTTAGGCGTACACAAATTTCAGGAAATTGAAGAAGACGGTAATACAGTAATTAAAAACATCGCCTTTGAAAGTCGCATTCTGTCACCTGCTGAACGCAATTATTCTGTTACAGAACTTGAAACATTATATGTTGAATGGCATTTACCCGATTTAGGCATTTTCTTAATGGAAGACATACTATCGTTTACACAGACCACAGAGCTATCCAGTTTGTACTTTCCGCTAAATTTACACATGACATATTAAGCAGATGAAAACTTTATTTACAGGAATTTAATTTTACAATTGTTCACATTTCCGGTACACAAATTATTGTAGCAGACGCACTATCCCGTTCTCTTTGCAACAATTAGCAAGTCATCGCAACCAACTTCTGCCAAGCAAATTCTAGCGTCATGCATATTCAACATGTCGCATTTGAAAATTTCATTTCATCGTCATTTCGAGACATAGCACAAGAGCAGAGTGAAGACAACGACTAGAAAGAAATTAAACACCTTTGGCAAGATAAGAATAACGTTACCGTTAGAAACCATTACACGTTACGCAATAACATTCTGTTCCGCCGCTCTCACCCGGACGGCAACAACTGGTTATTATCCATTCCTGACGAACTTGTTAACAAATTAATTTGGTATACTCATTTGAGTTACCTACATTATGGAGCCAGAAAATGTTTTCTTATACTGAGACAGAACTGTTATTTTGCCAACATGGAGAAACGTATTCGACGAGTTTTAGCGTCATGTAAAATCTGCCGGAAAGCTAATTCAGACACGACTTCACATATTCCTCCGTTACATCCCATTGTACCTGTTAAATTGAGACACATGGCCGCTGTAGACATTTTTGGACCGATTCCCAGAACTAATAGAGGTTTTTGCTACATCTTTGACGCTGTTGAACTCACTTCGAAATTTGTTACCTTCACTCCGTTGGGCAAAGCTACTGCTAAATCTATTTCGAATGCATTTGTAAAACATTTTTTATTTCATGTAGGGCATATATTGAAAGTAATTTCCGATAAGGGACAACAATTTCGATCTGCGATATGGACACGTATGTTACGAGCTAGAAACATTTCTCCGATCTATATATCCAAGTATCACGCTTCTTCGAACCCTTGTGAACGACTGATGAAAGAAATTGGTAAACTGTGTAGAATTTACTGCCATAAAAGACATATTGATTGGGATACACACATACTCTCATTCCAGGATGTAATTAACTCCATACCAAATGAATCTATTATGCTATCTCCGACTGTTATATTGAAAAATGTTGAACAACCTAACAAAATTAAATAATTAGTATCCTTTCCTACATCTCGTCGACTACGCCACCATGAAATAATTGAGATTGCGCTCAACAACATCAAACGTGCCACAGAGCGCCGGAGAAGACAGCAAAAACAGGTTTGTACACCTCGTGACTTTCACATTGGGCAGAAGATATTAGTACGCACACACTATTTATCCAGCAGAGGAAAGAGTAGATGCAGTAAATTTGAACTTCTATACGCGGGTCCATACAGAATTCGCAGCATTCATCATCCCAATGTGGTACATGTTGAAACTTTGAGAACCAGGAAAAGCAAAGGCAATCACCATGTCTCCAATATTAAATCCTTTATTGAATGAACATACTTTATGATTTATCACATTGTAATGCCTTTTCCAGTTATTGATATGAACACTTGCTGATGATTATTATCATATATTTCCCTGGCAAGTGCCCGGCAAGGTAAGGCTTAGCAGGTCGCTTTTCTTGTCGTTATATATCAGACCGTGCACATTTTCTATTTTTCATGTATGTATGATTGTTTTCCTATCGAAAGTAGAATTTTTGTCTGTATGCACTATCAAATGTTGAAGATGTAACAAACACCAGTTGACTTTGACGTTTTTCCTTATGATATCTCAATATCTTGACTATTCTACATTTTTTGCTACTACATTATGATACTGTGTGTACATTTTTTCACTTAGAAACTGACTATGTTTTTGACCTAATACGTTTTCTGTCTTTCAATGCTGTATGCTTAATTATATTACTAGAAACAAGTTTTTATTTAATGGGTATATGATTTAAATGCAAGATATTAATCCATATTCATCATTTTTCAGAAATCAATACTGTGTAAAAAAATGAATTAAACAACCACAGTGGTTTACTATGAAATGGAAATTTTACCATCAGAATGAAGGAAAGAAAATGCAATATCTTGTCATGAAGAGTAATTGGATCAGAATTAACAAGCATTAACCAGAATATACTGTCCACATCGTATGATAGCAGTCTTGACTAATTATTTTTCTTTCTGAATACAAGGCGATTCATGCAGACTGACAGACAGAACTAAACATGTTAGTTTTAGTGATGAAATATGCTAGACGTAAGAAACTCTATACTATATGAAGTAATGAATGATAATGAATAGTTGTATGAAGTAAATGGTAATATGAATATGCATAATGAAGTGTCTATTTTTTGCAGATGATAATAAATGGTGATGAATAGTTATATGAAGAATATGCACGAATAATGAAGTTTTTCTTTGCAGGTGATTATAGTGATGAAGTTGTGGTAATATGAGTAATGGAGTTTTTCTTTGCAGATGACGATAATGATGAAGTTTATATATTTACTGTTAGTTAAGAAGTGCTATGTAGTTATTTAAGTATTTGTTGTAGTTCCTTTTCACAGCATGTCTTATGTCGCATAGTACAATGCCTGAATGTTTTGGAAAATACAGCTAGAGTACATACATATTAAGTACACTTTCATTACCTGTTAGTTGGAAGTTCACTATTTTTCAGCATAATATGCCTTTCTTCTTTCAGCTCAATAATCTATTTTGTATGTTTTTGCAGGAGAAGCTTTTCGTTACATAATATGCTATAAGTAGTTAGTTATTAAACCTGTTCTAGTACTTGCAATTTTTTTACCCAGTTGTGTCTATCATTTATGAATGTGATCACATATACTGTACTTGTTTCATAACCTTGCTACAGCTGACCCATGACGAATGACGTTAATAATCCTTATTTCCAGCAATATGTGAAAAGCAAATATTTTCATGCCCCAGCAACTATCGATCCCAACGCAATGCATTGCTAGCACAAAAAAACCAGTCAGAACTATTACCAATATACAACTAAATAATGTAAATAACGCTACCAGTTTAAGATATATTTTTAGTCCTAAAGATAGTGCAAATTTTCTGTGTATTGATTCCATTATGTCTATGTATTATTGGATTACCGACCTTGAGTAATAGTTCCATTGTCTTGCATTTCAAATATGTCTTATGTCCCTTACATTATATCATATATAAACACCAGTAGCTTGATGCTACACTCAATAACTCCTGTTTTAAATGATGACTTGTGAATAACATTGAATAATGTTTTGTAACACTATATGAATACTTTGTAAGTAACCAATGAGTGCCAATAATTATTCAAATCGGTTGATAGACTAGTGTAATTCTATGATGACTAGTATAAGACTTAATGTGTCCTTCACCTTCTGACCTAATTACCAGCAATTACTGCAATATCAGTTTATCCTGTCCATCCTCATGATCATGGAGCACTATATTGGTTTTTGCACTAATTCTATGTTGCTGTAAGAGTATGGATTCTACAAGAATATGGTGTTGATGTATCAAGCTGTCCACCACCTTGAACGATGGAGATGTTATTATGGTCCTACTGTTTGGTGTACCTAATGTACTACCAAAATGACAACATTGAATATTAACACAACATTTCAGTGTCTTGGCTACACAGATAAATGCTTCAGGGAATAGAACTTCAGATTGTCTCACTTGGTGTTGTGCGTCTGTAGAAAGATATGGACTTTCAGTGCAGCTACTGTGCTACAACCATAATACAATCCTTCCCATTCCTTTCCTAGTTCTTATAAAATGGTAAAGACTTATACAGTGCGTGTGCACTTCATTTCATTTGTTAATATGATCAGTTGTCCTAAATATGCTGAAGATTTTTATCGTGCGTGTGCACTTTATTTCTTTTCTTAATGAATTCAGTAGTTACAAAATGCTAAAAACTTTTATAGTGCATGTGCACTTTATTTCATTTGTTAATGTATTCAGTTTTTGTAAAAAATGCTAAGACTTATACAGTGTCTGTGCACTTCATTTCATTTGTTAATATGATCAGTTGTCCTAAATATGCTGAAGATTTTTATCGGTTGTGTGCACTTTATTTCTTTTCTTAATGAATTCAGCACTTACACAATGTTAAAAACTTTTATAGTGCGTGTGCACCTTATTTTATTTATTAATGTGATCAGTTCATGTAAAAATGCTAAAGACTTATGCAATACGTGTACACTTTATGTCATTTGTTAATATATATTGTACTCATTCCGTATATACTTTGTCATTTCTAATATGTTCTGAACTCAGTGCATGTGCACTCTATTTAATTTCTTAAAATGTTCTGCACTTATCAATAATGTATATACTCTGTGCTGTAGCCTTAGTAAACTAAATAGATTATACAAAAATTTGTTGCTCATGGCAAGTCCAATTGACTCACCATCGCTGCCAAATTTTTGCCCCCCCCCCCCCCAGTGGAGGGTTATGTAAGAGGTCGATGATTAAAGAATTTGTTGCTAGCGCAGTCGAGCAGATCTAATTTCGATGGATTGCTCACGCGCTGCCTGCAACATGTAAGCTATAAAGGAACCTGAGACCAAAGAGAAGTGTTGACTGCAGTAGGAACTGTGTGGCAGTAGCAGTAAGTTGTTTCTAGCGAGCAGTCTGATGTATCGTGTTGGCTGGGCCGGTCGTGTGGAGTGATGGCAGAGCCTGAGCGTTGTAGGATAAATGGCGAGAGAGGATGGCTTCGAAGACCTTACTGAACATGGAGGTGAGGCAGATTGGACGATAGGAAGAGGTAATCAGAGGGGGGGTTTGTGAGGTTTAGGGAACACCAGGACATGGGAAGTCTTCCACAGGTCGGGGTAAAATCCAGTGGAGAGGAGGACATTGTACAGGGCAGCAAGGACAGACAGGAAGGATGGAGGGGATTCCTTGAGGTGGCGGTAGGTGACACCATCATGACCAGGGGCCATGTTGCGTTTGGAGTGGAGGACAAGTGTGATGTCTTGTGCGGTGATGAGAATGTTGATGTCTGAGGGGGCAACCAATCAAAGTACTGGAAGCTAGGGGTGAGCGGGGGCACAGGGTTGTTAGTGCGGTCAAGGACAGTGGGGAAGAGGAAGTAATCAAAATGGGGATCGTCAGGAATGGAGAAGACCTCGGATAGGTGGGAGGCAAAATGGTTAGCCTTGCTGAGGTTGTCAGGAAAGGGTCGACCGTCACGGAGGATGGGGTAATGCTGTGTGGGATGGCTACCAGTAAGGTTGTGGAAGGCTGACCAGTACTTGGAGGAGTTGACAGGGAGGGTGGAGTTGAGGCGTGTGCATGTCTGGCGCCAGTCCCGGCGTTTCTTTGCTGTAAGGAGCTTTCGACCTGTAAGGCAATGGATTCTCGGTAGGCATCCCAATTGGCACGGTGGTAGTCATGGACAGACTTTGGAGGGGCAGCTGAGCGGGTGGCTGCAGTGGTAGGACAGGTAGAGGAGATGGTGAGAAGGACAGGAAGATGGTCACTACCGACAGGTTCAAGGACATCAACGGCGATGCGACCAAGGAGGTTGGGGGAAGCATGGATAACATCGGGGGTGGAGTTACTTTCAGGATGGGTATGCTGTGGGAGAGGAACAAGGTCACCATGGAGGGTGGCAAGGAACTGATGCAACCCTTGAAGGGTGGCAGGGTCATGGCTGTGGATGTTGAGGTCAGCAGCGATCACATAGGTGGAGAAGGTACGGTCAACATCGGAAATGAAGTCAAAGGGGAGAGGAGCTGCGGGGCAGATATAGATAGTGGCACAGGTGACGGTGAGAGAGGGAAAAAATAGGCTGAGGAGAAGGTGTTCGGTCGGGTCATTGAGGAGAGTTTGTGGCCGGACAGGGAGATGCCGGTGGTGGTCTACATTGACCCCGCCTCATGCTAGGGGAAGGGAATTGTCAGTGCGGTGAATGAGATAAGGGGAGGTGCTGATAACATGGTGGGGTTGGAGGAAGGTTTCATTAAGGATGAAGGAGTCAACCTGGTGCTGGGAGAGGGTATGCATAAAGAGGTATTTGTTTGCAGGGAGGGAGCGAATGTGAGGTAGAGAAGACGATATTGTTGATGTGCCAGGAGAATGGAGGTGGGAAGGGTGCGGGAAGGGGAGAGAGGGGCTTAAACGAGGGTGTCGAGGTGGGTGAAGGTAAAGTGGGCATTGTTGTGGGAGTACGTGGCGTAGGTGTAACAGAGTGGGCGGCAAGGGAAATCTGCTGGAGTGTGTGGTGGCGCTGGAAGGGGTTGATGTTCTGCAGGACGATGGTGAGGAACCGGATGATGTCTTATGCTGTAGGGGGAGGGTGGAGGGCATTGTTAGGGTGGATGGGTGGATCAATGGGGCGAATGGGGACAGTGAGTTCAGGGTTGGTAGGAGGGGGCTTGGCTTTGCATTTGGAGGAATAGGTGGGCTGAGGTTCATTGCAGGTGGTGCAGGATGGGGAGGAGGGGAGGTTGGGACACTGTTTAAGGAAGTGGGAGGCTTTACAATGGGGGCAGGTGGGTGGGTTCTTGCAGTTTTGGGTGAGGTGGTCGTTGTACAGAAGGCAGCGCTGGCAGCGGTAGGATTGAGGGGGGCAACGGGACGAGTCAACATGGTGGCGGCGGTTGAAAATCATGGTTCCCTGCGTGAGGAGGAGGTCGATGGAGGAGGTAGGCTCTGTAAAGATACGCATGAGGAAAGTAGGGCCAGAGGAGTTGTAATTACGGTGGGCAGAGTGGACTTCCAGGGCGGGGTGGGGTTTCAGTTCCGCCAACACCTCAGCCTCTGTAACCACAGGGCTGAGTTTTGTGATGATGGCTGTGAGGGTTGGCAGATGACGAGGCGGTTGGAGCTCTTGAGGAGAGGAGGATGTGAGGAAGGGGGTGAGGGATCCATGGGGCCCAAAGGTGATGCGGGGAAGGCGCCGGAGCAGATCAATATGGAAGGATGGAGAGGGAGACTTGACGAGAACAGAGTCTCTGCAAGGGATATGTTGGGTGATGGGTGCACTGGGGATGTACTTCCGGATTTCAAGGGTGAGGGTGCAGGCATCCAGTAATTTCGGATCACGGTTGGCTAGGACAAAGGGTATACAGGGAGAGGGGTGGAGAGGAGGGAGGTGGGGTGGTACCCATGGCGGGGTCAGTGGGAGAGGGGGTGGGCAGTGACTTTTTGGAAGAGAGGGTTGAGGAGAGAGGTCGCCACTGGGCCGTTTGGAAGATTTTTTAGCGGGTGTGACCTGGGAGGAGGGACTGGATAGATGGGGAGGTGGTGGGAGGCAGGGCTGGAGGGGGGGTGGGAGCAGGGGCAGAAGCAGGAGGAGGAGCAGCAGCAGGTGCAGTAGCAGGGGTAGGAGCGGGAGTGACATACAGGTGGGGGATACAGTGATGGAGAGGAGGTAGATGGGGAGGAGACGATGAGTAGGGGAGGTGTATGAGACGGTTTAACCCCAGAGGAAGCACTCCATGACGTTACAGTGGGGGCAGGTGAAGGGGAGGTGTGGATGATGGTGGTAGTTGGGGCGTCCATGACTGCAAGCGACAGCGAACACCGAGTGACGGCGTCAGCGGCGACAGAAGAAGCGGCGTGCAGCAGTGACGGCGTGCAGACGGGCAACGACGCGACAGGCACGGCTGGGGCTCTTCCACGCCGAAGGTACACCCTGAGAGTAGCCCAGGCAGTGCGAGTCCTAGATGAGGAAGTGAGGGAATCTAACCGTCGAATGGATTCTCTCTCTCATTACAGCTCCTTTTATACATGATTGTCACGCGCAGTCACTGACGTTTTGCTGCCCAGCGCCATCTGTCGGACATTTTGTGAACTTTGTTTCTTTCTTTGTTCTAATAAAACCACATGCCTTTCCCAGCATGTGTGTCAATTTTTACCTCTATATCTACATTATTCCATGGTTTATTAAGTTTTCAAATTTATACTGCCTTTTTGATCACCCGGTACATTGAATACGAGTGTGGTTAGTACTTGTATATAACTCTCATTATAAGGCTGATGACGTACACAGCAGCAGTTTTGGAATACCCAACACCGACAGATCTTCGGCCCCTGCAGATGATTAATTGTGAGGAATATCCCACGACACACCCACAACAACGGACCACTCGATTGTACTGTTATACGAGAGACTCGAATGCACCACGTATCTCGCTACGTGCTTCGCATCACACCTTGCTACACACTTCGCTCCTAAGAATAATCTCCTGGCAAACTTCGGCTCGTAGACAAGACACGCTGACTAAACATAACCTGTATGCATTCGTCGTCCGTTGTTCATTCCGCTCAAAAACAAAATATATTAATATTTATTGTATCTTCAGGCATCCTCGTGTATCGTTTATTTTCGGTGTATTACCTGAAGAAGACGAACAGCGCAAAACAACTGAGGGCGGCAAACGCGAGGGAATAGTTCCAGTTGGGCATCGCCCAAGACACCAGACCGGCCAGCATCACTCCAGCGGCCATGCTGCAGGATGCGTAGCAGTTTATCACAGTGCGGTGCTTGATATCAGTCAGCTCCAAGCCTGAAACACGACAAAACGTCATCAAACGTTATCAAATAACACAGAATACACTTCAAAGATGTTCCGGTGACGTTTCGATCATTTACTTGCGGGACAGACACCTTAGCAGTATGTATGGTTCCACAACAACTAATTTTTAATGAAAGCCTAAAACTGCAAACGAAAAGAATTTACTTAGCCAAGGGCACCTGTTCTTCGCCGATTGTGGTAAGAATGTTATTCACATTGAAAATGTTACTTCATTTGCAGGCCTGTTGCCGTCAGTTTTCAGGAGTTTTGGTTTATTTCTTCACATGTAAACTCTTATCTCATTATGGGTAAAATAGATACTGCCTACAGGAAAATTAAAGACACCTTTGGAGAAAAGAGAGCCTCTTGTAAGAATATCAAGAGCTCAGATGCAAACCCAATTCTAAGCAAAGAAGGGAAAGCAGAAAGGTGGAAGGAGTATATAGAGAGGCTATACAAGGGCGATGTACTTGAGGACAATATTATGGAAATGGAACAGGATGTAGATGAAGATGAAATGGGAGATAAGGTACAACGTGAAGAGTTTCACAGAGCACTGAAAGACCTGAGTCGAAACAATGCCCCGGGAGTAGACAACATTCCATTGGAGCTACTGACAGCATTGGGAGAGCCAGTCCTGACAAAACTTTACCATCTGGTGAGCAAGATGTAAGGCGAAGTACCCTCAGACCTCAAAAGAATATAATAAATCCAATCCCAAAGAAAGCAGGTGTTGACAGATGTGAAAATTACCGAACTATCAGTATAATAAGTCACAGCTGCAAAATACTAACGCGAATTCTTTACAGACGAATGGAAAAACTGGTAGAAGCCCACCTCGGGGAAGATCAGTTTGGATGCCGTAGAAATATTGGAACACGTGAGGCAATACTGACCCTATGACGTATCTTAGAAGCTAGATTAAGGAAAGGCAAATCTATGTTTGTAGCATTTTTAGACTTAGAGAAAGAAAGGAAGGAAAGCGTTTCTGAAGAAAAGAAATTTGTTAACATCGAATATAGATTTATGTATCAGGAAGTCGTTTCTGAAAGCATTTGTTTGGAGTGTAGCCATGTATGGAAGTGAAACATGGACAATAACTAGTTTGGACAAGAAGAGAATAGAAGCTTTCGAAATGTGGTGCTACAGAAGAATACTGAAGATAAGGTGGATAGATCACGTAACTAATGAGGAGGTATTGAATAGGATTGGGGAGAAGAGAAGTTTGTGGCACAACTTGACTAGAAGAAGGGATCGGTTGGTAGGACATGTTTTGAGGCATCAAGGGATCACAAATTTAGCGTTGTAGGGCAGCGTGGAGGGTAAAAATCGTAGAGGGAGACCGAGAGATAAGTACACTAAGCAGATTCAGAAGGATGTAGGTTGCAGTAGGTACTGGGAGATGAAGCAGCTTGCACAGGATAGAGTAGCATGGAGAGCTGCATCAAACCAGTCTCAGGACTGAAGACAACAACAACAAACAGAGAAAGATTTTGACAATATTGACTGGAATACTCTTTTTCAAATTCTGAAGGTGGCAGGGCTAAAATATAGGGAGCGAAAGGCTATTTACGATTTGTATAGAAACCAAATGGCAGTTATAAGAGTTGAGGGGTATGAAAGGGAAGCAGTGGTTGGGAAGGGAGTGAGACTGGGTTGAAGCCTCTCCCCGATGTTATTAAATCTGTGTACTGAACAACCAGTAAAGGAAACAAAAGAAAAATTCGGAGCAGGTATTAAAATCAATGGAGAAGAAACAAAAACTTTGAGGTTCGCTGATGACATTGTAATTCTGTCAGAGACAGCAAAGGACCTGGAAGAGCAGCTGAACGGAATGGACAGTGTTTTGAAAGGAGGGTATAAGATGAACATCAACAAAAGCAAAACGAGGATAATGGAATGTAGTCGAATTAAGTCGGTTGATGCTATTTGGGGAGCAAAATAACTGATGATGGTCGAAGGATATGAAATGTAGACTGACAATGGCAAGGAAAGCGTTTCTGAAGAAGAGAAATTTGTTAACATCGAGTATAGATTTAAGTGTCAGGAAGTCTTCTCTGAAATTATTTATATGGAGTGTAGCTATGTATGGATGTGAAACATAGGCGATAAGTAGTTTCGACAAGAAGAGAATAGAAGCTTTCGAAATGTGGTGCTACAGAAGAATGCTGAAGATTAGATGAGTGGACCACATAACTAATGAGGACGTATTGAATAGAATTGGGGAAAGGGGAGTTTGTGGCACAACTTGACTAGAAGAAGCGAAAAAAGTGGTCCAACCAAAACACTCATATTTCTTTATGTACTACACGAATATGTAATAAAAGATGGGAGTTCCTATTTTAAAAAACACAGTTGATATCCGTTTGATCTATGGCAGCGCCATCTAGTGGGCCTACCATAGCGCCACCTGGTTTCCCCCTTCAAGCTAGACAAGTTTCGTTGTTTGTACTTTTTCGTTTGACGCTTATTTCGTGAGATATTTGGCCGGGTCACGATCAATGGACCACCCTGTACACAGAGGAGCCAAAACGGCTACTGCCCACCGCGTGGCTGAATGTTGCCCTGTGTCGTTACGGGTACGTGACGTGGTCAGGAAAGAATACCAGTAGAGCAGAGACGAAATGAGAACCGTTCTAGGGTGTTACTCTTCGCAAATGAGGATACACTCTAGCACATGTGAATTCGACTGAGGGTAGATTGTTGTGGGAACGAGACTCTCGGATATCGAGAAGCTGGTCGGCTGTTTACGAGCTGCTGCAGAGAGCATCTACGGGAAAAGGTTCAAGGGCTGTGAATCCGAGAGCAGGAAACCCGGTGTTGGCTTCTACACCTCACCAGATAATGTGGAGATTGGAGGCTTGCCAGCTCTCTAAATCAGCACAGACTGCGATCTGTGGCAAATCTGACGACAGGGCACAGCTGTAATGCAGGCACAGGCGTTAGGAAACACGCTGTTCAGGGCCCATTACTGAACGTGGGTACTGGACCGTGAATCAGTCAAACGTGTCGCCTCATCGTACGAGTCACGTTTCTTGCCATGCCGTCACCAGACAGAACAGCTTCTCGATACACGCACCACGCTACTAGCGTATCCGGTGGGACTTCCATGGTACCTGTGGCAGTAATCGTGACAGATGTGGACTACTTGAAGATTACTGTGGACCACCTGCATCCCCTTATGCTTGATCTCTTCCCCGATGGCGATGGTATTTCACAGATTAATACCTGTCCGTGTAATAAGGACAGAACAGTGCTGACAGCGATTCCACGTTGATGTCTTGGCTACCACATTTGCCATATATGAATCAGATGGAACACATCTGGGAGTCTATCGGACGCCAGTTCAGCGCCCAAGACGCACCTACATCTACATCTACATCTACATCTACATCTACATCTACATCCATACTCCGCAAGCCACCTGACGGTGTGTGGCGGAGGGTACCCTGAGTACCTGTATCGGTTCTCCCTTCTATTCCAGTCTCGTATTGTTCATGGAAAGAAAGATTGTCGGTATGCTTATGTGTGGGCTCTAATCTCTCTGATTTAATCCTCATGCTGTCTTCGCGAGATATACGTAGGAGGGAGCAATATATTGCTTGACTCTTCGGTGAAGGTATGTTCTCGAAACTTCAACAAAAGCCCTTACCGATTTACTGAGCGTCTCTCCGGCAGAGTCTTCCACTGGAGTTTATCTATCATCTCCGTAACGCTTTCGCGATTACTAAATGATCCTGTAACGAAGCGCGCTACTCTCCGTTGGATCTTCTCTATCTCTTCTATCAACCCTATCTGGTGCGGATCCCACACTTCTGAGCAGTATTCAAGCAGTGGGCGAACAAGCGTACTGTAACCTACTTCCTTTGTTGTCGGATTACATTTCCTCAGGATTCTTCCAATGAATCTCACTCTGGCATCTGCTTTACCGGCGATCAACTTTATATGATCATTCCATTTTAAATCACTCCTGATGCGTACTCCCAGATAATTTATGGAATTAACTGCTTCCAGTTGCTGACCTGCTATTTTGTAGCTAAACGATAAGGGACCTATCTTTCTATGTATTCGCATCACATTACACTTGTCTACATTGAGATTCAATTGCCATTCCGTGCACCATGCGTCAATTCGCTGCAGATCCTCCTGCATTTCAGTACAATTTTCCATTGTTGCAACCTCTCGATACACCACAGCATCTGTAAAAAGCCTCAGTGAACTTCCGATGTCATCCACCAGGTCATTTATGTATGTTGTGAATAGCAACGGTCCTATGACACTCCCCTGTGGCACACCTGAAATCACTCTTACTTCGGAAGACTTCTCTCCATTGAGAATGACATGCTGCGTTCTGCTATCTACGAACTCTTCAATCCAATCACACAATTGGTCTGATAGTCCATATGCTCTTACTTTGTTCATTATACGTCTGTGGGGAAGTGTATCGAACGCCTTGCGAAAGTCAAGAAACACGGCATCTACCTGGGAACCTGTGTCTACGGTTCTCTGAGTCTCGTGGACGAATAGCGCGAGCTGGGTTTCACACGATCGTCTTTTTCGAAACCAATGCTGATTCCTACAGAGTAGATTTCTAGTCTCCACAAAAGACATTAAACTCGAACATAATACGTGTTCCAAAATTCTACAACTGATCGACGTTAGAGATATAGGTATATAGTTCTGCACATCTGTTCGACGTCCCTTCTTGAAAACGGGGATGACCTGTGCCTTTTTCCAATCCTTTGGAACGCTACGCCCTTCTAGAGACGTACGGTACAGCACTTGAAGAAGGGGGGCAAGTTCCTTCGCGTAAAATCGAACTGGCATCCCATCAGGTCCAGCGGCCTTTCCCCTTTTGAGCGATTTTAATTGTTTCTCTATCCCTCTGTTGTCTATTTCGATATCTACCATTTTGTCATCTGTTCGATAATCTAGAGAAGGAACTACAGTGCAGTCTTCCTCTGTGAAACAGCTTTGGAAAAAGACATTTAGTATTTCGGCCTTTAGTCTGTCATCCTCTTGTTTCAGTACCATTTTGGTCACAGAGTGTCTGGACATTTTGTTTTGATCCACCTACCGCTTTGACATAAGACCAAGATTTCTTAGGATTTTCTGCCAAGTCAGTACATATAATTTTACTTTCGAATGCATTGAACGCCTCTTGCATAGCCTTCCTCACACTACATTTCGCTTCGCGTAATTTTTGTTTGTCTGCAAGGCTTTGGCTATGTTTATGTTTGCTGTGAAGTTTCCTTTGCTTCCGCAGTACTTTTCTAACTCGGTTGTTGTACCGCGGTGGCTCTTTTCAATCTCTTATGATTTTGCTTGGCACATACTCATCTAACGCATATTGTACGATGGTTTTGAACTTTGTCCACTGATCCTCAACACTATCTGTACTTGAGACAAAACTTTTGTGTTGAGCCGTCAGGTACTCTGTAATCTGCTTTTTGTCACTTTTGCTAAACAGAAAAATCTTTCTACCTTTTTTAATATTTCTATTTACGGCTGAAATCGTCGATGCCGTAACCGCTTTATGATCGCTGATTCCCTGTTCTGCGTTAACTGTTTCAAATAGTTCGGGTCTGTTTGTCATCAGAAGGTCTAATATGTTATCGCCACGAGACCCAGTTGAAAAAAAAAAGAAAAATAGAATTTATGTGAGCAAGTGCCAAGTGAATAGTGGATTTGCATGTCTGCCTAGCAAGAGAGATTGGCTAAAGACAGAAAATATAATGGTGATACATGTTTAGTGTAAGTGCAAGAAATAATATAAAACTTTTCCATATCTTCTGCTGCTGATTCTGCAGATTTGTATTGCAGTAAATATTACATGTTTGGAGGTGTTATTTTGTTTTCTCAAAGTAACGTTTCTGTGTCTGTAGTTACACGGAAAAACCAGAGTGTTTCATCAGTAGAACGTTGTAACTGCAAAAATTCAGCATTATTCGTCCAGGAAAATAAAAAAAATATACTGCTATTTATTTCAAAGATAGCGTGAGTAATTGTCTAATAGCTGTTAGAAAGTATGCAACATGGTGTTTTATCTCATTTACACTGCTTGAATCAAGGAAACCCATATATGTAAGCATGAAATACGTAAGCATAAAAAATCCAGAACACAGAATACATCAGTTAAATAAAAAGCAAAACCCATATCTCATTCATTGTCCACTGGAACACAGTCTCATTTGCTCGACAGTCTGTGGACGCTAACAGTTATTGAACGTTTTGTGAATGATATTGTTGGTGTAGGCAAGAAAAATTTATGTACACAGTATATCGCTAACTCTGCCGCAGCATCTGCTATGATCTGCCTGTAGTTTTATTATGAAAATAACTCTTAAGACAATATTAACTCAAAATGTAACTGTATCTAACTTCATAAGCCACATACGAAAGATAAACGTGAGCCACAAAGCTGCATAGAGTGCGATCATAATGTGAATGTTGCGCGTTGTTGCTCGCTCCGGCCGAACGTCAAAATATATCACTTATTTGCTCACGACTGGAATGAGGTATCGCCCTCCTTCCACCGTTAAAAGCTATTTCGATTGTCATCCATATTTCGTAAGCAACAAACTATGTCCTAGAACCCACCAAAAGTAAAATGGCCAGGCGACTGCTTTCTTCAGTGCAAACGTTTCAATATATGCGCTGTGGTACTTGGGAATTATCACAATAACAACAACCAATAATCAAAATAAAAGCAGTTCGCTATCAGGTTGTGATGTCAAACTATAATACGCAGAAAATTCACTTCTTTTTTTTTACCGAATTTTTTCGTCAAAATCGTAGGAGAAATACCGTATGGCGGAAAACAAATGCAAATCCCAAACAACTGTTTTTAGTTTTGTAAGCGAAAAGTAAACGTTGACCTTAGCAGCTATCTACAGAGACGGATCTAGCTTTACTTCATCTGCATGAAACAATTCTTTGAAGCACAGCGAATGACTTCAAATTAATGGAAACAACAGCGCTCCACCTCACGTCTCCGCCACGCATCTCTTCGTGCGCCATTTCTGGTTACAAAATGGTTCAAATGGCTTTGAGCACTATGGGACTTAACATCTGAGGTCACCAGTCCCCTAGACTTAAACCTAACTAACCTAAGGACATCACACACATCCATGCCCGAGGCAGGATTAGACCGTGCGACCGTAGCTGTCGCGCAGTTCCAGACTGTAGCGCCTAGAACCGCTCGGCCACCGCGGCCGGTTTCTGGTTACAAACGGATGTGGCACGTACTACGCACAAAGCGGCTCCTCTGTGTGAATTGGCTCAGTTGTTAACATAGAGGTGGTGCGAAACAGTGCCACATCTCTGCCAAACATTTCTGTGTGTATTTGGCCTTACAATTGAGTTCCTACGACTCTTCAACGCATTAACCACGGGGAAAGCTCAACAAAAGAATATATCAGCGCAGTACGAAATACTTTTCTAAATGAAATTTTCAATAAGATCTCCACTAGCAAGGATAGATGTATCAATCCGTGGTCGCACTGAACTGCTGCCCTGTTGATGTGTCCCTAGAGGACTGTGTATTGTTTCACAGCCTCTCACATTACGTGCACGGAAACTCTGTACATCTTGTACCAGGACTCCGTACACAAGAGGTTTCAGATGTCCCCACAAATAAAAGTCTCGAGGACTTACGCCCGGAGAGCGTGGAAGACAAGGAACTAGGCCACCTCCGCTTATCCATCTGTCACGTAATCTGTTATTTAGAACATTAACAATGAAATGAGAAGGAACTAAATCGTGCATGAAGCACATGGTTTGCCGCATTCGTAGAGGCATATGTTCTAGCAGAGCAGATAGCGTGTTCTCTAAGAAATCACGGGAAGTTGTTCCGTCGAGCCTCGGTGGAAGTACATGAGGTTCTGCTCAACAATCAGCAACGATATCAGTCCAATTGTTCACCTTAAATCGTTCCTGATAACGTAACAGCGCAGTTGCGGAAGGATTCTAGTCAACCCACACACGCTGACTGCGAGAATTTACAATCCGATCTCACTGAAACGAAGCCTCATCCATGAAAAACACATTAGCACTAAGGTTGACTCACTGTTGAACGAACAACTTGCAGAAGTGTACCTGAGGAGGAAAATCAGCTGCTGACGCTGCCTGCGTAAGCTTCGCGTGGTACAGACACTGCACATTCTCCTGCAGCAGTCCCCACTCCGTCACGTAGCCAGCATTACTTGTTGCAGCTATTGTCTTACGCTGACACTAGGTTTGTCATCGACTGCAGGAAGAAGTTCTTTCTCCAGTTGAGGTGCCCTCGTCCTTCTAGGTCTACCCCCGTCCCGAGTAGTGGCCGTAAACGTGCCATGCTCCCTAATGCCGCATCCTACATAAGCGTCAGAAGCGACCGACACCGAGTGACCTCTGGTTAAGGGACACTCCAGCAACACGCTGCAGCATCGGGCGATACGCTTGGGCGTCCTGCGTGCGAGCGATCTCCCGCTACAAGATGGCTACCACAGTCGAACAACCGTTTCTATAAAATGGCGCCCGAGAATACTGTAGCTTGAGAGTAAGGCAACAAAACTAACTCTACTTAGGAAGATAAGGAGATTATGAGCGCTGTGCATGAAATTTTCGAACGCAGAAGTCTTGATGGAGAGATTCATAATTTATGTCATCAACTACGAAGATCACAAGACAAATTCTTCGAAAATACGTGGATGAGCAGGCAGACATTCAGCTACCTCATGAATGACTTAAAGACAAACGTTTCTAATATGAACTAAATCTTTCAACAGCCGATAAATGCGGAACAACCATTGAATAGTTAATACACGAAAAGCAGTCCTATCTGCAGGAGGCGTAAGTGGTACAACAATAGTGTCGTGGATCAGCGATACTTATCGACCTGCGTTCAGCGCTGGTTGCTTACAACATTTTAACTGACTTGGTTGTAGCCCTGTGTACTAAGTTTCATCTATACTGAAACTTCCTGGCACATTAAAACTGTGTGCCAGACCAAGACTCGAACTCGGGGCCTTTGCCTTTCGCGGGCAAGTGCTCTACCAACTGAGCTACCCAAGCACTACTCGCGCCCCTTCCTCACAGCTCTACATCTGCCAGTACCTCATCTCCTACATTCCAAACTTTACAGAAGCTCTCCTGCGAACCCTGCAAAACTATACTGTCAACACTGCATCTTTCCAAATCAGTGTCAAAGCATAGCGTTTCAATTAAACTATATAGTCAGCATAAGTAAAGGATAGAGTGTAATGTTTTGTGAAATTATTTGTCTAAAAGTAATTAGTGAGACTTACTTGAGAAATATTTGATGCACCCCATTTTCTGTACATTATATCGAGTATCATTCATCATCATCATCATCATCATCATCAGTGTTCTGCCTAAAGGCAGGTTTTCACATGGTACTTCTCCAGGCTGTCTGGTCTTCTGCCATCCTCTTCAGGTCCGCATAATTTCCTCTTCCCTTTATGTCATACATCACCTTGTTTCTCCTTCTTCCCCTCAGTCTTCTCCCACAAACCTATCGTTCCAAAGCATCTACTAGCAAGCACTCCCTTCTCAATTAATGTCCCAACCAGGTCTTTTTCCTTTCTCTTACAACCTTCAGCAGACATCTTCTCTCACCAACCCTTTCCAATACTCTTTCATTACTCACTCTTTCCATCCGGCTTTTGCTCTCCATTCTCCTTCACATCCATTGTCCATGTTTCTGCCCCATATAGTGCCACACTCCAGACAAAATATTTGCCAAGCCTTTTCCTTAGTCCTTTATCTAATTTGCCACATAAGAGCCTCCTCTTTCTGTTAAATGCCTCCTTCGCTATGGCAATTCGAGTTTTCACCTCCTGGTGACATCTCAAGTCTTCAGTTATTGTGCTTCAAAGGCATGTAAAATATTTGTGTATTCTACTTTATTTCTTTTACGCAAATTGTTCCACAAAATAGTTGACCGATCTCTTTCAATTTTTTATTTTAAAGTTTTATTCAGAAAGCATGTTGAAACGTTATTTGCCTTCCTAGCGTTTTCTGGTCTCTAAATTCCTAAAATTAGAACTTGCAAGCCTTACAGTTACACATAACACCATTGTGTCTTCTTATTCGCAAAACAGCTAGGCCTGGAATAGATTAACGTTTTGACACTTCATTTACATAGCTAGATGCAGCAGCTGTTCGTGAAATATTTCAAGGTTCCCTTTATTACGTTTTCCTTAATTACCCTGATTACTTTCAAGCAATGAAGTATTTACTCATAAAATTAAACAGCATGCTGGTCATTTTGATACCACATTTGCCCATTTCTCACTGTTTGTTTGACTATGAAAATTCGAACAAAAACGCATTATGTAATTTATAGGGATTCTTGTTTTAGTTCCAGTCAAACATTTGACCAGAACATTTCGAGTGGTAAACGTACGACAAAATATGTACTTTTCTGCGTGCTCTTCATTTCCAAAAATCTCGTTTCGATATCTTGAACCGTTCCTGAAATACGACTATTCTTACGGCCACTGGATTCTCAATACGTACGAGACAACCATTATTTAGAGAATGAAAACATATCATTCCGCTCTCAACTGTAAATACAATTTTCGTATAATAACTACATTTCATACACAATTTCACCATTGCAAACTCTTAAAAATTTCGTGCAGTGATTTACTTAGTGTAACATCCACGAGATAAATTTTAGCTACAGTGCGACGAGAGGAAATTATGCCTCTAACAGTTATAAACATTATCCTTATTTTTTACCTTTCTTGGTTTGCTTTTGTAGGTTGCGGCCGCAAGACGCGTATCAATCTGAGGTCTGTTAATAAATTTTAATTATTTGTTAATTATTACTTGAGAACAGAGTTCATTGTTATTTTAAATATGAGTGAATAATTATTTGTAACTTTAATGCCTCTTTCAGTAAGCATTATCTGTGTTAATTATTTCTTTCCACTGCAAGGAGTGCAGCTATTGGTAATAGCGATTTATATCGTGTTTTTATCTCAGTTTCTTAGGAAAAAATCAAAGGTTTACTTGATAAAAATTAGTCTAAATAGTGCACAATATGAAAGTAAAGTTTAATAAGCATTTCAAATACTTATCCTGTTAAAAGGAAATTTACTCTAACAATAGAAAGTCTCTGTCAATTGTCTGCCGCCATCTTAACAATTATCTCAGCGGCAAATTCAAATTACGCAACTCTGCAGACATAAATGCCGAAGGTAATAAAAATGTGTAAAAATAAATGTGCACCGGTGCTCCCGAACTCATTTTAATGAAAATAGCTCGAATCATATTGGTTCTTTAAAAACAGTGCGCATAGCACGATGCATATAACATACTTTTCTAGCTGATGTATGAAGCCGAAATTAATTACACACGAGTTGCGAAGAATAATGTTTCAGGTAGCATACGTCAGTGTTGTGCACGGCTGATATTCGGTGGTTTTAATGATCATTTTGCTGAATATAAACGTTTCCATCATAATCAATAGTTGTATAAAATCTGTTGTATGAACTGTGATTTATTGACACTTACACAACTTACAGACAACACTTTAACACAACGTTAACTTGGATTTCCTTAGCAGACTTGACCATATCTTTAGCCGGGAGAAAAAATTATTTAGTAATTACTCAAAGTAATGAAATAAGATTATCATTTTTATTTACAAATTAGTTTAATACCAAACCACTGAATAACACAGCGAATGCCACATTAGTTTCGTTCAGCGCAGTATCTACGACGAATGATGATAATAAATTCAGTCCTCCATCGAACGAAGATATAAAGTTGTAAGACATGGAAAACTCAAAGCTCGTAGCTGTCGTTCTCACTCTTGAGTGCGCTGCAGTGACAAGATTCAAACACGTTCGAATTCAAAGGTCGCCCGTTGTAGCAGACGACAGGCAGCGCCACGAACGTCAGTCACATAGGACACTTCCATAGCTGTATCTGCAGCTGTGTTTTGTCGTCTGAAGCTGTAGAGAACTGTCGTTGCTTCTGTCACTTACATAGAACGGGATCTAAGGCCGTGTCCTACATGAGCGACAGAAGCGAGCGACAGCTTCAGTCGACAAAACACAACCGAAGGTGTAGTTACGGAAGTCTCCTGCGTGAGCGACATCTGTGTCGCTGCCTGTCTCCCGCTGCAATGGGCGACGTTTGAATTCAAACGTGTTTGAATCTTGTCGCTGCAGCACGCGCGTCAGAGAGCGACAGCCACGTGTCTTCTTGGCAAAGCAGTGGAGCGGACGCGACGGCGGCTATGAATTACTTAACATCCGATTTTAAGAAAACGGTTCGGTGAAAAAATTTGATTCTTCCGCAACCTATAGCTTGATATCCTTAAATGATTTACGTCAGAATTTATTTTCGTTATTCGTCATTCTTACTGTGCTACACGAAATTTGGTACATGGCTGCTCGAAATTTTTAAGAATTTGCAGAAGTAAAATCACATTGTGTAGGCTTTCCGTATAGTTCATTTAAGGCCACACATTATTGCGTATGAAATGTAAGCAATATATCTAAATTACACATAAAGTTGAGACCGGAATGATACGTCTTTTCATTGTTGAGGTATTGGTCGCCATATTCGTGGACTGGGTGCTCGCGTCGCGGCCGAACCTTTCCTGCACTTCGGGAATCGAGTGGTCGTAAAAATAGTCGTATCTCACAAAAGGTTCAAGGTATCGAAACGACGATTTTTGGAAATGTCATCACGCAAAAAGGACTATTTTATCATATGATTAACACTCGATACGTTTTTGTTAACGCGTGAGCAGTGTAAAAACAAGACTCCCTATAACTTAAACCATTTTTCCCAATTTTCATAGGCAAACAAAGGGAGAGAACCAGGTAAACGGCGTATCAAAGTGGCCAGCATGAGGTCTAGTTTGGCATGAAAATATTTACTGCTTGAAAGTAGTCAGGGTAACTAACGAAAACTTAATTAACAAGCTGGGGAGAAATTGAAATATTTCACGAAAAGCTGCTTTAAATGAAGTGTCAAAAATGTCATCTGTTCAAGACCTAGCTATTTTGCACATAAAAGATACATTGGTGATATATTAAAATGTCAAAAAGGTTCCTTCGAATCAAGTACGTCAGGAAGGCAAATGAGGAATCAGTAAGGTCATGCTTTCTGAATAAAACTTGAAATTAAAAAATGGAAGAAATTACTCAAATATAGATCACAGAAACGCTCTAAGTGCCTTTGAAAGATGCTCGAAATCACGAACACAAAATGAGGTGCACCAAACCTTTCCCTAATATTTTTTATAATGTTCAAATGTGTGTGAAATCTTGTGGGACTTAACTGCTAAGGTCATCAGTCCCTAAGCTTACACACTACTTAACCTAAATTGTCCTAAGGCCAAACACATCTGCCCACGCCTGAGGGAGGGCTCGAACCTTCGCCGGGGCCAGCTGCACAGTCCACGACTGCAGCGCCTGAGACCGCTCAGCTAATCCCGCGAGGAACACATTTTTTATTTCATACTTTTAGACAAATAATTATACAAAATGTTTGACTTTCTTTTCAAAAATTTTGTAAGCATTACTTTTAGAAACTATATAGAGTAATTGAAACGCTTGGCCTTAACACTGACTGCTGATCAATTACATTTGCAACATGAAATATCTGTCAAATTTCATAATTCATTGTAATTTTTTGGAATTAAATGTGTGTGATTTATTGGGATGGGTGTGAAGATCAAGTTCTTTGGCAAGACCTTAAAAATATACTTACTGATGTATTGAAAACAGTATACATAATTCTCAGTATACAGAATCGTAATTGAGTCAGTAAAAATGTACAAATTGCCGGGAATCGAAGTCAGGATCCTAACCCCGCGCATAAGTACGAACTGTATACACTACCCCTACACCACAGCTACCTATTGGCTACACACAGCATTCTTTGAACTTACGTTTGTATTTAGCGTAGTTAGTCATGTAATAGTCATTCCTCCTCATTTACTGGGTGTTAAAAGTTCTTGGTCGTGTAAAAAGAAATTCGTATTTAATTTATTGATGAGATAGTCGAATGTTCCTCTGCTCATTCACGTGTATTCGAAGAACTTGTCTTGTACTTCCTGGCAGATTAAAACTGTGTGCCGGACCGAGACTCGAACTCGGGACCTTCGCCTTTCGCAGGCAAGTGCTCTTCCATCTGAGCTACCCAAGCACGACTCACGTCCCATCCTCACAGCTATACTATCACCAGTATCTCGTCTCCTACCTTCCAAACGGGGCGTGAGTCGTGCTTGGGTAGCTCAGATGGTAGAGCACTTGCCCGCGAAAGGCAAAGGTCTCGAGTTTGAGTCTCGTTCCGGCACACAGTTTTAATCTGCAAGAAAGTTTCATATCAGAGCATACTCCGCTGCAGAATGAAAATCTCATTCTGCCAACTTGTCTGGTGATCTTTGTAGTTGATGATACTTATGAAATTCTCCATCGAGATTCCTCCATTTGTAAATTTCATGCAGAGTATTCCTTTTCACTTTGTTTTCTTAAGTTAACCGAATTCTGTAGCCTTACTCTCCAGCTACAGTATTCTACAAGTTAATGACGTCGTTTTATAGAGACAGCTGGTTGGATCAAAGCAGCCGTCTTGTAGCGCGACACGGTCTCTCGCACTCAGGACACCCAAGATTCTTGCCCGATGCTGCTGCTTGTTGCTGCAGTGCCGCATATCCAGAAGTAGCTCGCTGTCGCTCGCTTCTGTCGCTCACGTAGGACACGGCCTAAGACGAAGACCAGTTGATTGAGAAGTCCTGGGGGGCACTGTCGTTCTGGAAATCTTTCCCGATACAAACTTTGAGCGCCAAGGCCATTACCATCTGCTAATCACGACAGCAAATGGATAGTTGCCAGCTCCCCATTTGATTGCACTTCCACTGCGCTGTACTAGAAACCAAGTACGTGATGTACGCTGTAAGCAGTTAACGCTGTGTGCTTGCACAGTCTGTGATGAACACTAAACTGTTGATGCAGTGTGCCTGATGTGGAGCAATGAAGTTAGTCGCATGTCAAGACAAGCAACGAAGTTACTCGCATGTCAACACAAACAATGAACTTAGTTGCATGTCAAAACAAACAATGAAGTTAGTTGCATGTCAACACAAACAATGACGTGATTCAAATATTAACTACTCTTTTTATTTTGCAAGAAATATAAATGTCATATACATAGGGTTAAGTGCTAAGACATTCGCGATTAATTTTTCATTTTACAGTGTAATCACTACCTTTGTAAGTAGTCTGTTTAGGTTTTTGTGTTGGTAACGCCACGTAGCGCTCTATATGAAATCACTGATGGTGCTGTGTGAAGTCTGTGGCTGGTTTGCATTGTTGGAATATTTCCATTGTAGTGTTGGCCAGTTTGACGTGAACAGTGTGTAGCGTTGAGCAGTTGGAGAGGAGCGGCCAGCAGTGGTGGATGTGGGGAGAGAGATGGTATAATTTTGAGAGCGGACGATCTGGGCGTGTGTCCGTCAGAAAGAGTAAATTTGTTGTATTGGATATCATGCAATATTGGATACATTGTTTGTTCTCTATCAAAATCTTTCATTTGCTAACTATGTCTATCAGTAGTTAGTACCTTCAGTAGTTAGAATCTTTTATTTAGCTGGCAGTATTGGTGCTCGCTGTGTTGCAGTAGTTCGAGTAACGAAGATTTTTGTGAGCTAAGTGTTCCATTGAAGGTATAGGTAATTGTTAGTCATGGGCATTCTTTTGTAGGGATTATTGAAAGTCAGATTGCGTTGCGCTAAAAAAAATATTGTGTGTCCGTTTAGTGAAGATCAAAATAAGTAAAGAGAGAAATGTCTGAGTACGTTCAGTTTTGCTCGGCTGTTTGAAAATAAATTAACGTAAGAGGTTTATCAGCACTGTAATTCGTTAATTTTTCGAAGGGGACGTTTCACCTTTGTACACAGTTTTTCTGCACCTTAGAACAAGACCTTGTGTATCTGGACGGTAAACATCATACACCCCTTGCCATACACCCCTTGCCTTGGTGTACAGAATTCCTGAAGGTCTACTCATTTTCAAAGTGACAGACTCGTTGGATGGGCTCTACAGACGTAAGTCTGATGTTTGCAACAGACTGGATGCAATTGGTTTCCTCGTTTCTTTATTGTGGTCGGACAATATTCCCCTACCCAACGTACAAAACTCTTGGAAAAGCCCAGTCTTTCAACAATGCCTATCACGCAGCCTGTAGCGACAGACAACTGGCGACACAATTCATTTGTTACTACCTCGCGGCCGTCACGGATGATTTGGTCGACATGCTGAATGCAGTGCAAAGTCGTTCAGCCACTGGGCTGCACGCCAGGGCAAAAGCTGCAGTCGCGGTGGTGCGATGACGTCCCGTATGCTTGCTGGCCGAGGTGTCCTTAGCGAAGGGTCGAATGATCCGGGGGCGCTTCAGCAGTGTCAGAATCGTCAAGACCATCGTCCTATTGTTCATCGCTCTACGAACTGTCTACTCGTGTCGATCTGAGCAACAGTGTGTCTGCAATGTTTCCCTCGGCCACCAATAAGAAACCGCTTAACTTCAAAGCTGTGAGTGGGGATTCTGACCTCCGTGGCGGAGTAGTCAAATGAAGGGGTTAAATGTGGGTATGAAGGTGTGCGTCCACTTCCCCAACGTGTGACAGGTAAATATTATACGCCGCAAATTTAGGTGAACGAAAGAACACTAGTTTTTGTGTTGGCTTTTTGGAAAGACGCATACCCGAGGTAGCAGAGCGATCGACGAATGTAATGTGCCTCGCAACGTTTACTCGCACGAACCCTCCACGCACAATGGACAACGTCATTCGATTAGTGCGACACTTCGATGACAGCATACCAAGCGTATTACATTGCATGTGGTCTAACATCAAAGATTAGTGCTACTCAGTGAGAGACTTCGATTTCACAGATGTGCAAATGTGTACACTGTCATAGAGATTGCCTTTATTTTTTATGCTGTTAGGTTTGCAGTGCACTGCAAAATTAGTATTTATAATTCATAAGGTTTATTCTTTTTTTCACTGACCTCGTAGAAAGTAAATCCAAAGACGCTAACACAGGTTTAGGTGAAGGAAAACTATTTTTGGGTATTTTATTTGCTGTGGGGTGCCAGGAACATCCGATTTTTGCACCACAGTACCTAATATGGAGATGCTTCTTAAAAGCATTACGGAAACCTTTAAAACAATTCAACGCCATTTTTTGCTGTTTGAGTAGATGTGACACAACATTATCTGATGAGTATATACGTGTGTAGAAAAAGTTGAAGTACATTTTCAAAAAAAAAAAATTTGGGATTCTGACTTGAGAACTTCATAAAAGGTTGTTTCATATAGCATTTTCTAATATCCTCTGACGGAAAAAGATACAACACTATCAAGGACAAGGTTATTTTATTGACAAGTGAGGTGGCTGGTAGTTCACCATTGTTGGGGTGAATGACTATATGGTGACAAATTCAGAACAAATTAAACACATGTAACACATAAAGCCCCCCCCCCCTTGAACCATGGACCTTGCCGTTGGTGGGGAGGCTTGCGTGCCTCAGCGATACAGATGGCCGTCCCATAGGTGCAACCACAACGGAGGGGTATCTGTTGAGAGGCCAGACAAACGTGTGGTTCCTGAAGAGGGGCAGCAGCCTTTTCAGTAGTTGTAGGGGCAACAGTCTGGATGATTGACTGATCTGGCCTTGCAAAATTAACCAAAACGGCCTTGCTGTGCTGGTACTGCGAACGGCTGAAAGCAAGGGGAAACTACAGCCGTAATTTTTCCCGAGGACATGCAGCTTTACTGTATGATTAAATGATGATGGCATCCTCTTGGGTAAAATATTCCGGAGGTAAAATAGTCCCCCATTCGGATCTCCGGGCGGGGACTACTCAGGAGGATGTCGTTATCAGGAGAATGAAATCTGGCATTCTACGGATCGGAGCGTGGAATGTCAGATCCCTTAATCGGGCAGGTAGGTTAGAAAATTTAAAAAGGGAAATGGATAGGTTAAAGTTTGATATAGTGGGAATTAGTGAAGTTCGGTGGCAGGAGGAACAAGACTTCTGGTCAGGTGACTACAGGGTTATAAACACAAAATCAAATAGGGGTAATGTAGGAGTATGTTGAATAATGAACAGGAAACTAGGAATGCGGGTAAGCTACTACAAACAGCATAGTGAACGCATTATTGTGACTAGGATAGATACGAAGCCCACACCTACTACAGTAGTACAAGTTTATATGCCAACTAGCTCTGCAGATGACGAAGAAATTGAAGAAATGTACGATGAAATAAAAGAAATTATTCAGATAGTGAAGGGAGACGAAAATTTAATAGTAATGGGTGACTGGAATTCGAGTGTAGGGAAAGGGAGAGAAGGAGACATAGTAGGTGAATATGGGTTGGGGAAAAGAAATGAAAGAGGAAGCCGCCTAGTAGAATTTTGCACAGAGTACAACTTAATCAAAGGTAACACTTGGTTTAAGAATCATGAAAGAAGGAAGAACCCTGGAGATACTAAAAGGTATCAGATAGATTATATAATGGTAAGACAGAGATTTAGGAATCAGGTTTTAAGTTGTAAGACATTTCCAGGGGCAGATGTGGACTCTGACCACAATCTATTTGTTATGACCTGTAGATTAAAACTGAAGAAACTGCAAAAAGGTGGGAAATTAAGGAGATGGAACCTGGATAAACTGAAAGAACCAGAGGTTGTACAGAGTTTCAGGGAGAGCATAAGGGAACAATTGACAGGAATAGGGGAAAGAAATACAGTAGAAGAAGAATGGGTAGCTCTGAGGGATGAAGTAGTGAAGACAGCAGAGGATAAAGTAGGCAAAAAGACGAGGGCTGCTAGAAATCCTTGGGTAACAGAAGAAATATTGAATTTAATTGATGAAAGGAGAAAATATAAAAATGCAGTAAATGAAGCAGGCGAAAAGGAATACATACGTCTCAAAAATGAGATCGACAGGAAGTGCAAAATGGCTAAACAGGGATGGCTAGAGCACAAATGTAAGGATGTAGAAGCTTATCTCACTAGGGGTAAGATAGATACTGCCTACAGGAAAATTAAAGAGACCTTTGGAGAGAAGAGAACCACGTGTATGAATATAAAGAGCTCAGATGGCAACTCAGTTCTAAGCAAAGAAGGGAAGGCACAAAGGTGGAAGGAGTATATAGAAGGTTTATACAAGGGTGATGTACTTGAGGACAATATTATGGAAATGGAAGAGGATGTAAATGACGACGAAATGGGAGATACGATACTACGTAAAGAGTTTGACAGAGCACTGAAAGACCTGAGTCGAAACAAGGCCCCCGGAGTAGACAACATTCCATTAGAACTACTGACGGCCTTGGGAGAGCCAGTCATGACAAAACTCTACCAGCTGGTAGGCAAGATGTATGAGACAGGCGAAATACCATCAGACTTCAAGAAGAATATAATAATTCCAACCCCAAAGAAAGCAGGTGCTGACAGATGTGAAAATTACCGAACTATCAGTTTAATAAGTCACAGCTGCAAAATACTAACGCGAATTCTTTACAGACGAATGGAAAAACTGGTAGATGCGGACTTCGGGGAGGATCAGTTTGGATTCCGTCGAAATGTTGGAACACGTGAGGCAATACTGACGTTACGACTTACCTTAGAAGAAAGATTAAGAAAAGGCAAACCTACGTTTCTAGCATTTGTAGACTTAGAGAAAGCTTTTGACAATGTTGACTGGAATACTCTTTTTCAAATTCTAAAGGTGGCAGGGGTAAAATACAGGGAGCGAAAGGCTATTTACAATTTGTACAGAAACCAGATGGCAGTTATAAGAGTCGAGGGGCATGAAAGGGAAGCAGTGGTTGGGAAAGGAGTGAGACAGGGTTGTAGCCTTTCCCCGATGTTATTCAATCTGTATATTGAACAAGCAGTAAAGGAAACAAAAGAAAAATTTGGAGTAGGTATTAAAATTCATGGAGAAGAAGTAAAAACTTTGAGGTTTGCCGATGATATTGTAATTCTGTCAGAGACGGCAAAGGACTTGGAAGAGCAGTTGAATGGAATGGACAGTGTCTTGAAAGGAGGATATAAGATGAACATCAACAAAAGCAAAACGAGGATAATGGAATGTAGTCAAATTAAATCGGGTGATGCTGAGGGAATTAGATTAGGAAATGAGACACTTAAAGTAGTAAAGGAGTTTTGCTATTTAGGAAGTAAAATAACTGATGATGGTCGAAGTAGAGAGGATATAAAATGTAGACTGGCAATGGCAAGGAAAGCGTTTCTGAAGGAGAGAAATTTGTTAACATCGAATGTAGATTTAAGTGTCAGGAAATCATTTCTGAAAATATTTGTTTGGAGTGTAGCCATGTATGGAAGTGAAACATGGACGATAACTAGTTTGGACAAGAAGAGAATAGAAGCTTTCGAAATGTGGTGCTACAGAAGAATACTGAAGATAAGGTGGATAGATCACGTAACTAATGAGGAGGTATTGAATAGGATTGAGGAGAAGAGAAGTTTGTGGCACAACTTGACTAGAAGAAGGGATCGGTTGGTAGGACATGTTTTGAGGCATCAAGGGATCACAAATTTAGCATTGGAGGGCAGTGTGGAGGGTAAAAATCGTAGAGGGAGACCGAGAGACGAGTACACTAAGCAGATTCAGAAGGATGTAGGTTGTAGTAGGTACTGGGAGATGAAGCAGCTTGCACAGGATAGAGTAGCATGGAGAGCTGCATCAAACCAGTCTCAGGACTGAAGACAACAACAACAACAACAACAACACATAAAGGGTATGAGTACACAGTGTACACCCTCTGGCGACAATGCAACTGTGTATTCTCGCATGCAAACTATGATTAAGGTGTTGAACAGCATCCAGCGACAAACTGCATCAAGCATTTAGCGCCTTTTGTTGCAGTTTGGCAATAGTTCTTGCAGTCCCTGATGAACAAGTAAGTTCCAACACGTTCCTTCTGTGCTCAATTGGCGAAAGGTCTGGTGATCTTACTGGCAGGGAAGTTGTTTTACTCCACTAGAACCACACTGCGCTGCAGCAGCCGTATTTGGCTGTGCATTGTTCTGTTGGAAATGCAAATCACCTTTCTGCCGTAGAAATCGCAGTAGCACAAGGATAATAGTCCGTCCGATGTAGAGGGCGCTGGTTACTTCACCCTTCAGAAACACCGAGTATGACTATGAGTTGTAACTCGTGTACCCCCCACCATGAAGCCTGGGATGGGATCTGTGTGATGTGGGAGAATGCACTCTGAAATAGGCAGCACACCAGGTCTACGCCACACTTCACCACTCGCACACAGACAGGACACATTCTCATCACTGAAGACCACAGAGTGCCAATCATCTCTTGGGTCAACTCTTCCAGGACACGAGCAGCCATGCTCCGAGTGTTGTGGTGCCATTGGTAGCCTGCACAGAGGCACGTGTGACCTTGATCTTGATGCAAGCAAATGGCTGCTGATGAGACCATACAATGCAGCAGGAGCAACGTGTGATGTGCCTGGATTTCAGTCCTGGATGAAGTTCACTCGTTCACCGACCTTGACGTGCGTCTGCACTGCGCAGATGTACAAAACCCAGTCTACAGGTGCAGGAATGTTCTACACACCATTGTTGAAAGCATACTCACACCATCTGTACATTGTGCACAATGTGTTCCCCACAGTGCGACTCCGTTCAATTGGCTGAAGCTGTTCAGCAGGAGTACATACGCGTCGGTGGGCTGTGGTTATGCATGTGAAGAATGTTGCAAACGCCACTCACCTCTAAACTCAGCACAGCTACTGCCTGCAGAACCAAAACTGAGGATTCACATATATGCCTCCTTAGCACTATATGATCCCCGAAGTCCGTGACAAATGATTCAATAATATTTCAAACCCTTGTTGTTGTTGTTGTTGTGGTCCTCAGTCCTGAGACTGGTTTGATGCAGCTCTCCATGCTACTCTATCGTGTGCAAGCTTCTTCATCTCCCAGTACTTACTGCAACCTATATCCCTCTCAATCTGCTTACTGTATTCATCTGTTGGTCTCCCTCTACGATTTTTACCCTCCACGCTGCCCTCCAATACTAAACTGCTAATCCCTTGATGCTTCAGAACATGTCCTACCAACTGATCCCTTTTTCTAGTCAAGTTGTGCCACAAACTTCTCTTCTACCCAATCCTACTCAATACCTCCTCATTAGTTATGTGATCTACCCATCTAATCTTCATCATTCTTCTGTAGCACCACATTTCGAAAGCATCTATTCTCTTCTTGTCCAAACTATTTATCGTCCATGCTTCACTTCCATACATGGCTGCACTCCATACAAATACTTTCAGAAAAGACTTCCTGACACTTAACTCTGTATTCGATGTTAACAAATTTCTCTTCTTCAGAAACGCTCTCCTTGACATTGACAGTCTACATTTTATACACTCTCTGTTTTGACCATCATCAGTTATTTTCCTCCCCAAATAGCAAAACTTCTTTACTGCTTTAAGCGTCTCTGTTCCTAATCTAATTCCCTCAGCATCACCCGATTTAATTCGGCTACATTCTATTATCCTCGTTTTGCTTTTGTTGATGTTCATCTTATATCCTCTTTTCAAGACACTGATCATTCCGTTCAAATGCTTTTCCAAGTCTTTTGCTGTCTCTGACAGAATTACACTGTCATCAGCGAACCTCAAAGTTTTTATTTCTTCTCCATGGATTTAAATACGTACTCTGAATTTTTTTTGTTTCCTTTACCACTTGCTCAATATACAGATTGAATAACATTGGGGATAGGCTACAACCCTGTCTCACTACCTGCCCAACCACTGCTTCTCATTGATGTCCCTCGACTCTTATAACTGCCATCTGGTTTCTGAACAAATTGTAAATAGCTTTTCGCTCTCTGTATTTTACCCCTGACACATTTAGAACTTAGAAGAGAATATTCCAGTCAACATTGTCAAATGGTTTCTCCAAGTCTACAAACGCTAGAAACGTAGGTTTGCCTTTCCTTAATCTTTCTTCTAAGCTGCGTCATAGGGACAGTATTGCCTCACGTGTTCCAACATTTGTACGGAATCCAAACTGATCTTCCCCGAGGTCGTCTTCTACAAATTTTTCCATTCGTCTGCCAAGAATACGCTTTAGTAATTTGCAGCCGTGTCTTATCAAACTGATAGTTCGGTAATTTTCACATCTGTCAACACCAGCTTCCTTTGGGATTGGAATTATTATATTCTTCTTGAAGTCTGAGGGTATTTCGCCTGTCTCGTACATTTTGCTCACCACATGGTAGAGTTTTGTCAGGACTGGCTCTCCCAAGGCTGTCAGTGCTTCTAATGGAATGTTGTCTACTCCCAGAGCTTTGTTTCGACTCAGGTCTTTCAGTCCTCTGTCAAACTCTTCACGCAGTATGCTACCTCCCATTTCATCATCATCTACATCCTGTTCCATTTCCATAATATTGTCCTCAAGTACATCGCCCTTGTATAGACCCTTTCAAACCCTTAGTGTGCACATATTATACCACAGTGCCGCTGAAATAGTCTCTGGGAATATAGCATTTTTTTCTCAGGCAGTTGAAGTTCATACAGACATTTCCCTGGTTCTGGAATGTGGAAATTGCCCCAACGTTTCTAAAGGTTTGTAATACTGCCAAAATTACTGTGAAAGTTCCGTCAGTTTTTTTTAACACTCACCGACAGAAAAGACCGATTCTAGCATGGGCCCAGCCGCAGCTGACACCAGTGATACTGCCAGGATGAAGAGCGGCAGCACGTGTGGAGACAGCACGACCAGCACTCTGCTGACCACGTGGGCTGACAGGCACAGCAGCTGCTGGGGGCGCCGGCCGTACCTGGCGTCAGCAAGAGTCAGCTCAACCTGCCTGTCGAGGTGCTGAGCAGTCCAGCTAGCAGATACACTCCCAGGATTATGCGCTGCCACTTATTAAAGGATATATTCCATTGATTTGTTGATGGACTTTGTAGTTGGGACAGAAAAGAGCAGAAACTGAAGTAGTCAAGGTCTTAGATGGTTTACGAGTTACTATTAACACTTTCGGCACTATACCTGTACGCCATATGGGCCGTGTAGATGGCGCACATTTGGTATATGGGCGTAGCTTCTTCGACCATAAATATAATAGACTGGCCCTGACGTCATTTTCGTGGCTCCAACATCTCTACATCTACATCCATACTCCTCAAGCCACCCGACGGTGTGTGGCGCAGGGTACCCTGAGTACCTCTATCGGTTCTCCCTTCTATTCCAGTCTCGTATTGTTCGTGGAAAGAAAGATTGTCGGTATGCTTCTGTGTGGGCTCTGATCTCTCTGATTTTATCCTCATGCTGTCTTCGCGAGATATACGTAGGAGGGAGCAATATATTGCTTGACTCTTCGGTGAAGGTATGTTCTCGAAACTTCAACAAAAGCCCTTACCGATTTACTGAGCGTCTCTCCTGCAGAGTCTTCCACTGGAGTTTATCTATCATCTCCGTAACGCTTTCGCGATTACTAAATGATCCTGTAACGAAGCGCGCTGCTCCTAGTTGGATCTTCTCTATCTCTTCTATCAACCCTCTCTGGTACGGAACCCACACTGTTGAGCAGTATTCAAGCAGTGGGCGAACAAGCGTACTGTAACCTGCGTGCTTTGTTTTTGGATCGCATTTCCTTAGGATTCTTCCAATGAACCTCAGTCTGCGACCTGCTTTACCAACGATCAACTTTATATGATCATTCCATTTTAAATCACTCCTAATGCGTACTCCCAGATAATTTATGGAATTAACAGCTTCCAGTTGCTGACCTGCTATATTGTAGCTAAATGACAAGGGAACTATCCTTTTATATATTCGCAGCACATTACACTTGTCTACATTCAGATTCAATTGCCATTCCCTGCACCATTCGTCAATTCCCTTCAGATCCTCCTGCATTTCAGTACAATTTTCCATTGTTACAACCTCTCGATACACCACAGCATCATCTGCAAAAAGCCTCAGTGAACTTCCGATGTCATCCACCAGGTCATTTATGTATATTGTGAATAGCAACGGTCCTATGACACTCCCCTGCGGCACACCTGAAATCACTCTTTCTTCGGAAGACTTCTCTCCATTGAGAATGACATGGTGCGTTCTGTTATCTAGGGACTCTTCAATCCAATCACACAATTGGTCTAATAGTCCATATGCTCTTACTTTGTTCATTAAACGACTGTGGGGAACTGTATCGAACGCCTTGCGAAAGTCGAGAAACACGGCATCTACCTGTGAACCTGTGGCTATGGCTCTCTGAGTCTCGTGGACGAATAGCGCGAGCTGGGTTTCACACGATCGTCTTTTTCGAAACCCATGCTGATTCCTACAGAGTAGATTTCTAGTCTCCAGAAAAGTCATTATACTCGAAAATAATACGTGTTCCCAAATTCTAAACTGATCGACGTTAAAGATATAGGTCTATAGTTCTGCACATCTGTTCGACGTCCCTTCTTGAAGACGGGGATGACCTGTGCCCTTTTCCAATCCTTTGGAGAAGAGGGGCAAGTTCCTTCGCGTACTCTGTGTAAAATCGCACTGGTATCCCGTCAGGTCCAGCGACCTTTCCTCTTTTGAGCGATTTTAATTGTTTCTCTACCCCTCTGTCATCTCTGAGCTAAAGTCACGTGAATTTTGGCAAAACATGGTTGTTTCGTGTCGCGCTTATGGCTGTACTCAGCGTTTTGTTGGGGGAAATGGGATTACATTTCACGTGTAAGTGTTTCTATGACAGTGCAGATGCATTTATTGAAATCTGTTGAATTGACTTTTATATGTTTTTTACACTTGAAATAGAGTATCACGTAATTTAAAGTGTTGAACGTGATGCCTGTAAAGTCAGACTCATATTACATTTTAGAAACTATTTGCGATAATTCGGTTGCAGAAGTAATTATAACTGTTTCTCTTTCCTTCTCATAGGTTCCCTAAGGATGAAAACTGAAGGCAGCTTTGGATACAGGCCCTGAAACGGAAAAACTTTAACCCATCTGCACTTAAGCGCCTTTTTGTATATAGAAGTGAGATTATAATAAGGTAAGAGCACCTATAGTCGACACATGAAGAGAATTTTTTTCTATCTTTTAATACTATTAAATACATGTAGGCTCCAAAATTATTTTCTGAAACTTCAAAGTCTCACCTTTCATCTAAAATATTTCTTTTAAACTGATAGTTTAAGCTTTTGCAAAAATAGTAGCAACTGAACCTTTGAAGTGCACCTAAAATTGATACTCTAAAATGGACCTGCTCCTAAAGCTGACAATTTTGTCACCTGTAGTTGACATAATTCCCATATCCCATTCTCTTTTATAGGTGACTAGAGCTCAAAACGCGGCGAATCCAATGTTTAAAGTTTTGACACGAGCCGACTCTTATTGGTTGAAAGAAGTTTAACGACATTTTACTTTAATTGATAATTTATAGTAATTTATTCCCGCTGCCCACCAGAGGGGCGTTCGATGTATTTGTTAGATTTTATAAATGGTACTGTGAACAAATCCAGGTCAAATGTAGTTGTGGCATAATTTTTCGCAAGTAAAAAAAGTAATTTTTGTCGGAAGCGTTTGGCAGTCAATTGATAAATGTGGGTAAACACAGGATGGCAGACCGCTGACTTGAAATCCCGCCACGTTTTGCCAACAGTCATGTGTTGATGTTAGAGCCACACCAACCCTATGGCTTCTGCACAGCAGGGCCAGTCTACTAGTATCTGTGGTCGAAGTGTAGCTTTCCATTTGCTGGAATTTCACACGACTGTGGTTTGTAGGACAGCTGTAGCAGTTCGTATTCTGTCTTCTAGATGCAGCAGACTTATAAGTGTGCATGTAAACTTGTGACATTATTGTTCATATTTTAAAAAAATTAAATGTTTTATTGAAACTGTTAAAGCAGAAGTAGAGACATCTTGTTTGAAGTGAAATTGATACTGAAACTCTTTGATAACATTAAAATGTGTGTACATATTAAGGAAAACGGTGTAATATTTACTTTTAAATATGGTAAAGATATCTATTTGTTATAATTTTAAATGTAAAAAGGTGCTATTACGTAATGATGTATGTAATAGTTACTGGCACTCACTTAGGGCTGTGTGAGATAAGTGTAGTATAAAAGATGAAGTAGTTCCGTCAGGAACGGAAAGCTGTGTAACCGTAGGAAAAGGGAGGAGCGGAAACGTTTGGCGCGGTTTGGCGGGCGCAAACAAAGTCGGTCGGTGGCCATAGATCTTAGAGGCAGTACGTACAGCGCCACCATAGTGTGGAGTGCGCCGTATTGCTGCACCTTGCCTTGGTTGGAAACTGCTGTTTATACGGCCTGGTATGGGGAGAAAAACGGGCTATTGATTATACGATGGATCATCGCTATGAAGAGGAATTAAGTCCGACATGGATAACTGCTCTTGGCCGTTCTGATATTAATGCCACCGTCGCTGATCACAGCTTATAGGGTACGACATTTTAGCTATGTATTATAGTGTGTGCCAGGAAGTTAAAATGTGCTTTAAGAATAATAACCGCCATCCAAATTAACAATTGTGTCCACCTGGTAATTTATCCCGCTCATAAACCAAGCAGGATCCTAACCTGGTAAATGAAAATTCCGAGTGACCTGTATTCAGCCAAGGCTGTGAAATCTGTAATATATTATTGGCAAATCAGTGATTAATCAGTCAAATAATTAATGGAACGAATAACTGAGAATTTCATAATTAACATTGCTATTATTTTCTGTGTTAAAATGATTACTTATGGTTATGCCAGATTCAGAGACCACGTTAGATGAATTGTTTGTTGCTTTAACATTAGGTATTATTGAAAAGAAATAGTAAGATGATCATTAATGTTGATAAATAGTTACGTTAAACAGTTTATAGTGAATGAATGAAATGTTGAGTACCAAATATGTTGATGTAGAAACCCCCCCTGCCAAATTTACTTTTGCTTTCATGAAATCAGTCAGTTTGATTAAGCAATTTGGTACTGTAGTTTTGTTTCG
The DNA here is from genome assembly GCF_023897955.1 of Schistocerca gregaria. Classification (NCBI taxonomy): domain Eukaryota; kingdom Metazoa; phylum Arthropoda; class Insecta; order Orthoptera; family Acrididae; genus Schistocerca; species Schistocerca gregaria. Next base: position 944,495,507 of record NC_064922.1, on the reverse strand, counting down.
AGCGACAAAACTTTTCTTGTATTGCTGAACCATCTTTTATCTAAAGCTAAAGTGAAGTCTGTTGTGAGGAGTTCCAACCTTTTCTACTTTCCTACTCAGCTTCATTACGTGTGCCTAATTAGACTGGCAAATAATAGTATACCACCAACCCCGTATATTGTTATCGATGCAGAATAGTAATCTAACTACTGTTATTTGCCATACCTCTGAACTAATGACTTATTTGAAGAAACGAGTTTAAGTCCGATGCTTATTCCTTAGGTTAAACACACGGTTATTACACTTGTTTTGTGGTTTTGCTGTCTGTATTTCTGTTTGTTATACTGCTTATTATTAACAGTATAGTATAAGAATGTTACAGGTGGCTTTGCATGACAGTATGTTTTTTTTAGAAAAGTACAAGAAGAATAGAGCCTAACATTATCGTAATCTAACATTGAAAAGGTCGGTGTACACCTTGTCAGTCGGCTTTACAGCTATTACCCAGTCGCGAGAAACACAATGAAGTGCAAAAAACTTTTCTATCCCGTTTCTCTAACGTTTACTGTGAATATTTTTATTTTGTACACGGATGTCACCAAGCAGAAGATACCTCTCGTGGATTTTGTAAAAGGAAGTTAGTATGGAGTTGTTAGCTGCGGGAGCACCATTGGAACCAATACCAGCCTCTAGCCTGGATAGCAGTTTTGGTCGTCTTCTTGCAGAACAACAATGGAAACGCCACGTGCTACTGTGAAGGTCACTTTGGAAAAGGAAAGAAAGAGACGGGGAAGCGGATAAGGAAAGAAACCAGATATGGTACAAACACTGCAGTGTCGGACTTCGTGTACAACAACGTGTGTAAATTATGTATGAATTACAAGTCATCATTTTTTGTCATTGAATATTAAGTAAATGTGCACTTGTGATGTTAATTTTTTTTTGTGAGATAATACAAAAATTTTTCGAGACAGGGGGAATTTTTTCACGTTCTTGGCAACACTAATATACGAGTGCTAATGCGAACGTCTAAGCATAAAACCAAGCCTATTTCCTAATTTGTAATGTGTGGGGTACAAAATGACGTGTATGTGAGCCTCTGAGATGCTTCAGTGATGTGTAGCTATTCTTCAAGTTTACAATGAAATCACCAGGTTACCTACGCTGTCGAAGAGGAGAGGTATCAGTGTTGAATGTGTTAAACCCAGTTAAGAAATGCCGTCCATGAGGCGAAACATGTTTGAGAAGAATGAAGAAGAGCTGAAATGATTCAGGGAATGAGGCATGTGACCCGCTTCATGAAGTAGACACTGTTTTTGAAGGCATTGCTAATTACACATATAAAATTTTTTTCGTGATTTTCTTTAGATTTCTATTCATTTTTTTTGTTCGTATGGGCATTTCTAATTGTCATTATGTAAAATTCTACTGTGGTTTTTAAATGTAAAGATGTAATTGTGCTTATTTCGTTTGCCAATCGATAAGTATGTTTCTTGCTTTGTACCTGTGGTAAAGTTTGTAAAGTTCTCTTTTGGAATATTATTAATTGTGAAAAATGCAGTCAATAACATTTATAAAGATTTATGTAATTTACCATAACGATACAACATCTATAGACAGGGGACAGCGATAGTGATATCGATAGTCGAAAGGCTGTTGTGTAGCAGAGGGGATGGTGGATGGTGTGTCTGTGAAACGTGCGCGGGAAAATAGTACTGTGTTTTATGAAAAGCATACGTAATTGTATGGACAGTGATACCGAACTACCAGATTATTAATTCTCTTTACCATTGCGGTATGTAATGCCATCGCCAGCGAACTTTAAGAGGAAATACACCGGACTCTGAAAGTGCCGCTAACATTACTTTGTTGTGGCCGACACGAACTGAGCTTTTATGCGAACGAACTTTGCTGGTATTGGTTTTGGGTGGTGGAACTGTTGTATATCACATTCTATCAAGCCGTGAAAGTGAAGACTTTAATTAACTGTGCAATATAAATGACTTTCAGTGGCGTGCATAAAGTGTAAAAACGAGCGATGTCTACGTAATGTACTTTGAAAGAGAAGACATGTCAACAACGGTACTGTACTGGCCTATTGTGGTTTGTTAATCACCACGGGGTTAATGATACTTTATTTGCGTTTCGTCGGAGAAGATTAACCAGCGGAACTGCCTGTATCCTGCTGTCATCATCGTAACCCGCCGACATCGTGCTGCATAACGCAACGCTTCGCATGAACAAAAAGTTAGAGATTTCAATAAACGCTATCCCCTGACCTAGAAACTTTCTTTCTCTATTAAAAGTATAAGAATTACAGACTCTATTTAAACAAATTCTTTGTTTAGTTTAGTTTATGTTTGCTTTCTGCTAATTACAATCAGTGAATTAAAAGTTGCCTGGTAGTCATTGTTGAAACACCGGTAAATATAAACTTCTTCCTCTCATTAGAACTAATTCTCCTTAGATGTCAAAATTAATGTAGTTATTTTATGTAGTCTTATGTATTGTTATGAGACTAGATATATGACAGTAACTAATAAGAGTATTTTGTTTCGAAATATGGCTTCGCGCGAAAATTACGGCGACCGCCATAATTGCTTGCGTTCTGACCAATAACGTAAAAGCTGCTATTCCCGTATTGGTGAATTTCCTGACTAGAGCGGGAATTATAAATGTCAGCTGTCAAATCACGTAGGGACTGTTTACCCAGTAATAAAAGTTTTTGATATTGTATTGCTGCGAGTCGTAGTATTAAGAGACACTGGTTATACTCAAAAGTGGGTAGGTGCATGGTGAACCCCCCAGTGTTCATGAGATTATTAACAGTATTGTGTGTGATTCACTAAATTTTGTTACTTTTTCAAATTCCTTTCAGATATTGTCTTAGAAATCTTTGAAGTTTCATAGAATATATACACAATTTTGTCGGTTCAGGTTATTTTCAGAGCACTTTCTAGTGAATATTAGAGTTTTAAGTTCATAAACAAAGTGGGGTCGTGACCAGTTGAGAAGTGTAACAAAGAGTGTGGATTTCCAACTAGAATTTTGGATGATTTCACAGTTCAGATTTTGATAATTATTTTTCCTGTGGATTGAGGTCATCACATGTTGATCAGAAAATAACTCGAATTTCTCACCTTTGTCAGGCTATTCCATTTCCTTACTGCCCGTCTTCTACAATACGGTCAGCAGCTCATGGTCTTGCGCTTCGCGATTCTGACTGTCATGGGACCTGTCATGGGACCTGTCATGGGACCTGGGTCTATTCCAGGCCGGCTCGGGGATTTTCTCCACTGGGGACTGGGTGCGCGTGAGTTTCCCTCATAATTATTTGATCATCTGTGATGTGCGAGTCACGAAAGTTGCGTCAAACAAAAAAAAAAAAAAAAGTACGTGAACTCTGGGAGGTCCAACTACCCAGGATGAGACCTCTGTCCAACAGTGCTACACGCACATTTCATTTCATTTCGAAGAAATACGCGGAACACACAGTGGAGTTTACACCCGCAGTTGCGCTGATGGCCCAAAGCATTATTACCGCCTGTTTAATAGTATGATTATCACGCTTTGGAACGCATACATCAGCAATTCTGCATGGCATGAATTTGCCCGATAGTATTCCAAACGTTCTCGACCGAGCTCGTGCTACTTTTGAGGCCAGGATATCAAAATGAGTTCACAATCATGCTCCTGAAACCACTGTAGCTTGATTCTGCCTTGTAACACGGGACAGTTACCCTGGTGGAAGATGTCGCCGCCGTCAGGGAAGACATTAAGTACGAAGGAATACAGGTCGTCTCCAGCAGTAAACATGCAATTCACATCTGCCGTGGAACCTTCGACAGAGCCATAGGACGGACGAAAACCCAGTTCAGTGTCTGCTGTAGCATAATACTGCCTCCACCGACCTGCGTCCATGGGACGGTAAGTTGGGGGATATTGGTGTAGTAACTTGGAGCGCAAAACGGTGATCTGCTGGAGGTTCAACAACGTGCGATAAACGGTATGTTCGGAAACAGTTGTGCCTGCACCACCATTATGCTCTGTCTTTAGATCTGCCACAGATCGCTACCCATTCTGCTTAATGGGCAAACCTCCGACCTTCGTGTTCTGTGATAAGGTATGGACGTTCAACAGCTTGTCGCCTGCTCGTGGTTTCACAGTCTTTCGTCTATTTTCCGTTGATACGACAGTAGCGACCGAACAGCAGACCAGCTTCATCGTTTCCGAGATGTTCGTTCCCAGGCGCAGCGTCTTCACGGTCTGTACTTTGTTGAGCGACGTATCTCAGTGGATTTTCCCATTTGCGTCCTAATGTTGTGGCGGACCTCCTTCAGCAACTCGACATAGTATGTACTCAACAAGTCTTGTAGTTTGTAAGAGGTCCATGGTTAAGGAATTTGTTGATAGCGCACTCAAGCAGATGTAATTTCGAATGATTGCTCACGCTCTGCCTGCGATATGTAAGCTATAAGAGAATCTCAGACCAGAGAGCAGTTGTCAGCTGTAGGAACTGTGTGGCTGTAGGAGCAGGTAGTTGGTAGCAGTCGTGTGTATCGTGTTGGCTGGGCCGGTCGTGGGGAGCGATGGCGGAGCCTGAGCGTTGTAGCATAAGGTAAAAGCAGCCTCGCGCATATGTGCTACTGTTATATCAAGTCACATGTAAATGTTTTTAAAAAAATCTGTTTCTTATAAAAATTAACTTTCGACAATCATTCATCTCAATTAAAAGAATTTATTAATTTCTTCAATCCACGGTCATCCAGATTATTGTAAAGAAAAATCTATTGTTTCTTTTTATACATGAAAAATCTATCGGCCAACATTGCACAGGGTTGTGGCAGGAAACTTCTTATAGGAGCAGATATATATGCGTTATCCGGTGACTTTATTGCGGTAAGAATTTTCAATTTATTCAGAATGATCTTTCAGGGCCATGACGCAGCACTGCTGACGTCCAAATTTACCAGTTTAGATTCACAGTCAGTTAATTATTGTAAGGTTATATATGAGTCACATTTTTTATTAGGTTAGTCACATTGTATTATTGATAGGTTACGAAATTTTTTTATTCGGAGGCTACACTGAATGTGAATGATATAAATAATTATATGGTTTACTGTTGGGGGATATATTTTTACTGTTGGGAGGTTGCAAGCTGTCCATAATTGCGGAAGTGTTGCTGGTGCACAATCTTATACACGCACTGACCTCTCGATTATGTTCTATAAATGTTCGAAGGGATTCATGTCGGAAGATCTTGGTGGACAAATCATTCGCTCGAATTGTCTAGAAACAATTGTATTCCGGCGACTGAAGTATTGTCATCCATAAAAATTCCGTCGCTGTTTCGGAACATGAGGTACATGAATGGCTGCAAATAGTCTCCAGGTAGCCGAACATAACCGTTTCCAATCAGTGATCGGTTCAGTTGCACCAGAGGTCCCAAGCCCATTCTACACTACTGGCCATTAAAACTGCTGCACCACGAAGATGGCGTGCTACAGACGCGAAATTTAACCGACAGGAAGAAGATGCTGTGATATGCAAATGATTAGCTTTTCAGGGCATTCACACAAGGTTGGCGCCGGTGGCGACACCTACAACGTGCTGACATGAGGAAAGTTTCCAACCGATTTCTCATACACAAACAGCAGTTGACAGGCGTTGCCTGGTGAAACGATGCTGTGATGCCTCGTGTAAGGAGGAGAAATGCATACCATCACGTTTCCGACTTTGATAAAGGTCGGATTGTAGCTTATCGCGATTGCGGTTTATCGCATCTCGTCATTGCTGCTCACGTTGGTCGAGATCCAAAAACTGTTAGCAGAATATAGAATCGGTGGGTTCAGGAGGTTAATACGGAACGCCTTGCTGGATCCCAACAGCCTCGTATCACTAGGAGTCTAGATGACAGGCATCTTATCCGCATGGCTGTAACGGATCGTGCACACGCGTCTCGATCCCTGAGTCAACAGGTGGGGACGTTTTGAAGACAACAACCATCTGCATCAGTTCGACGACGTTTGCAGCAGCATGGACTATCAGCTCTGAGATCGTGGCTGCGGTTACCCTTAACGCTGCATCACAGACAGCAGCGCTGGCGATGGTACTCAACGACGAACCTGGGTGCACGAATGGCAAAACGTCATTTTTTTTTTTCAGATGAATCCAGGTTCTGTTTACAGCATCACGATGGTCTCATCGCGGTGAACGCACTTGGAAGCGTGTATTCGTCATCGCCATACTGGTGTATCATCCAGTGTGATGGTATGGGGTGCCATTGGTTACACGTTTTGATCACCACTTTTTCGCATTGACGACAATTTGAAAAGTGGACGTTAGATTTCAGATGTGTTATTACCCGTGTCTCTACCCTTCATTAGATTCCTGCGAAACCCTACAGTTCAGCACGATAATGGACGACCGCATATTGCACGTCCTGTACGGGCCTTACTGATTACAGAAAATGTTCGACTGCTGCCCTGGCCAGCACATCCTCCATGTCTCTCACCAATTGAAAACGTCTGGTCAATGGTGGCCGAGCAACTGGCTGGTCACGATACGATAGTCACTACTGTTGATGAACTGTGGTATCGTGTTGAAGCTGCATGAGCAGCTGTACCTGTACAAGCCATCCTAGCTCTGTTTGACTCAATGCCCAGGCGTATGAAGGCCGTTTTTACGGCCAGAGGTGGTTGTTCTGGGTACTGATTTCTCAGGATCTAAGCACCCACATTGCGTGAAAATGTAACCACATATCAGTTCTAGTATAATATATTTGTCCATTGAATATGCATTTATCATCTACATTTCTTCTTGGTGTAGCAATTTTAATAGCCAGTAGTGTATAAAACATAGCCTACACCGCAATGGAACCACCACTATCTTGCACAATGCATTGATGACAAATTGGGTCTATGGGTCATAGGGTCTGCGCACACTTGGACGATACGATCTGCTCTTAGTACCCGAAATTAGGACCCATCTAACCAGGCCAGTGGTTTCCAGTCGTCTCGGGTCCAACCAATTGGTCACCTGCCCAGGAGAAGCGCTGGAGACGATGTCGTGATGCTAGCAAGGGCTGTCGCGCCGCTAATCTGCTGCATCATCATCATCATCATCAGTGTTTTGCCGAAAGGCAGGTTTTCACATGGTAGTTCTCCAGGCTGTCCGGTCTGCATAATTTCCTCTTCCCTTTATGTCGTCTATCGTCTTGTATCTTCTTCTTCCTCTGAGTCTTCTCCCACAAACTAATCCTTCCAAAGCATCTACTAGCAAGCACTCCCTTCTCAATGAATGTCCCAACCAGTTCTTTTTCCTTTCTCTTACAATCTTCAGCAGACATCTTCTCTGACCAACCCTTTCCAATACTCTTTCATTACTCACTCTTTCGATCCAGCATATTCTCTCCATTCTCCTTCACATCCACATCTCAAATGCTTCTAACCTTTTTCCATCCTCTCGTCTCAGTGTCCATGTTACTGCCCCATATAGTGCCACACTGCAGACAAAACATTTTCCAAGCCTTTTCCTTAGTCCTTTATCTAATTTGCCACATAAGAGTCTCGTCTTTCTGTTGAATGCCTCCTTCGGTATGGCAATTCGAGTTTTCACCTCCTGGTGACATCTCAAGTCTTCAGTTATTGTGCTTCCGAGATATTTAAATTCACTTACTTGGCTAATGGTAGATTGTCCTATTTTAGTACTGGACAGTCTGCGTCTTGTACTGATGACCATACTCTTTGTTTTTGCTGTGTTTATTTGCATCCAATATTCCAGACAAGCTTCATTCAGATCTTTGAGCATGTTATTCACTGTCCGCTCACTTTGTGCCACTAATATCATGTCATCAGTAAATCTTATACACTCTATTCTCTATCCGCCAATACATATTCCTCTTTTCCCATCTAAACTTTTCGCAATACTCTCTTCAAAGTCTACGTTAAACAACAGTGGGGAAAGGCAACAACCTTGTCTAACACCTCGTCCAACGCTGCTTCCTTCTGACATTTCATTTCCAATCCTTATCCTTACTTTCTGGTGTAAATATAGATTCTGTATCAGACGTCTCTCTTTCCAATCTACTCCTTTGCTCTTCAAGATATCCATCAGCTTTTTCCACTGAACTGTGTCAAAAGCCTTTTCTAAATCTACAAAAACAGCAAAGATTTCTCAACCCTTTTCCATATATCTTTCCCCTATAGTTCTTAGCAGGCCAATAGCATCTCTTGTTCCTTTTCCTCTTCTAAATCCGAAGTGCTCCTCTGCAATCCCTGTATCCAGCTTGCCATATAACCTTCTATTCAGCACTCTTAGCAAGACTTTAGCTGCATGAGAAATTAGACTGATGGTCCGCTGCTCTTCACATTTCTTAGTATTTCTCTTTTTCTCTATTGGTATCATAACTGTTGCAGCGAAGTCCTCAGGCCATTCCTCTTTGACATATATCTCGTTACAGAGGTAGACTATTTTTTTTCTTGCCTTGTTTCCCAGATTCTTCAACAGTTCTGCTGGCAATTCCTATTATTCATATCCTTCAGCGCCTTTTCTACTTCTGCTTCCAAGATGGTAAATCCTTTTCTATCTTCCTGCACATATTACTCCTCTTCAACCTTAGTTTCGCTTTGTAGACATTCAATATATTCTTGCCATCTCCCGGAGTAGACAACATTCCATTAGAACTACTGACGGCCTTGGGAGAGCCAGTCATGACAAAACTCTACCAGCTGGTGAACAAGATGTATGAGACAGGCGAAATACCCTCAGACTTCAAGAAGAATATAATAATTCCAATCCCAAAGAAAGCAGGTGCTGACAGATGTGAAAATTACCGAACTATCAGTTTAATAAGCCACGGCTGCAAAATACTAACGCGAATTCTTTACAGACGAATGGAAAAACTGGTAGATGCAGACCTCGGGGAGGATCAGTTTGGATTCCGTCGAAATGTTGGAACACGTGAGGCAATACTGACCTTACGACTTATCTTAGAAGAAAGATTAAGAAAAGGCAAACCTACGTTTCTAGCATTTGTAGACTTAGAGAAAGCTTTTGACAATGTTGACTGGAATACTCTTTTTCAAATTCTAAAGGTGGCAGGGGTAAAATACAGGGAGCGAAAGGCTATTTATATTTTGTACAGAAACCAGATGTCAGTAATAAGAGTCGAGGGGCATGAAAGGGAAGCAGTAGTTGGGAAAGGAGTGAGACAGGGTTGTAGCCTCTCCCCGATGTTATTCAATCTGTATATTGAGCAAGCAGTAAAGGAAACAAAAGAAAAATTTGGAGTAGGTATTAAAATTCATGGAGAAGAAGTAAAAACTTTGAGGTTCGCCGATGACATTGTAATTCTGTCAGAGACGGCAAAGGACTTGGAAGTGCAGTTGAACGGAATGGACAGTGTCTTGAAAGGAGGATATAAGATGAACATTAACAAAAGCAAAACGAGGATAATGGAATGTAGTCAAATTAAATTGGGTGATGCTGAGGGAATTAGATTAGGAAATGAGACACTTAAAGTAGTAAAGGAGTTTTGTTATTTAGGAAGTAAAATAACTGATGATGGTCGAAGTAGAGAGGATATAAAATGTAGACTGGCAATGGCAAGGAAAGCGTTTCTGAAGAAGAGAAATTTGTTAACATCGAATATAGATTTATGTATCAGGAAGTCGTTTCTGAATGTATTTGTTTGGAGTGTAGCCATGTATGGAAGTGAAACATGGACGATAACTAGTTTGGACAAGAAGAGAATAGAAGCTTTCGAAATGTGGTGCTACAGAAGAATACTGAAGATAAGGTGGATAGATCACGTAACTAATGAGGAGGTATTGAATAGGATTGGGGAGAAGAGGAGCTTGTGGCACAACTTGACAAGAAGAAGGGATCGGTTGGTAGGACATGTTTTGAGGCATCAAGGGATCACAAATTTAGCATTGGAGGGCAGCGTGGAGGGTAAAAATCGTAGAGGGAGACCGAGAGATGAGTACACTAAGCAGATTCAGAAGGATGTAGGTTGCAGTAGGTACTGGGAGATGAAGCAGCTTGCACAGGATAGAGTAGCATGGAGAGCTGCATCAAACCAGTCTCAGGACTGAAGACAACAACAACAACAACATCTGTTCAAAACCTCCTGTGGTTCTTCTGCTAGAGTACCATCCGCTCTTTCTATTTCCATGTTATTCCTCTTTCTTTTACGTTCAAAAACTATCTCACTAGCCAGTCTAAACAACATTTCATACTTTCCCTCTCTCTCCATTTTCTCTATTTTGTCGCATTTCTGTTTCATCCATTTTTCTCTTGCTTCTTCAGTCTCTCTTCTTAATTCATTATTCAGTTTCCTGTACCTCTTTTTGCCTTCTTCAGTTTCTACACTTTTCCACTTTCTGCACTCTTCCAGCTTTTTCAACATATTTTCTGTTATCCATTCTTTCCTGGTGCTTTGGGGCACTCTAATTCCTAGTACTTCTTTGGCAGAGTCCATGAGTCCTTCCCTCATTTTTATCCACTTGTCATTAACACTTTCATCAACACTGCCTATTTACCATTTTTCCATAAATCTGTTCTCCAAATCTGATGCCTTTCCTACCTCTGAGTCTTTCTATGTTTAGTCTTTCCTTTGCTTTACCTCTCCAGACTTTTTTGAACTGCACTTGTATTCCTCCCATCACTAGGTTGTGGTCTGAATTTATATCCGCTCCTGGATAAGCTTTAGCGTTCTTCAAACAGTTCCTAAACCTTTTTTGTATCAGGATGTAGTCCAGCTGATATCTTTTCCTATTCGAATTTGATATCCACGTGTCACGTCTCTTTTTGTGGTGTTCAAATAATGTGTTACCCACTGCTAATGAATTTTCTTTACAGAAACTAATTAGTCGGTCACCTCTCTTATTTCTTATTACTAATCCAAATTTTCATACTTTATCTTCATCTCTTCCGTCGCCCACCACTGCATTCCAGTCCCACATGATAATAATGCTGGCATTTCTGTTTTCTTTCTAGATGAGTTCTTGTATTTTCTCATAATATTCTTCCACTTTCTCATTTCTGTGCTGGCTGGTTGGCATATATACCTGTATTAATACCAGATCTTTTGAACTACCCTTCAGTCATGTCATCATCAGTCTTCCATCAATATATTGTACCTTCATTACCTTATTTTTCAACTTTTGCCCCATTAATATTCCTACTCCGTTTTCACCAATCTTGATTTTCTCTGAGTAAAAGAGTTTATAATCTCCACTTTCTACATCCCCATTACCTCCTCATCTCATTCCACACAAACTGAGGGCATCTAATCTGTTCCTTTTCATCTCCTGTTTTGCATTCTCTAGCTTCCCCAAAGAGAAAAGGTGCCTCTTCTGCCAGCTCCGCCGTACCGAAGCCCATCTTCTCCGCCTTCGCTGCCATTTGGGTCTTCACCGTATCCCTGCCAAGGGGCCCTCACGAGGTACTATCACCCGAGCCAGGTGAACCAAGGTTATTTTAATGAGGTGTTACTCCTCCCCCTCCTCCTTTCTCAACCGGGCTTGGGACCGGCTGTGGCGGAGTTTCATCTGCTGCCTTATCCCATTATTGCCCGATTTCACCGCACTGTCTAAACGGATACGTTCGTCGTTCGCCCTACAATTATTTTTGTGGTTATTTCACGCAGTGTTGCTTGTCTTTTAGCACTGAAAACTCTACGCAAACACCGTTGCTCTCGGTCGTTAAGTGAAGGACGTCGGCCACTGCGCTTTTTTTGTTGAGAGATAATGTCAGAAATTTGGCTTTATCAGCATTCGTTTAAAGTCTATTAATTCCCGCAGTTAGGCCGTAAACACGTTGGACAACTTTTCACACAATCACATGAGAACAAAGACAGCTCCACCAAAGTACTGCCCTTTTAAACCTTGCATACGCGATGCTACTGTCATCTGTGCGTATCAAGTCAGTGTATATACAACGGGCTCCAAAATATAGGCTACACATTATTATTGCAGGTGAAGTAGCTTTCACTGAATCTACACTACACTGCGAGGTGAGTCAGATAAATGACAGTATTCTTCAACACTGTCACTAAATCTCTGCAAACAACAACCGGAACATTTTAACGGTTGTTCAGTTCCTCGACGACAGAAATCCGCTCCTTGTTCACGTAGTCATTCTGGAACCACTGGTGAATGTTCTCGCACTTGAAAGATCTGTTTCCCGCAGGAATCCTTTCAGTTTGCTGAAAAGATGGAAATCGTATGGTGCGAGATCTGGACTTCCCGGTCAGAATCAGCCACGTCTGTGCCGCCATGGTCAAATTTTTCGCGCCATTTCACTGCTGCTGGGCGCGACATTGCTTGTGGTCCATACAGCGCCAGAATTTCACACTGAATCTGTTCACAATTTAGGCGTTGTGCACACGAGATTCGTGATCTTTACTGCACTTGGAAGTTTGGAGTACATTTCTAGATGTCGCTTCATATACGAGGGTGAGTCAAATGAAAACCTTAAATTTGTAATAACAAATCGAAATTTAGCTCCGTTATCCTGTAAGTTGGTAAGCGTGCTACAAACATCGTGCAGATTGGCCTGTAGATGGCAGCATCGTGCAGATGCACACATACCGTCGCAATATCACTATAAATATGGCCGCCCCACTTGCAACTTGCACCAGGGAAGAACAGTGTTCTGTTATTCGGTTTTTGCTTAGTGAAGGTGTGAGACCTATTGAGATTCATCGACGAATGAAAGTTCGGTACGGTAAAGCATGTTTGTCACAGCAGCAAGTCTACGAATGGAGTAGGAAGTTCGCGAATGGTGAGACTTCAGTGGAAGATGCTCCTCGTGCAGGTGAGGCACCACGAGTTGTGACTCCATAGAACATTGCAGCAGTTGAAGCCATAGTGAAAGAAAACCGCCGAGTGACACTGAATGACGCAATAGGAAGGAAGACGTTCCGTTCTGATGAAGAGGTACGCCACACGGTGCATGAGTGGTTGTGCCTACTACCAAAAGAATTTTTTTGTAAATGAATTTATGCACTTTGTAAGCGCTGGAGGACTCGCATTGAGCATGGGGGAGATTATGTTGAAAAGTGATACAGTTTTGTACCACTTCTGCACAATAAACAATATTTTAAAAAATAATTAATGTTTTCATTTGAGTCATCCTTGTAATTCGTATGCTGTGGTGCATCTGTTATCTGTACCGCAGCACAGTTGTGTCTGCAGGAAACCCAGAACATAAACTCTCTTCTGACTGTGTGCCACTGTTGTTGCACAGTAGTCTTAGCGCGAGACGAAACGTGTATCTCATCTTCTGAAGTCCCCATGTGCTCTCCTTACAGCTTCAAGTGTCGCCATAGGGTGGCATTCAATCGCGTGGTGTTTGGTTGCCATAACGTTTCGGCTCATCACTGTAGGTTCAACCTTTGATGAGGTATATCTCTAGTCTTTGTTCTTCTTCATCTCTTGTCGCTAACAGCGTTGCACTGAGGTGACAAAGGTATTGGCATAGAGATATGCACATGTAGAATGTGGAAATAATATGACGTACACAACGTATGAAAGGTTAGTACATCACCAGAACTGTCATTTGTACTCGGCTGATCCATGTGAAAAGATTTCCGAACGGATTATGGCCGTACAACGGGAATTAACAGACTTTGAACGCGGAATGCTGGTTCTACCTAGATGCATGAGACATACCACTTCGGAAATCGCTAGAGGATTCAATATTCCATGCCAAAAGTGTGTCGAGGGTACCAAATTTCAGGCATTACCTCTCACCGAGGAAAAAGCAGTGGATGACAGCCTTCACTTAACGATCGAGAGAAGCGCTGTTTGCGTAGAGTTGTCAGTGCTAAAAGGAGAGCAACACTACGTGAAATAACCACAGAAATCAATGTCGTATGTACGAGGAACGTATCCCTAAGGACAAGGTGGCGAAATTTGATGTTCATGGACTATGGCAGCAGACGACAGAGGTGATTCTTTGCTAACAGCGCGACATCTCTGCAGTGCCTCTGGTGACAATATCAGTTAGACCCAAGACGACTGCAGAAAACAGTGGCCTGGTCAGATGAGGCCCGATTTCAGACGGGAAGAGCTGATGGGAGGGCCGGGGTGGGGCGCAGACCCCATGAAGCCACGGACGCAAGTTTCAACATGCTACTGGTGCCTCCATAACGGTGTGGGCTGTGTTCTCATGGAATGAAGTGTATCCTCCAGTCCAATTAAACTTTGACTGGGAATGTTTATGTACAGCTACTTGGGTACCACCTGCAACCATTCATGGACTTCATGTTCCCAAACAAAGATGGAATTTTTATGTACGACAATGAGCCATGTCAGCGGGCCACAACTGTTCGAGATGGCTTTGCAGAACATTCTTGATAATTAGAGCGAATGATATGGCCAGCGAGATCACCCGACACGAATCTCGTTGAACATTTAAGGGGTTAAATAGAGATGTCACTGCGTGCACATAATCCTTGCACCAGCAACACTTTGACAATTGTGGAGGGCTGTAGAGGCAGCACAGCCCAATATTCCTGCAGGGGACTTCCACCGATTTGTTGAGTCCTCGCCATGTCGAGATGCCCCGCTACGCCTGGCAAAAGATGGTCTGAATCGATCTGTGTCGATCTCAGGGGGACCCCATAACATTTATCACCTAAGTGTGCAATATCTATTGGCATTAAACTCGTCACTCGCATTAGCTACAAGCCACAGAATGCTGTGGACAGATATATCTTTAAAACCCGGTGAGAGCATACCATGGACAAATATATGCGTCACACCCAATTGTATACATGCTGTTAACTTCCTCTGGCCATAGAAGTGTGCCATAGTGTGATATATAGTTCAACGTGAACCCTCGAACCACAGCTCAACTACCCATATTTCGTATATGCAAATCACTTCCAAATGTGCAAAATATCAGATAAATATTGCAGGATTGACCAGGTGCCTAACAGATGACCTTCGGATCAGTAGTATAGCTCTCAACCAGTGAGCCACCAAACCACACTAATGGGTATTAATACCGCATTGATACCGTTAAATTAAAATTAAGTGATAATATCATGGATTGTGTAATAACAGTATAAATTTCAAGGTTAAAAATTGTCACCTGAAGTGAAATGAATGACGAATATGCTAGTAATTGCAATGTTTTAAGTCTCTGGAACCTCCTCATCAGGCTATCGACCAGTGCTGCCCCCAACACCCACTGGTCGTGACTATCCAGATCTCCATTCCGACCTCCATCAAGATGGATGGTCGGTCATCTTTGTCTGGACCCCAGGTCACGTTGGGATCCCAGTGAACGAATATGCTGACCTGTTGGCCAAGTTAGCCACCAGAACGACGACTTTGGAGTTGGGGGTTCAGTACTTGGCCTGCAGTCGACTCTCCACCATCAGCTGAGCACCGATTGGTGTGCCCTGCTTTCGCCAAACAAACTGCAAGAAATAAGCCACCGTTCCATGTGACAGTCGCCCCTTTGTGCTTCTCACAGAGAATATGCCATTCTCTGTCAGCTTCACATTGGCCCCATTTGGCTGACCCAATGCCACAGTCTACAACATGAGGATCCACCCCACTGTCGGTGTGGTGCCAATCTGATGGGTGCCCACATCCTTCTGGAACGCCCTAATCTGGCCACTCTATAGTGAAACCCTAAGCCTGCACATACGCTACCTCTGGTGCTAGTGGATGACGTCAGAGTCGCTGATATGGTTTCACATTTTACCCAGTAAGTTGGTTTCTACTCCTATGTCTGAGGGAGGGCACAATGGCATCATCAGTCGCTTGAGATTTGGAGGGGTATCCCCTCCCCTGCTCCAATCCATGCGATGGTCAGTGATCCAGCCTGGCTCTTGACCTTCCCACCATTCGAGTCCTTATTCTCTAACTCATGTATCGTAACTGTCTCGTCGGTGTTATTGTCTTCCCTGAAGTTTTATAAACTTCCCTGTTCTGCTCATTTTTATTGTGATAATGGAGGGAGAGGAAACTCCAGTCCCATGCAGACGGTGCACCTCCCTCTTCATGTGTTTTGGGTGCCTCCAGCTGTTTTCTGAGTGGAGCAACACACCCCCACTCTCCCGCTTACCTGTCACTCACGTCTGCTTGCTTCTACTAGTATCTTTTGCTTTTATTGATCCTCAGTTACAACACGTTCATCAGGGTTTGCCTTCTGCATCCTGCCACTCTGAGGACACTTCCCAGATTGACACATATATGATGGACCTACTGGTAGCCATGTAGTTTGGTCTCTTAAACCCCATCAATCCTACAGACAAGGGACATCAGAGTAATAAGTAAAAATAGTAACTTGATTTACTATAAAAACCTCTTGCAGGAATTAAAGTTTATAGTAATATCAAGGAGCACATTTAATAATCTTTTATCCACATTAAGAAAACGTCAGTTGGTAGTCTCCTAAACTTCTGCTTATAATTATAGAGGATGAACGAATTTGAAGTTAAATATAGCAGGAGAAAACTAATGGAAAACTCAAAATAACATTTTCTTCCTGGGATAAATATGTGCTGTGAACTGCCCAAGGAAAGTAAGAGGACAACTAAAACCGATAAATTTATAAAATACATCTTACATAACTATGCTATATATTTTATTTTCCTATAGAACTGATTACTGATTGGTAGAAATCTGACATAAAGTAATAGTAAAAAATTTATCCTAGAACATACCTTTAGAATGTAATACATAGTGCTGCAATATCTTAATTTAAGGTCAAGTACGTGTAATATTAATCTACTTTCAGTTCCTTGAACTCAATATTTAATTTAGAAAAGTGTGAAGGATATGTGCGTGTGTGTGTACAAAAGCCGTATAATTCTTAAGGAACTAAACACATAAGTACTTTTGGCTTCTATGTACGATTAAGATTAGCTTTCGGTTTTCTCTTTTTGTTGAGATAAATATCGAGTAGCACTTTAAAAAGAATCCATCGAGGATAAACAGGTAACTAATTTCACCACAGAATGTAGAGAAAAAGATACAATGCGAAAGTACAGTGTAGTGCAACTGACATATACTCGTAGGACTACATTTATAATAATAATGCACTCTTATTATAGTGATTGAAACGGGAGTGATACGTGAAATGTACTATGTATTTGTCGCTATTGAAAAACCAATCATAAATTCTAAAAATAATTTAACTTCTTATATACTGAAAATAACCAGTGTGTCTTTTCATGAATTAATCAAAATTAATTGTTGTGTGATGTCGTTAGGTTAGTTTAAGTAGTTCTAAGTTCTAGGGAACTGATGACCGTAGATGTTAAGTCCCATACTGCTCAAGAGCCATTTTTTAATTAAAATTATTAAGTGATTCCCACGAACCTACTATGCTGTCATAGTAGGAGAGGTGATACTACTACATGGCGCGTCCCAGGTGGCGGATAGGGAAGTCCTCACCAGTTTACTGGCGGACGTGAGTGAAATAAAATAACTCTCACAGAGCAAACACACCCTCTGCAGTTAACAACTGGTAGTTGTAAATCGGAGCTTGCTCCTACTAAGGTTGACAACCTTCGTAAGTAAAAAATGGAAAGGTCTTTTAGGAGAAAAATTCCACCGTCCTGCTCAAAAAGGCAGGGAAAGGCTACATCGCATTTGGTGGGTAGTCAACTAGAAGACAGCAACGAATCGGAGCGTTTGAAACCATCCAAATGCACACTAAAACACAAAAAGAAGATTAAACATGAGCAAATAAATTATATAGAAACACACAACATAACCTCACTACTTCAGAACGGAAAACTCAAGGAGCTCACAGATGAACTAATTAAACAAAAAAATTAATAACAGGGATCCCAGAAATGAGAAACACCACAGAGGACCCATTCCAATCACAAGGATACAGAATTTATAATGGGAAACCAGGACCGATGGCAATGAAACAATGTCCCCAGTTTCGAACAGGGTTTTTAGTAAACATAAAAATAATAGATTCAGTTACGGATTTCCAAGCAGTACCACCAAGAATTGTGACTCTAAGCTTTAAAACAAGGAATAAAACCTATACAATAATAAATGCTCATGCCCAACAAATGAAAAAAACTGTCTAACAAAAACAAAGGAAGAGGTAGATAAATTTTGGGACCTTCTAGAACAAACTGTGAACAGAGTAAATAAAAATAATGTAAAAATCTTATTGGGAGATTTCAATGCTCAGTTGGGAAAAGATAGGAAATATAAAGATATAATTGGAAAATGGAGTCCACATAAATTTACGAACAAAAAATGTCAAAGGCTTGTAGAACTCTGCACAGAACACAACCTTATATCTAAATCAACATACTTTAAGAGGAAGCCAAGTAAACTTAAAACATGGAAACATCCAGACTGGATGAAGGGCGAGTGGCAGCTAGACCATGTCTGTATGGACAAAAAATTTCATAAGGAGATCCACAATGTTAAAGTACTGAGAGGAGTAGAGACAGGCTCAGGCGATTTTATGGTTAAAATTAAAATCAAATTCACTCCGTTAAAGAAGAAGTCTGGAAAAACCAATAAAATCAAAAGGAGGTTTGACCCACATCAGCTAATTAAAAATAATAAGTATCAACAGATATCACACACCATCAAATTAACAGATGACCTAGAACAACTACTGCATAATCTTAAAAAAGAAGCACAGAATCTAGCTCCCTTGAACCCACGAAGGAAACGTGCATGGTGGACATCAGAATGTGACAAATTCCATAAAGATAGACACCAAGAATGCTTAAAGTTTCAGACCTATAAAACTGAAGAAAACGCCATCAACCTAAAAAATGAAAGAAAAAAATTCACACAAAATATTAGAAGAATCAAGAGAGGATTTCATAAAGATATTATAAACTCTATAGAAGGTATTTATCATAAAACCAACTTCAGGAACTATTATAAAATCTTGGGAAACAACTACAACAATATGAGACCCCTACACTAATATTCCACCCCCCCCCCCACATGAATCATGGACTTTACCGTTGGTGGGGAGGCTTGCGTGCCTCAGTAATACAGATAGCCGTACCGTAGAAACAACCACAACGGAGGGATATCTGTTGAGAGGCCAGACAAACGTGTGGTTCCTGAAGAGGGGCAGCAGCCTCTTCCGTAGTTGCAAGGGCAACAGCCTGGATGATTGACTGATCTGGCCTTGTAACAATAACCAAAACGGCCTTGCTGTGCTGGTACTGCCAACGGCTGAAAGCAAGGTGAAACTACGGCCATAATTTTTCCACAGGGCCTGCAGCTCTACTGTATGATTAAATGATGATGGCGTCCTCTTGTATAAAATATTCCGGACGTAAAATAGTCCACCATTCGGATCTCCGGGCGGGGACTACTCAGGAGGACGTTGTTATCAGGAGAAAGAAAACTGGCGTTCTACGGATCGGAGCGTGGAATGTCAGATCCCTTAATCGGGCAGGTAGGTTAGAAAATTTAAAAAGGGAAATGGACAGGTTAAAGTTAGATATAGTCTGAATTAGTGAAGTTCGGTGGCAGCAGGAACAAGACTTCTGGTCAGGTGACTACAGGGTTATAAACACAAAATCAAATAGGGGTAATGCAGGAGTAGGTTTAACAATGAATAGGAAACTAGGAATGCGGGTAAGCTACTACAAACAGCATAGTGAACGAATTATTGCGGCCAAGACAGATATGAAGCCCACACCTACTACAGTAGTACAAGTTTACATACCAACTAGCTCCGCAGATGACGAAGAAATTGAAGAAATGAATGATGAAATAAAAGAAATTATTCAGATAGTGAAGGGACATGAAAATTAATAGTCTTGGGTGACTGGAATTCGAGTGTAGGAAATGCGAGAGAAGGAAACGTAGTAGGTGAATATGGATTGGGGCTAAGAAATGAAAGAGGAAGACGCCTGGTAGAATTTTGCACAGAGCACAACTTAGTCATAGCTAACACTTGGTTTAAGAATCATGAAAGAAGGTTGTATACATGGAAGAACCCTGGAGATACTAAAAGGTATCAGATAGATTATATAATGGTAAGACAGAGATTTAGGAACCAGGTTTTAAATTGTAAGACATTTCCAGGGGCAGATGTGGACTCTGACCACAATCTATTGGTTGCGACCTGTAGATTAAAACTGAAGAAACTGCAATAAGGTGGAACTTAAGGATATGGGAGCTGGATAAACTGAAAGAACCAGAGGATGTACAGAGTTTCAGGGAGATCATAATCGAACAATTGTCAGGAATGGGGGAAAGAAATACAGTAGAAGAAGAATGGGTAGCTTTGAGGTATGAAGTAGTGAAGGCAGCAGAGGATCAAGTAGGTAAAAAGACGAGGGCTAGTGGAAATCCTTGGGTAACAGAGGAAATATTGAATATAATTGATGGAAGGAGGAAATATAAAAATGCAATAAATGAAGCAGGCAAAAAGGAATACAAACGTGTCAAAAATGAGATCGACAGGAAGTGCAAAATGGCTAAGCAGGGATGGCTAGAGGACAAATGTAAGAATGTAGAGGCACATGTCATTAGGGGTAAGATAGATACTGCCTACAGGAAAATTAAAGAAACCTTTGGAGATAAGATAATCACATGTTTGAACATCAAGAACTCAGATGGAAACCCAGTTCTAAGCAAAGAAGGGAAAGCAGAAAGTTGGAAGGAGTATATAGAGCGTCTATACAAGGGCGATGTACTTGAGGACAATATTATGGAAATGGAAGAGGATGTAGATGAAGATGAAACTGGAGATACGATACTGCGTGAAGGGTTTGACACAGCACTGAAAGACCTGAGTCGAAACAAGGCCCCAGGAGTAGACAACATTCCATTGGGACTACTGACGGCCTTGGGAGAGCCAGTCCTGACAAAACTCTACCATCTGGTGAGCAAGATGTATAAAACAGGCGAAATACCCTCAGACTTCAAGAGGAATATAATAATTCCAGTCCCAAAGAAAGCAGGTGTTGACAGATGTGAAAATTACCGAACTATCAGTTTAATAAGCCATAGCTACATAAAACTAACACGAATTCTCTACAGACGAATGGAAAAACTAGTAGGAGCCGACCTCGGGGAAGATCAGTTTGGATTCCGTAGAAATACTAGAACACGTGAGGCAATCCTGACCTTACGACTTATCTTAGAAGAAAGATTAACGAAAGGCAAACCTACGTTTCTAGCATTTGTAGACTTAGAGAAAGCTTTTGACTATGTTGACTGGAATACTCTCTTTCAAATTATAAAGGTGGCAGGATTAAAATACAGGGAGCGAAATGCTATTTACAATTTGTACAGAAACCAGAGGTCAGTTATAAGAGTCGAAGGACATGAAAGGGAGGCAGTGATTGGGAAGGGAGTGAGACAGGGTTGTAGCCCCTCCCCTATGTTATTCAATGTGTATATTGAGCACGCAGTTAAGGAAACAAAAGAAAAATTCGGAGTAGGTATTAAAACCCATGGAGCAGAAATAAAAACTTTGAGTTTCACCGATGACATTGTAATTCTATCAGAGACAGCAAGGAACTTGGAAGAGCAGTTGAATGGAATGGACAGTGTCTTGAGAGGAGTATATAAGATGAACATCAACAAAAACGAAACGAGGATAATGGAATGTAGCCGAATTACACTTAAAGTAGTAAAGGAGTTTTGCTATTTGGGGAGCAAAATAACTTATGATGGTCGAAGTAGAGAGGATATAAAATGTAGACTGGCAATGGCAAGGAAAGCGTTTCTGATGAAGAGAAATTTGTTAACAATGAGTATAGATTTAAGTGTCAGGAAGTCATTTCTGAAAGAATTTGTATGGAGTGTAGCCAGGTATGGAAGTGAAACATGGACGATAAATAGTTTAGACAAGAAGAGAATAGAAGCTTTCGAAATCTGGTGCTACAGAAGAATGCTGTGGATTAGATGGGTGGATCACATAACTAATGAGAAAATATTGAATAGGTTTGATGAGAAGAGAATTTTGTGGCACAACTTGACCAGAAGAAGGGATCGGTTGGTAGGACATGTTGTGAGGCATCAAGGGATCACCAATTTAGTATTGGAGGGTAGCGTGGAGTGTAAAAATCGTAGAGGGAGACCAAGAGATGAATACAGTAAGCTGATTCAGAAGGATGTAGGTTGCAGTAGGTACTGGGAGATGCAGAAGCTTGCACAGGATAGAGTAGTATGGTGACCTGCATCAAAACAGTCTCGGAACTGAACACCACAACAACAACACTAATACTGAAAGATGAAGATGGTAGAATGACGCACAGTAACAAGGAAAATGAAGAAATCATGGCAAAAGTATTGAACAAACTTCTGAATTGCGAGGAACCCAAAGAGTCCTTACAAATCAACATGAATACCCCAATGAAAACGAAACCTAACAAACTAGACCCTCCAACTTTCCAAGAAGCAGAAAAAATTCTTAAAGAACAGAAAATATTATAAGGCATTTGGAGAAGATCAGTTTTTTGTTGAAATGTGGAAATATGCAAGTGACACATGGCTTTAACAAAAATTTGGGTAACAGAATGATTTCCTGAACTTTGGACCACTGCTATGTTCCACCCACTACACAAAAAGGGAGATAAGAGCAACCCAGACAACTACAGAGGTATCTCTCTCCTAGATTGCACATACAAAATTCTATCCTAGACCCTATATTAAAGAATGAAGGAAAATTAGAACGGGAGTTAGGGGAATATCAGGGAGGTTTCAGACCATGGAGAAGCTGTGCAGCGCAAATAATTAGTTTAAAATTGATTATGGCGTACTACAAGAAATGGAACAAACCTCTGTCAATAACATTTCTAGATTTTAAAAAGGCATATGACTGTCTCCACAGACCTTCAGTATCAAAAATTTTAGAAATCTTGGACTCCATCCAAAACTAATTAAAATAACACAACTCACTCTAACAAACACCAAATGAAAAGTGAAGTTTAGAGGAGAAGTTTCGGAACCATTCCTCATAAAAACGGGCTTAAGACAAGGTGACTGCCTATCACCATTACTGTTCAACTGTGCAATGGAATACATAATGAGAGAATGGTACAAGGACAATCCAAAGAGGATAAGAATTGGAAGTGCAAAAGATGATATTAGTTAAACTGCTTGGGATTCGCTGATGAACTTGCTCTCCTTGCCAACACCGTTCAAGAAGCTAGGCTACAAGTGGAATCACTACAAGAAATAGCAGAGAAAGTAGGCCTTAGAATGTCAATTGAAGGAAACGGAGATTATACTAACTGATCCACCACTTGCAAACAAAATTACAATAGGAGAACAGAAAATCAAAATTGTTGATAAATTTAAATATTTAGGCGAAATAATAACATACAATCTAATTGAGAAGCCATCATGGCAGAATAGAATACAAAAACTGAACTACGCAAATTACATTACCAAAACTACATATAACAAAAAAGGCTATCTGCAGATGCAAAATTAAAACACTACAGAACAGTTATACAACCAGAAATAACGTATGCAGCTGAAATTATCTTCAAAACAACTAATACAGCAGAAATTGACAGAATACTAAAAATAGAAAGAAGGATAACTAGGACATGTATAAATAAACAGTATAAAATAAATGGACATTGGAGAATAGCATCAAATGAAACAGTACATGAGAAAATAGAACCAGTCATGAGCACAATCAGGAAGAATCGCATCTCAGTCTTTGGACATCTGATGAGAACTCCAGAAAACAGAATTAGAAAAAAAATAATACAAAAATTTGGGAATAGCAAGAGGGAGATTAAATGGATCACAGAAATTAAGGAAGATATAAAAGAACTTCAAATTACAGTAGATGTCCTAAAAAACAAGACAGAGAAAACCAGAATACTGCAAGACCCGCAAACCAGACTACAAATGAAAATCAATAAAAGGAGTACAGGAAGAGTGGTCTCAGAAGAAGAAAGAAAGAAAATATCTGAAAGAATGTAGAAATATTGGGCAGACAGAAGAGCAAAACACCTTTCATGTAAGAATAGACTCTGATAATAACATTACTTAAATATCATATTAAGTTATTGTTGAACCAAATTGTATTCCTGTGTAACAACTTGTTTACAACTTTGTATTTTTGACTAGAGTGCTCCAATGAAGGCCATAAAATAAATAATAATAATAATAATAATAATATTAAGTGATTCATGATGGATGAAACCAGCAATAAAAAGAACAGCTACGCACATGTCTCCTATGTAGCCAAACAGTAACACCAGGGCCACTCCAATAATCTCTGAGTAGAACAAGACGTCATTGACGGACTGCTGGTTGTCGCAGACCCAGTTCATCTGTGACGTCACCGTCAGGGAGAACCACGTATCGTCGTACTCCCAGCCGTGCTGGCACTTCACAGGTTCCCTGCTGCCGCCGGAGTCCGTCACATCGCTCTGGTCGTACATCAGGCACTTGCTGAACGAGGCTCCTTCCCTGTAACAAGGAGGAAATAGCGGTAGGGCATAAAAGAGGAGCTCACTGCGTACTCATGTGACGCGGAAACAGTAGACAACTAAATATCGGAAATAATTACATCCAGACAAGAAAAGACACTCTTGATATTACTGAAGAACTTTTTGTCGTGTAATATTAACACGCGACTGTTTTGTGACCTTGAATTGTCTCTTCACACTGTGAAATGCACAAACGTTTTGAACAATGGTACATGCAGAAATGTACATTTCTGTGGCGGTATATGGGAAATAATTTGGGTACATCCACAAGAAACTGAACGTATTTGCTAAGTACACAAAGTCTCAATATTAGTCTTGAACATTTTTTTTCAGCCCACGTACACGATCTTTTTCAGAGGAGCTTAAGACCACGCTAATACTAAAGGGCGTTTCCATTGCGACTGAGTTGATGGTGCAAGTTCAGATTAATCGCAGTGCAACCAACCAACCGGAAATGGAAACATAATCGTAGACTAACGCGCGAAGAGAAATAATTCCTTAGCAGTGGAAGCAGCATCGTTTCTTCTGCGCTAATGTAGGTATCCGGTGAACGTCATAAAATTACTGACCCAGTATGCAGATAGATGTCTGATAAAAGTTATAGTAGACATTACTGGTGCAACAAAAGTATTTTATGTACTGACGTAGAAGGGAAATGTTACATCATGAAGCACCATTCCGATATCAGACGATGGAGGTGTTCATCAAGCAACAAAATTAAATGATTGATTTTTCATTCCATTCGGAATTTATGTAAATCATCAACATCAGTATGATAAGTGATAATTTGGTGCCTAGAGTTTGGTATGAAGTATATGTCTTTCCATCACGTTCGAGACATGCCCTGTAAGTGACAAATCAGGGGACCTGCAATCCATTATGGGATTCGTATATTCTTCAAAGTGTTTATGCTGTGAACTGCAGTGTGGGGTCTCCCATTGTCCTGAAGGGTTGGAACCCTAATCATGAAGCACCA
Organism: Schistocerca gregaria; assembly: GCF_023897955.1. Lineage (NCBI taxonomy): Eukaryota > Metazoa > Arthropoda > Insecta > Orthoptera > Acrididae > Schistocerca > Schistocerca gregaria. The sequence goes on along the minus strand of NC_064922.1, from coordinate 944,470,110 downwards.
TTCTGTCTGTGGTACAAGCTGGCGAGCGTTCAGGCCCCCTTAAACAATAATTCCTGCTGTTCACTTCTAATACGTCTTCATACCATTGTTCCAGAAACTGGAGAGGTGTGGGTCTAGAGAATCGCTGCTCTACTCCCCCACCTCTTCCCCCTCCCTCTCTCCCAGCACATGTATGACGGGGAACTGCGCTGAGACGTGTATGTATTCTTAGGAAGCTCTGAGACAAGACTTGTTCTAAATTTAGATGGCATAATCGGAAGTGACAATATTATAATGTAAGGGGGCCTGTGCTAAAAAGTATAGATCTGTTTAGCCAGCAAGGTCTCACACAAGTCGAGACTTGATGATGTATTACAACTTATACGTGTCATACGTCTCGTATTAGAGAGATGCGGGCTGCACATGTATCAGGTTGCTGTCAGAGTGCGACAACACTCGGCGACTGCCAAGAAAAATTGGAGTAGAATGGCCTATAATGTTAAAAAAGGTTATTACGAGGTAAATTCTACACGATGAGCTGCCTGGGATATTGTAGCAATTTCGTGTACATGGCACTTATCTTAAGGATCTTGGTTTAACGCCAGATTTTGCTGGGACTTTTAACACAGTTGAGATATGTGACTACCTAACATCAAACCATGACTTCTGTGTGCATGAACTGGACCACGAAAAAAATAGTGTGATCATGAACTACGATAAAAAAGTTGCAATCGTCAGTTCAATGCCAATGAGCTTCAGTTTTAGAGTAAGATAAATTTGTATGTCAAATCACGAACCCAGGAGTGAAGAATGATGACATCTTATTGCTTTTATAAATTGTACTAGATACGTATCAGCGAGAAACTTTTGTGTCTAGGTTGGCAACTGAACAAACTATCATCAGACTGGAAGTTATGATTCATAAATACAGAATGGATGGTGTGTTGGACCCTGTGAGGGACTAAGTCACCTTCTGTTGAACAACAGAATGAGTTAGCATTATCAATAGCAAATGACAAACTTTTACACTGCACGATAAAGTTAATAACCTAGTATGGGGTTACAATACTACTTAACTGACTATGAAGAAGTGGTTGAAAGTGGGTAGTTAATAGTCTAGCAAACGTCGTTCTTTTGTGGCAGCTTGTCGCGCTGGTACTACAAGAAGGCGGGGTCCCCACACACGTGACTGATGATGGCGTCACTGAAGCTGAGGTGGAGGAGCTGTGGATGGGTGCAGTCAAGGAGAGGAGAGCCAAGAACAGAAAGCCTTCTCCAAGCTGGTGCAAGAAGGAGCTGCCTACAGTGCCTAGCTAACGGTCAGTGAGGGGTGTGGCTGCTCTGTGGTCTCAAACGAGTAGGTTGATTGGTGCCTCTTCCCGGGTGAGATGCAGACAAAGGCCTTCAGATTGTAAGAGCAGCTCTAGCTGGTTGCTTTAGTGGCTGACAGTAGTATTTTGGTTGGTCAAGTGATACGTCTAATGTACAGTAAAGAGAATAGGCTGTGCATTGAGTGTACTGGATGATCAGTAATACTACACACCTGAGGTCTGTGGTTGCAGTGCAGCATGTTATGGTAGTCGTGTTGTGGTACACTGGGCGTGCAGATGTGAGAGCCCTATTGATTTGTTGTTTATGCACCGTGAGTGAGATTGATTTTGTATGTGCCGTCGTACAGAATGTGGCATTGTTGTTTTTACGCTGTGAGTGTGACATTTTGTTTTTGCCAGTTTACTGGAAATTATTTTGTTATTTTACCCTGTGGTGGTGATCTGTGTTGTACATCACATTGTCAGAACACTGTGTTGAGGAATTTTCTTAGGGAGCCCTATAAATGGTTGAAGAAGCTTTGTTTTACTAACTTGTTGAAATTGCTTTCGTTGTGCTAAAGGTATTTCGTGCTGTTTCTCTCTCGTTGAACCCTTCCTTCAAGAAATACGTTTCCCTATAAATAAGTTCTGTTTTGTTATCAATTTAATATTGGCAAGATCAAAGAATGGAAAACCCACCGTCTAATGTAACAATATCATGAAAAGTATAGTTGCTACATATCATGTAGCGGAGGTACTGAATCGTAGACATCTGCAAAAGAAACAATGTCAGAAAGTGAGCTTACGGCCAACAAGGCTTTTGTCCAAAATAGAGATCATACAAACACACTCCCCCCATGAACCATGGACCTTGCCTTTGGTGGGGAGGCTTGCGTGCCTCAGCTATACAGATGCCGGCACCGTAGGTACAACCACAATGGAGGGGTATCTGTTGAGAGGCCAGACAAGCGTGTGGTTCCTGAAGAGGGCAAGCAGCCTTTTCAGTAGTTGCAGGGACAACAGTCTGGATGATTGACTGATCTGGCCTTGTAACAATAACAAAAACGGCCTTGCTGTGTTGGTACTGCGAACAGCTGAAAGCAAGGGGAAACTACGGCCGTAATTTTTCCCGAGGGCATGCAGCTTTACTGTATGATTAAATGATGATGGCCTCCTCTTGGGTAAAATATTCCGGAGGTAAAATAGTCCCCCATTCGGATCTCTGGGTGAGGACTACTCAAGAGGATGTCGTTATCAGGAGAAAGAAATCTGGCGTTCTACGGATCAGAGCGTGGAATGTCAGATCCCTTAATCAGGCAGGTAGGCTAGAAAATTTAAAAAGGGAAATGGATAGGTTAAAGTTGGATATAATGGGAATTAGAGAAGTTCGGTGGCAGGAGGAACAAGACTTCTGGTCAGGTGACTACAGGGCGATAAACACAAAATCAAATAGGGGTAATGCAGGAGTAGGTTTAATAATAAATAGGAAAATAGGAATGCGGGGAAGCTACTACAAACAGCATAGTGAACACATTATTGTGGCCAACATAGATACGAAGCCCACGCCTACCACAGTAGTAAACGTTTATATGCCTACTAGCTCTGCAGAGGACGAAGAAATTGAAGAAATGTATGATGAAATAAAAGAAAATATTCAGATAGTGAAGGGAGACGAAAATTTCATAGTCATGGGTGACTGGAATTCGAGTGTAGGAAAAGGGAGAGAAGGAAACGTAGTAGGTGAATATGAACTGGGGCTAAGAAATGAAAGAGGAAGGCGCCTGGTAGAATTTTGCACAGAGCACAACTTAATCATAGCTAACACTTGGTTTAAGAGCCATGAAAGAAGGTTGTATACATGGAAGAACCCTGGAGATACTAAAAGGTATCAGATAGATTATATAATGGTAAGACAGAGATTTAGGAACCAGGTTTTAAATTGTAAGACATTTCCAGGGGCAGATGTGGACTCTGACCACTATCTATTGGTTAAAACTGAAGAAACTGCAAAAAGGTGGGAATTTAAGGAGATGGGACCTGGATGACCTGAATGCAACAGCGGTTGTACAGAGTTTCAGGGAGAGCATAAGCGAACAATTGACAAGAATGGGGGAAAGAATTACAGTAGAAGAAGAATGGGTAGCTTTGAGGGATGAAGTAGTGAAGGCAGCAGAGGATCAAGTAGGTAAAAAGACGAGGGCTAGTAGATATTCTTGAGTAACAGAAGAAATATTGATTTTAATTGATGAAAGGAGAAAATATAAAAATGCAGTAAATGAAGCAGGCAAAAAGGAATACAAACGTCCCAAAAATGAGATCGACAGGAAGTGCAAAATGGCTAAACAGGGATGGCTAGAGGACAAATGTAAGGATGTAGAAGCTCATCTCACTAGGGGTAAGATAGATACTGCCTACAGGAAAATTAAAGAGTCCTTTGGAGATAAGAAAACCACTTGTATGAACATCAAGACCTCAGATGGAAACCCAGTTCTAAGCAAAGAAGGGAAAGCAGAAAGGTGGAAGCAGTTTATAGAGTGTCTATACAAGGGCGATGTACTTGAGGACAATATTATGGAAATGGAAGAGGATGTAGATGAAGATGAAACTGGAGATACGATACTGCGTGAAGAGTTTGACAGAGCACTGAAAGACCTGAGTCGAAACAAGGCCCTGGGAGTAGACAACATTCCATTGGAACTAGTGACGGCCTTGGGAGAGCCAGTCCTGACAAAACTCTTCCATCTGGTGAGCAAGATGTACGAGACAGGCGAAATACCCGCAGACTTCAAGAAGAATATAATAATGCCAATCCCAAAGAAAGCAGGTGTTCACAGATGCGAAAATTACCGAACTATCAGTTTAATAAGTCATGGCTGCAAAATACTAACACGAAATCTCTACAGATAAATGAAAAAACTGGTAGAAGCCGACCTCTGGGAAGATCAGTTTGGATTCCGTAGAAGTATCGGAACGCGTGGGGCAATACTGACCCTACGACGTTTCTTAGAACCTAGATTGAGAAAAGGCAAACCTACTTTTCTAGCATTTATAGATTTAGAGAAAGCTTTTGACAATGTTGACTAGGATTACTCTCTTTCAAATTCGGAAGGTAGAAGGAGTAAAATACAGGGAGTTGAAAGCTATTTACAATTTGTACAGAAACCAGATGGCAGTTATAAGAGTCGAGGGACGTCAAACGGAAGCAGTGGTTGGGAAGGGAGTAAGACAGGGTTGTAGCCTCTCCCCGATGTTATTCAATCTGTATATTGAGCAAGCAGTGAAGGAAACAACATAAAAATTCGGATTAGGTATTAAAATCCATGGAGAAGAAATAAAAACTTTGAGGTTCGCCGATGACATTGTAATTCTGTCAGAGACAGCAAAGGACTTGGAAGAGGAGTTGAACGGAATGGACAGTGTCTTAAAAGTTGGAAATAAGATGAACATCAACAAAAGCAAAACAAGGATAATGGAATGTAGTCAAATTAAGTCGGGTGATGCTGAGGGAATTAGATTAGGAAATGACACACTTACAGTAGTAAAGGAGTTTTGCTATTTGGGGAGCAAAGTAACTGATGATGGTCTAAGTAGAGAGGATATAAAATGTAGACTGGCAATGGCAAGGAAAGCGTTTCTGAAGAAGAAAAATTTGTTAACATCGAGTATAGATTTAAGTGTCAGGAAGTCATTTCTGAAAGTATTTGTATGGAGTGTAGCCATGTATGGAAGTGAAATATGGACGATAAATAGTTTCGAAATGTGGTGCTACAGAAGACTGCTGATGATTAGCTGGGTAAATCACATAAGTAATGAGAAAGTACTGAATAGGATTGGGGAGAAGAGAAGTTTGTGGCACAACTTGACCAGTAGAAGGGATCGGTTGGTAGTACATGTTCTGAGGCATCAAGGGATCAGCAGTTTAGTATTGGAGGCAGCGTGGAGGGTAAAAATCGTAGAGGGAGACCAAGAGATGACTACACTAAGCAGATTCAGAAGGATGTAGGTTGCAATAGGCACTGGGAGATGAAGAAGCTTGCACAGGATAGAGTAGCATGGAGAGCTGCATCAAACCAGTCTCAGGACTAAAGATCACGACAACAACATTAACCAGTGTATTACAAATTACAACAGTTGTACGTAAAGAAATAGTTTAACAATAAGCTTTGGTGACACATTGCAAAGATATTGCTGAACAAAATAATCTTGTCTTTAACAGATCATAAATTATTAGCAGATATAACAGTGATATTAAGCAGGTGAGTGATGCATCTTCGATTACACAAAGTAAAATTTTCTTTAACACAACAAGAGAAACTTTAGTAACTGAAGAACGAAAATGGATCATGCGAGTAAGAGCAGTGGTTCACAACACGGTCAGGATGGGATTGTGAGTAGTATCTGCAGTTAGAAGTGGTGAGTGAGGAAACTGTGTCTGGTCACTCGGTATTAAACTCGGGTCGATGGACATGTGTTTATTAATTACCACAGTTTCAACACAGTTCATCTTCCTTCCTTTGTGGATGTGATGTAATACTTATTGTTTCAGCTTGTTCTTGTAACTATGGCCTTCTTTAAGGAGGTAGTTCTCAAAGGTAGAGTCTCCTTTTCTAAGTTTCTTACATCTACATCGACATCTACACACTGCAAGCCGTTTTACTGTATGTCGTGGATTGTACATTGTATACCACTGTTACTTCTCGCATTTGCTGCTCCGGTCGCGAATCGGTAGTTGAGAAGCCTGTGTGTGAGGCAAAACTGTCTAGCTTTACCTTTGTGTGCCGGCCGCGGTGGCCGAGTGATTCTAGGCGCTTAAGTCCGGATCCGCGCGACTGCTACGATCGCAGGTTCGAATCCTGCCTGGGCATGGATGTGTGTGATGTCCTTAGGTTAGTTAGGTTTGAGTAGTTCTAAGTTCTAGGGGACTGATGACCTCAGATGTTAAGTCTCATAGTGCTCAGAGTCATTTGAACCATTTTTAACTGTGTGACCTTTTCTTTAGGTATCCATTGTAGGAAGCTACACACTGGTTCGCTTCTAGAAACTTATGCTCTCAGAATTTTAACAGTGATCTAACCGTAGAACACAACGCTTTTATTGCAGTGTCTTGTAACCCATGCTGAAGAGCATACGTTTTTTAACGCGCGTCCTTTAGAGTTGGGGTCCCGATGGTCCAATCTAAAGACAGCAGATTAAGCAGAACTACCGGCCTTCATGTAAACAAACACGTGGTGGATTTCTCTGCCGCCAAAATACGCCACCGCAGCATGCACGGAACGGAAGAGATACGGCGAGAATAGTCACTGAAATAAAATACAGTACGTCTATGCAGAAATCTAGGATATTTAGTGTCACACGATCCAGCAACGTTACATTAGAGTAATATTAATATCTGCCATTTAAACTAATTCCTTAATTAAGTAATTGTACGAGAATCTGAGGTGCTACGATTTCAGACAACGTAAGCAACTAAAATACGCTTGTTTATATTATAATTTGGGAGCTCGACGCTTTGTTACACTGAATAGTTTTAACAATACACGCAACAAACAATTTTGCATGGAGCACATGGTGCTCACGTGCGAGCGATCTAGATGCTTGTAAAACAATAAACTGGTAGCCAAGATCGCAGGAATTCTTTTTATTCCATGATTACCGGTTTCGGCGAAACTAAAGCCGTCATCATCGGAACTAGGGAGGACAGATAACACTATAAAAGTGGGCTTGGATTCCTCTTATATAACATGCACAGTTATAAATTTAGTTACATACCTTAGAACACACACAGGTTACAACATCAAGGCAAACAATGGTGATATTAATAGTTGCCTACAACACGCAGGCCTTACAAAATTGTCGTAAGTAGTACATAGGCGTCCAAGAGAGGTGACATTATAAACGTTTAGTGTCTCCATCACACACAAGCAAATGTAGATGAGATGTGGCTCAAATTCAAAAATATAGTAGCATAGTAGCAACAGCAATTGAGAGATTCATACCTCATAAATTGGTAAGAGATGGAACTGGCCCCCCGTGGTACACAAAACAGGTCCGAACGCTGTTGGAGAGGCAACGGAAAGAGCATGCGAAGTTCAGAAGAACGCGAAATCCCTAAGATTGGCTATAATTTACAGACGCGCGAAATTTGGCTCGGACTTCAATGCGAGATGCCTTTAATAGGTTCCACAACGAAACATTGTCTCGAAATCTGCTAGAAAATCCGAAGAAATTCTGGTCGTATGTAAAGTACACAAGCGGCAAGACGCAGTCAATACCTTCGCTGCGCAGTGCCGATGGTACTGTTACCGACGACTCTGCCGCTAAAGCAAGTTATTGAACGCAGATTTCCGAAATTCCTTCACCAGGGAAGACGAATGGAATATTCCAGAATTTGAAACACGAACAGCTGCTAGCATGAGTTTCTTAGAAGTAGATGCCTTATGCGTTGCGAAGCAACTCAAATCGCTTGATACGGGCAAGTCTTCAGGTCCAGATTGTGTACCGATTGGGTTCCTTTCAGATTACGTTCATACAATAGCTCCCTACTTAGCACTCATATACAACCGCTCGCTCACCGATAGATCTGTACCTACAGACTGGAAAATTGCTCAGGTCGCACCAGTGTTTAAGAAGGGTAGTAGGAATAATCCATCTAACTACAGATCTATATCATTGACGTCGGTTTGCAGTAGGGTTTTGGAGTATATACTGTATTCAAAAATTATGAATCACCTCGAAGGGAAAGATCTATTGATACGTAATCAGCATGGTTTCAGAAAACATCGATCTTGTGCAACACAGCTAGCTCGTTATTGGCACGAAGTAATGGCCGCTATCGACAGGGGATCTCAAGTTGATTCCGTATTTCTAGATTTCCGGAAAGCTTTTGAAACCGTTCCTCACATGCGACTTCTAATCAAGCTGCGGGCCTATGGGGTATCGTCTCGGTTGTGCGACTGGATTCGTGATTTCCTGTCAGGAAGGTCGCAGTTCGTAGTAATAGACGGCAAATCATCGAGTAAAACTGAAGTGATATCAGATGTTCCCCAGGGAAGCGTCCTGGGACCTCTACTGTTCCTGATCTATATAAATGACCTGGGTGACAATCTGAGCAGTTCTCTTAGGTTGTTCGCAGACGATGCTGTAATTTACCGTCTAGTAATCTCGTCCGAAGACCAGTATCAGTTGCAAAGCGATTTGGAAAAGATTGCTGTATGGTGTGGCAGGTGGCAGTTGACGCTAAATAAAAAAAGTGTGAGGTGATCCACACGAGTTCCAAAAGAAATCCGTTGGAATTCGATTACTCGATAAATAGTACAATTCTCAAGGCTGTCAATTCAACTAAGTACCTGGGTGTTAAAGTTACGAACAACTTCAGTTGGAAAGACCACATAGATAATATTGTGGGGAAGGCGAGCCAAAGGTTGCGTTTCATTGGCAGGACACTTAGAAGATGCAACAAGTCCACTAAAGAGACAGCTTGCACTACATTTGTTCGTCCTCTGTTAGAATATTGCTGCGCGGTGTGGGATCCTTACCAGGTGGGATTGACGGAGGTCATCGAAAGGGTGCAAAAAAGGTCAGCTCGTTTTGTATTATGACGTAGTAGGGTAGAGAGTGTGGCAGATATGATACGCGAGTTCGGATGGAAATCATTAAAGCAAAAACGTTTTTCATCACGGCGAGATCTATTTAGGAAATACCAGTCACCAACTTCGTCTTCCGAATGCGAAAATATTTTGTTGAGCCAAACCTCCATAGGTAGGAATGATCATCAAAATAAAATAACAGAAATCAGAGCTCGAACAGAAAGGTTTAGGTGTTCGCTTTTCCCGCTTGCTGTTCGGGAGTGGAATGGTACAGATTGTGGTATGGTATGATTGTGGTTCGATGAACCCTCTGCCAAGCACTGAATGTGAATTGCAGAGTAATCATGTTGATGTAGATGTAGATGTAGATGTAGAAGCGCAAGCTAGGTACTACCGCAACTCCGGCTCTGTTCTTACACTACAGGCCGCGTCGCGAGATGGCGCTAGCAGAAGAGGCGCCAATGAATGTCACAGCTCGCGTCGTAACAGGCTCTGCGTGTGTGGTAACACTACGTCATTAGGGCTTGTACACAATTCATTTACATGAGGCTGCCACATAGTTGCATCATAAACACTGTCCCATTGACTGTTCATAGATGTCTCTAAACCCACCCCAAGATGTAAACAACCATGCATGAGCAGCGCCTGTTAGACGGAGGGGGTCCGACAGCCGATCAGTTCCAGTCATTCCACCAGGAAGGAGGTACACGGCTCGTGTTGTCTGTAGTTCAACCATGCATACACAGTCAATACCGCGGTTCGATCGCGTCCGCATGGTTACTTTGTGCCAGGAAGGGCTGTAAGCAAGCGAAGTGTCCAAGTGTCTGGGAGTGAACCAAAGCGATGTTGTTCGGACATGGAGGAGATACAAAGAGACAGGAACTGTCGATGACATGCCTCGCTCAGGCCGCCCAAGGGCTACTACTACAGTGGATGACCGCTACCTACGGATTATGGCTCGCGGGAACCCTGACAGCAACGCCACCATGCTTTTCGTGCAGCCACAGGACGTCGTGTTACTGTGCACAATTGGCTGCGTGATGCGCAACTTCACTCCCGACGTCCATGGCGTGGTCCATCTTTGCAACCATGGTACAGACAGGCCCAACAACATGTCGAATGGACCGCTCAGGATTGGCATCACATTCTCTTTACCGATGAGTGTTGCATATGCCTTCAACCAGACAATCGTCGGGGACGTGCTTGGAGGCAACCCGGTCAGGCTGAACGCCTTAGACACACTGTCCAGCGAGTGCAGCGAGTTGGAGGTTACCTCCTGTTTTGGGGTGGCTTTATGTGGGGCCGTAACGGTTGTACGATACCTGAATGCCATCCTCCAACCGATAGTGCAACCATATCTGCAGCGTACTGGCGAGGCATTTGTATTCATGGACGATAGTTCGCTCCCCCATCGTGCACATCTTGTGAATGACTTCCTTCAGGATAACGACATCGCTCGACTAGAGTGGTCAGCATGCTCTCCCGACATGAATCCTATCAAACGTGCTTGGGATAGACTGAAAAGGCCTATTTATGGACGACGTGACCCACCAACCACTCTGACGGATCTACGCCAGTACACTGTTCAGGAGTGGGACAACCTGGACCAACAGTGCCTTGACGAACTTGTGGATAGTATGCCACGGCGAATACAGGCATGCATCAATGGAAGAGGACGTGCTACTGGGTATTAGAGGTACAGGTGTGTACAGCAATCTGCACAACCCCCTCTGAAGGTCTCGCTGTTTGGTGGTACAACATGCAATGCGTGGTTTTCATGAGCAATAAAAAAGGCGGAAATGATGTTTATGCTGATCTCTATTGCACATTTCTGTACACGTTGCAGAACTTTCGGGACCGAGGTGATGGAAACCTTTTTTTGATGTGTGTATTGTACCTATAGATTTATATATTCCTATTTAAGAATTCATCTGTTATATAGAAGCAGTTCCCAAGAAGATATGATTTCAGTTTATTTTTAAAACTGTCGGTGCTGTCTCTCAGACATTTTATTTCATGTGGTAATTTATCGAAAAGTTTTACAGCAGCGTATATTACCCCTTTCTGTGCCTAAGATAGTTTAAATAGAGGATAGTGTAAGTCTTTATTTCTTCTGGTATTATGATCATGACGCCACTGTTGTTTTTAAACTGGTCAGTGTTACTGAGAAAAAATTTCGTTACTGAGTAAATGTACTGTGAGACTATTGTAAGAATTCCTAACCTCTTAAAAGAATGCCTACAAGATGTACGACTATGAGCCCCATACATTATTCTAACCACTTCTTTTTTAGCAGTGGATACTTTTTCCTTATGACACCATAGAGTGAAGGTGTGCAAAGCATGTTAGCTTACTAATTTTTATATCCTCTAAGGTAGCAATTATTCTGATAGCAAAAGTTTCTGAACCTAGTCGCTTTAGGAGATCCAAAATATGAATTTTCCTATTAAGAGTCTCATCTATACAAATACACAAATACTTGGTATGTTCTACCCTGGCTACTGACTTCTGTTGATGTGTTATATTTATTGAAGGATTTATACTCCTTGCAGTAGAAAACTGGATGTTTTGTGTTTTTTCAAAGTTCAGAGCAAGTCCATTCGCAGAAAACCAAGCAATAACTTTTCCAAACACATTATTTGTATCATTTTCTATTGGATGTTCTTTTACTGGATTAGTAATGATGCTTGTATCATCAGCAAACAGTATCTGTTTAGTCTCTCTTTTCATATCAAGAACAGAAGGGGACCCATGATCGAACCCTGCAGAATACCTGATGTAGTTTCACCCCAGTTAGATGAAGGGGGACCTTCCTTAAATTATTTAAACAAAATGAAGAAACTTTTTGCCTCCTGTTCTGTAGGTATGACTTAAATCACTCATATGCTGTTCCATTTATATCACAGAAATGTAATTTCTGTACCATAATGTCATGGTTCACACAATCAAACGCTTTGGATAAGTCACAGAAAATTCCTATTGGTAACATGTTACTATTTAAAGATTCTATTATGTGCGGAGTGAAATTGTATATTCCTGTCTCAGTGGAATAGCATTTCTGAAATCCAAAATGTGATTTACTAAGTATCCCATTATGGCTGTTATTGCTAACCACTCTTGAGTACATTACTTTCTCGAAAATTTTAGAAAATGCTGTGGACAAGGATACTGGCTGTTAATTATTGTCATCTCAGATGCCCGTTTTTTGTTCAGAGGCTTGACAATGGCATACTTTAGCCAATTTGGGAATTACCTTGAGTTAGTGATGGATTACAGATGTGACTCAAAAAATCTGCTGTAACTGCTCCACATTGTTTTAATTTCTTGTTAGAGATGTCATCTACTCCAACAGAACATTTATTTTTCAAAGATTTAATGTGTTTCCTTATTCCACAAGAGACTGTTAGATCAAAATTAATCTGACTAGGATTTCTAAAAACTGACTCTCCCATGTACTGCTTGGCTTTTTCTTTTGAACTATTCTCACCAATTTTTGCACCTGCTTAATACATGAGCTACTGTGTACTGTTGGTTAAGATGGTCTCATTCTCTTTAATAGTAATACCACCTACACCAGTGGTTACTTTTCCTGTCTCCCTTCGAACAACATTGCACAGTGATTTGATCTTATTGGCCGAGTTGTTAATTTCATCTCTAATATACATAATTTTTGATTTTATGACAACTTTTCTTAGTATGTTGCAATAATTTTTATAGTGTAAAATTACTTCTCGGTCCTTAATAACTCTTGTTGCCTCATACAATTTTCTTTTTCTTTCTGAAGGCGCTTTAATACCTGCAGTTATCCAAGCTTTTTTGAAGATTGCTTGGTGTTACATTTATTAATATTTTTGGGGCAACAGTGCTCAAAAAGGGATGTAAATTTATCAAGAAATATGTTGTATATATCACTGACATTTGGTTCAGTATATACATCTCTCCAATTAACATGTTTCAAACATTCTCTGAAGTGCCCTATAGATACTGGATTGACCAGCCTTACACTTTCACTTAAAGATTTATGAACTGTACACCCTGTTAATTTTTGTAAGTTAATCAGTTTTTCATCATGGTCTGATAATACATTTATCACAGGGAGAGCATAGGTTAGTTTTACATCCTCTTGCTGCTCAAATACACTATCTATTAGAGTGCTACTGTCTTGAGGGAAATTGATCACTGATTCTAAGCTATGTGTCATTAATAACACTTGTAGTTCACTCTTACTATCAGAACTGCTGAGAAAGTTTAGATTGGAATCATCACTGATTAATAACCCCTTCTTTTTGTCTGATAGACAGAATAATAGGGAGTCAAACTTTTTTATGGATAGCTGCCATTCTCCTAATGGGGACCTGTATGCTGTTGCTAATATCAACACTACATTATCTAGTGGTAGTTCACTTGCACTACCTTCAAAGTGCTCATCGACTCAAAAATTTGGTTACTTCTACATTTTTGTGTTAATACCCTTGTTTTGTGCAAATGGTAACTCCTCCTTTATCTATGCTAGACCTGCAAGTGTAAGATGCTAAATTGCACCCATTTATGCTGGCACTTTCCATCCCCACAGTTACATGGTGCTCTGACAGACAAAGTATATCAATCTCATTCTTATTTTTAAGATCATCTAAACGCACTAACAGCTCATCTATTTTATTTTTCATTCCCCTGATATTTTTATCAAGTAAATTGACACTACCCTTTCCTTTATCCCCATTTACTATACATGAAGCTTCTTTTATTCTATTTTTCTTTATTATTGTCTGTCTGGACTTTGGCTTCAACCTAAAAAACCTGTCTGCCTGGTCCCATTAACTACAGGGATAATGCCTTGTGTGACTGTGCCCCTCGCCCCCCCCCCCCCTCCCCATTACAGTTTCTGCTAATAGAGAAACTAACTTACGTTTCGCCTTTCTGTTTAGGTGCCGGCCATGTGTAGTGTATCCCCACCTACCAATAGCATCAACTGGAACAGAACTCATGTGGGACTTTGCCAGTGTCTGGAGCATCCTGTTCAACTCATTGTTAACATGATTTACAGCAGTGTTTACACAGGCCGATCATGGCGCTGAAAGCCCTCCACAAGCCCCATATTTGCGTGCTCAGTTTCTTGTCCTATTTTGTCCAGGTCACTCCTAATACAATATCTTGGATTCATAGCCAAGCCGTTTCCTGCTCCCCCAACTATACTTACCTAATCTTCCTTCTGAAATCACTGCATAGGTGACGTAAGTTTTCTGACACCTGGCTAAGGCTAGCACTTGGTTTCACAAAAGTTGTGATTGGTTACACTTCACATAATATCTCCTGGAGCGGCTGGCCTACACCCCTCTCATGACTGCTGCCTAAAAGTAAAATCCTTCTTTCCCTATTCTGATTTGATACAGACCTGCCTTTTTTCTTTAAGCTAATTTTGTGCTTCAGCCTACATTCATCTACATACTACTTCAGATAGCGAGCCCAACTGATTTGCTAACGGAATTTCTAAAGTTTTTTCAACAGATTCCCTTTTTCACCCTTTGCTTGCTACCTTTTCCCAGCACTCCATCTCTTTTTTTCAAACTCGCGTTTACTAATTCAGCCCTAAGGGCACAAATCTTTTCCTTCTGTTTAGCGATTTATCTGTCCTTTCTACATAATCTACATTGTCATGAAAGAGCTTCATTATCTACCCCCGTTTCCTAGACCCTACATTCGTCCCAATTAAACCAAAACCTACAGTCTTCACAGAACACTCCCTCCTTCATCTTTCTACAGCGGCCACCACATTGGTCACAAATGTTTTGATAGAAAAATTTACACAAAAGCAGAGGATAACTTGCCACAAGGTCAATGAAGTTTCGTAGCCTGTACTAATACATAATTAAACGCTAATGTAAACAAACTTTTAAACTTAACACTTGGGGCATATATGTAGAAGCGTGAAGAGCCCTTTATACAGAGACAACAAGTCATTAAGTATTTTGGTGAAAAAATGCTGGCTAAAAACATCGTTTTTTGACCTCAGAACCATTATGATGGTGCTAGAACCTTTGCCAAATGTTCACTACATCATTCAAAACTACATTTATGCCTCACATCGGATATTACTGGATAATTTAACGGGTATTTACGTAACTATGAACCTCTGCATCCGACTAACGGACTGTCACACTGAACAATGTTTCAAGGTTCCCCGACATCGTCGTCTTAAGAACACATGAAAAACATTTCAACGAACTGTCGTTAATATATGTTATTGATGTTGCTCTCCCACAAATGGTACCTTTGGTACAGAAAAATCATGGTTGATCGGTATTATCTCAGGAAGCGTCCTTTTATAAGATGCCTTAGATCCACCCTAGACTACACTGAACGCGGAAGAACCAAACGATCTGCTCAGTTTCCTTGGGCTGGAGGAAGTGTTTAATGTTTGAATTTGACCCTGAGCTGCAGAATAGTCTTATATGAAGCAGAAAGAATTAACTTGGTAAGAACAGGAGGACGTAAGAGACTATACCTGGCAAAATGAAAAACTCTCAGGAGGACAGTGGGACCTCGAAGAACAAAAAGCACATCCTGAGAATGGACCAGGGAAAGTTAACACAGCAAATAATACAGTTTCTGGTGAACAGGAGAACCAAAGTACACCGCATCCTAGAGGTGCAAAGATGTCTAGAAGAAATAAGAATGTAGGAACCAGAGAATGCAAAGGAGTAATTTTTAAATTAAAAATTCAGCCTTTCAAGGGTTTAGAGGACAGAACTAGACACAGATCAAAATCATCATGGGCATAAGAACGAAGAATGGTGCAAAGTACGCGAATGAATGAATGCTGGACAATTAGAAAGATTAGAAGAAACGAAACAGACGCAAAGCAACATGGTCTTCAAATGGCCAAAACGAAAATAAGAAGAAGAAGCTACAGCATGGCCGTCCCTCCTATAGGTATACAAATGATCACTAGTGCATGAACTAACCAGAACACGTGACCCCTTATCTCTGAGATCAACAGAACCCGAGACACGAATCTCTGAAAAATGCTAGCTTTCGTGCAGGGACTGATTTACATCTTTTATGTGGACATTGCAGCCCATATTATCGTATTGCACTGGTATAACATTGTTTTTATTGTGATCTTCATTCCAGAGGCTGGTTTGATGCAGCTCTCGATGCTACTCTATCCTGTGCAAGCTTCCTCATCTCTGATTACCTACTGCAACTTACATCCTTCTGAATCTGCTTTATTCATCTCTTGGTCTCCCTCGACAATTTTTACCCTCTGTGCTGTCCTCCAATACTAAATTGATGATCCCTTGATACCTCAGAGCATGTCCTACCACCCAGTCCCTTCTTTTTGTCAAGTTGTGCCACATGCTCCTCTTCTCCCCAATTCTATTCAATACCTTCTCGTTAGTTAAGTGATCTACCCATCTAATCTTCAGCATTCTTCTGTAGCACCACATTTCGGAAGCTTCTATTCTCTTCTTGTACAAACTATTTATCGTTCATGTTTCACTTCCATACATGGCTACACTTCATACATATACTTTCAGAAAAGACTTCCTGAGACTTAAATCTATACTCGATGGTAACAAATTCCTCTTCTTCAGAAACGCTTTCCTTGCCATTGCCAGTCTACATTTTATATCCTCTCTACTTCGACCATCATCAGTTACTTTGCTCCCCAAATAGCAAAAGTCCTTTACTACTTGAAGTGTCTCATTTCCTAATCTAATTCCCCAATCATCACCCGACTTAATTCGACTACATTCCATTATCCTCGTTTTGCTTTTGTTGATGTTCATCTTATATCCTCCTTTCAAGACACTGTCCATTCCGTTCAACTGCTGTTCTAAGTCCTTTGCTATCTCTGACGGAATTACAGTGTCATCGGCGAACCTCAAAGTTTTTATTTCTTCTCCGTGGATTTTAATACCTACTCCGAATTTTTCTTTTGTTTCCTTTACTGCTTGCTCAATATACAGATTGAATAACATCAGGGAGAGGCTACAACCCTGTCTTACTCCCTTTCCAACCACTGCTTCCCTTTGATGTCCCTCGACTCTTATAACTGCCATCTGGGTTCTGTACAAATTGTAAATAGCCTTTCGCTCCCTGTATTTTACCCCTGCCATCTACAGAATTTGAATGAGAGTATTCCAATCAACATTGTCAAAAGCTTTCTCTAAGTCTACAAATGCTATAAACGTAGGTTTGCCTTTCCTTAATCATCTAAGGTAAGTAATAGGGTCAGTACTGCCTCACGCGTTCCAACACTTCTATGGAATCCAAACTGATCTTCTCCGAGGTCGGTTTCTACCAGTTTCTCCATTCATCTGTAAAGAATTTGTGTTAGTATTTTGCAGCCATTGCTTATTAAACTGCTAGTTGGGTAATTTTCACATCTGTCAACATCTGCTTTCTTTGGGATTGGAATTATTATATTCTTCTTGAAGTGTGAGGGTATTTCGCCTGTCTCATACATCTTGCTCACCAAACGGTAGAGATTTGTTAGGGCTCGTTCTCCCAAGGCCGTCAGTAGTTCTAATGGAATGTTGTCTACTCCCAGGGCCTTGTTTCGACTTACATCTTTCAGTGCTCTGTCAAACTCATCACACAGCATCATATCTCACATTTCATCTTCATCTATATCCTCTTCTATTTCCATAATATTGTCTTCAAGAACATCGTCCTTGTATTGTCCCTCTACATACTCCTTCCATCTTTCTCCTTTTCCTTCTTTGCTTAGTACTGGGTTTCCATCTGAGCTCTTGATATTCATGCAAGAAGTCCACTTTTCTCCAAAAGTCTCTTTCATTTTTCTGTAGGCAGTATCTATCTTACCCCTAGTGTGATAAGCCTCTACATCCATACATTTGTGCTCTAGCCATCCCTGCTTAGCCATTTTACACTTCCTGACGATCTCATTTTTGAGACGTTTATATTGCTTTTTGCTTGCTTCATTTACTGCATTTTTGCATTTTATCCTTTCATCAACTAAATTCAGTATCTCTTCTGTTACACAAGGATTTCTATTAGTCCTTGTCTTTTTACCTACTTGATCCTCTGCTGCTTTCACTATTTCATCCCTCAAAGCTACCCATTCTTCTTCTACTGTCTTTTCCCCTTTCTAGTCAATCGTTGCCTAGTGCTCTGCCTGATACTCTGTACAACCTCTGGTTTCGTCAGTATATCCAGGTCCCACCTCCTTAAATTCTTACCTTTTTGCAATTTCTTCAGTTTGAATCTACAGTTCCTAACCAATACATTGTGGTCAGAGTCCACATCTGCCCCTGGAAATGTCTTCCAATTTAAAACCTGGTTCTGAAATTTCTGTCTTACCACCATAAATCTATCTGAAACCTTTCAGTATCTCCAGGCTTCTTCCATGTATACAACTTTCTTTTATGATTCTTGAACCATGTGTTAGCTATGAGTAGGTTAGGCTCTGTGCAACATTATAGCAGGCGGCTTCCTCTTTCATTCCTTACCCCCATTCCTTATTTACCTACTACGTCTTCTTCTCTTCCTTTATCCTACTGTCGAATTCCAGTCACCCATGACTATTAAATTTTCGTCTCCCTTTACTATCTGAATAATTTCTTTTAACTAATTATATATTTCATCAATTTCTTCGTCATCTGCGGAGCCATTCGGCATATAAACATGTACTGTTGTGGTAGGCGTGGGCTTTGTGTCTATCTTGGCCACTATAATGCGATCACTACAATGCGGTCTGTAGTATCTTAGCCGCATTCCTATCTTTTTATTCACTATTGAACCTGCTCCTGCTTTACTCCTGTTTGATTTTGTATTTATAACCATGTATTCACCTGGCCAGAAGGTCAGAAAATTTTCTAACCTACCTGCCCTATTAAGGGATCTGACATTCCTCACTCCGATCCGTAGGACGCCAGTTTTCTTTCTCCTGATAACGACTTCCTCTTGAGTAGTCCCCACCCGGAGATCTGAATGGGGGACTATTTCACCTCCAGAATATTTTACCCAAGAGGACGCCATCATCGTTTAACCATACAGTAAAGCTGTATGCCCTCGGGAAAAATTACGGCTGTAGTTTCCCCTTGCTCTCAGCCCTTCGCAGCACCAGCACAGCAAGGCCGTTTTGGTTATTGTTACAAGGCCAGATCAGTCAATCGTCCAGAATGTTGCTCCTGGAACTACTGAAAAGGCTGATGCCGATCTGGTATAATATATACCAGATATTTGTGGTTCTCATTGTGTGTATGCAGCTTATTAGTAAATAAATAACTTCAGGATCAACTTTAGTAGCTGGTTGCCGCAGCAAGAGAACAAACGAGACAGGAAACAAGTACGTGAGGTGTAGACACGCTGTCGTAAAGTATTCTGGTCCATGTGCATGTGTTACGTAACACCGAGTGTAGTCGTATGGGGGATTTTATGTGTTTATCTCCACCAACCCATCCCCACTTCTGTCCCAAGGCGCTTGCAAAATGTTTGAGGTAATAGCCAACTATACCTATAAACCCTACATACCAAGTTTCCAGATCTAGTATTAACTGACGAATCTTGGAATATACTGCACCAACTATGAGTTTGGACTTCAACGACAAAATAAGAATAATTAAAGAGACAACTTAGGAAACATTTTCCCCTTCAATGGAAAACGATAACATCTTAAGACTTTTACAACCTGAAGTGTCCTCTACCGTGCACTTTATAGTGGTTTGCAGAGTATGGATATAGATATAGATTCTGTGCATCGGTTTTCTTAATGTGAGTTTCTCGGTGAAGATAAGCTTTAAAAATGGGCAGTTTTCACAATCTATTCAATGGCTAAACTAATAGAAGTTTCTGAATAACAATACCAACAGTAAAATATCAATAACCATTCGAGTTGTCATAGAAATTATAACAATTAAAAAGTTAAGAATGATGAGGTTTTTCCAAAAGCCGCGTAGCTGTTTGAAGGCGCTTTATTTCCAACTACCCGTTTCACGTCAGTATAGACGCATTTCCAGTTTATCTTTCAAGAATACAGACCAATGAGTGAGATTTTGAAATGGTAGAAATAAAGCACATTCATACAGATGTATAGTTTTTGAAAGTACCCTTTCACTCTTGACTCTTCAAATGTTATAGTTTTGTGATAATTTGAGTGGTTACTAAGTGTTATAGTTATTATTATAAACAATGTTTCTGACATGTGATAGCCCACCCCATAATGTGGTTGCAAATACAAATTTTTCCTGGAGCCCTCTTCGCAACAAATGGTCTAAACTGCTATTTAGTACTGGTAGTGCTTATTTATGTGCGTACGGTGGTCAGACATCTTTAGGTTTGGATCTGTCATTGCCTTTAAAATGTGTCCTACAATCGTAACTTCTCTGGATTTTCTGACACCGAAAGTAGTTGCACGGTTGCACATATCCTACATCATATGTATGCAATTTGCTCTATCTGTTTATTATTTTTCAAATTGAAAGTGCAATAGTTTCTGTTTTCGCTACATTTTCTGAATCATAACATTAAACCAAGACTGGTCTTTGCCATCTTTTCTCATCTTATGTGGTACACACATGTATTACAAGGTGTACTTAGTGTGCTTCAACTTCCATTGAAGTCTAGGCAGTAGTAGTAGATCAAAGCCAAAATTATGAATGAAAACACACTCAGTGCTGGTGTAATATTCTACAATATTTATTATTTACTTTATGAACAGATATTCGGCTGTTACGTGCTCTACAGGTACAAAGATAAGTATGTGGTGTAGTGAAGTTTTGCTCGAGCAGATATTTGAAACTAGTGCATTTATAGAGTATCTCCATTTCCAGAGTTGAAAAATGTTAACATTAGATTTTAGGATTAAAGCAACAGGTTTTATTTCACTGTAAATGGGACTTAAGATATTTGAACTAAGATAAAATATGTGACACATTAATTGATGGACCATATACAAATTACAACAGTTGTCCACAGAAGATAATAAACTGAAAAATAAACTTTGTTTACATATTCGAAAGGTGTGGCTGAACAAAATATTTTTTAATAGTTCCTAAATTACAAATAGATAAGATAGAATAGAGAAATTAAGCAGGTAAGTGAAGCAACTGTGGTTATACAACGTGTTTTTCCTTACACAAGAAAAGAAATTATGTAACTGAAATAGAGGAAAATGGAGCATGTGAGAAAATAGAGGGGGGTGGGGGGGGTGGGGGTAATTTACAACATGGCCTGGCTGGCATTGTGAGAAGTATCTGCAGTTAGAAGTGGCGAGTGACGGAACTGCATCTGGTCATTCAGTACTGAGCTTGCGCTGTGGATATATGCTTATTAATTCCAAATAATTCGAGATATTTTGTCTTCCTTCCTTTATTTCATCTTAGTTGGATAATCTTACATAGCATTTACACTGAAAAAATTCTTGAGTTCCTCTTAAACATAATGTTTACATTTTTCATGTCTGGAAATGGAGATACTCTCTAGATGCAACATTTTAGACTACATGACACAACAAAATTTCACTGCAGCACATACGTATCTCTGTACCTGACGATTGCATAGGAGCTGAAAATCGGTTTGTGAAAAAATTATAAATAATGTATAATTTTACATCAAAGTTGTCGCAGTCTTTGTTCATACTGTATAAAACATTCTACCAAGAACTCTGTACCTGACGACTGCATAGGAGCTGAAAAACGGTTTGTGCAAAAATAATAAATAATGTAGAATTTTACATCAAAGTTGTGGCTGTTTTTGTTCATACTGTATAAAACATTCTACCGAGAACCGATCGATGAAATCTAAAACATTTACTGCTACAAACCTCGGTATGGTGAGGTTCTTCCACTCCTCAATCGAAAGGTTTGTAAGTTCCCTGCCAGGGACGTAGCACCAGTGATCAGGAGTCTGCAAAGCCAGGTAGAACACGTTGACACTCATCAGGTCGAAGCATATGGCAAAGCAAACGAAGATGATGTTTAGCCTCGTCTGGAACTTCCCCCTGGAGCCAATGGCGTCCAGGACCTCCTCGAATGCTGGAGAAGCTTTTGTTTTTGTACTGCATTCTGGGATGCCAGTCCTCTCCTGAAAATGAACAACCAAGCAGCGGTGTTACTACCGCCCTCAGTGACAGGGAAAGGTAGTGAGTCCCCAGGAAGACAGCAGACATTTGCATTTATTTTGTGCCTACAGACTTATCTAGTTGGTAGAGAATGTGGGCAATAATTTTATGTGTCTATAGAATTACCTAGATATGATGAAGACCTTATTTGACTTTGTAAATTATAGGAGGTGATTTGGAGTCTGCTAAATCACTGACATCTGTATTCGTGCATCTAGTAAGTTGAACGTTCTTAGCCCTAGACTGTAGGCGTTGTGTAGAGTTTGAGTGTTCCTGTCACTGGTTTCAAGTGGTATAATTCTTTTTTTTTTCAGCAAGATAAGACTAGTTGTCAGTTTTTGCGGAGTATTGCCGTTCTTGTGCAGTTCTGTGCATATAGTTGTGTAATTATGACAGATCTCTGTGAGTAATTAGGTATTTAGGATAGATATTTGAGTAAGTTTGGTGTGGTACTTCGAATTTCTTTTTCCCCTGCAGGATAACATGTATTGTGTGGTTTAGTTAGTTTTTTTGCGATTTTAAGCCGTCCTTGTGCAGCGCTATGCATATAGTTGTTAAATTAGGACCGGTCTGTGTGATTAATTAAGTAATTAGGATGGATAATTGAGACAGCTTGCCAAGCAAAATAAATAAAGTACACTAACTTAACCTTCCTCTACCGTATGTGGACAGTTTCCATGTGTTAGAGAGTGGACTTAGATTTTCCATCTAGTAGAATCAGGGTTCGAGTGGCTGATAAGTTGAGTTTTTTTATTTTCACTGAGTGTTTGTTCATTAAATTATTTTCGGGTGTATGAATGCATTATTTCCGTGATCTACGAGTAGTTTGCATGTCTGCATGGTGTGTACTGAATTATTTGAGTAATTTACAAGTTGTTTGCTCTCTACACATCAGCATAATGCATTTTTTAGTGTAGTTTCCACGTCTGTAAACTGTATATTGTGACTCCAAGCACGACAAGGTATGTGTTTTGCACCAGCATGATAAATAAATAAATTAGGTGAAATTTTAGCACCATAACTCTAGTGATTTACGGATTTATTTTGCTTTTGTTTCATTTAATATTACATCGTTAAGCTTCTGTAAATGTGTTTGATTGAACAGATAACATAAAATTGTATACTCCTTTCTTTTTAAGAACTTCGATGTCATGATATGATTCTCTGCAGTATAGTGTATCTGTCATTTAAATTCTTTGTCCCATTTGCAGGGAACAAAACTTACTGTATATAATTGTAATTTCTGTGTGAATAATTTTTTGTAGAAAGGTCAATATGTGCGAATATTCTGTTTTATTGAATGAATTTGGTTGCTGTTACGTAAACTGCTGATCCTCACTTAGGGTTCTTAGTTATTCTGTATGTAAAAGTTGTTTTGGTTCCCCTCGGGAACGGAACTATGTAGCGTGCGCAAATTGTGGTTGGCCTACGTAGAAAATGTGGAACTGAGAGTCAGTCGGCGACGAGCTACCAGTCGGGGACGAGCTGCAAAACTGTGCACTGCCATGTAAATATTACATACTGTGCTGGTTCCGAGGGAGGCTTTTTCTGCTACTTTCCAATGCCTCGGACGGATGGATAAATAGCTAAAACTATTCTGGAATTTGTATCTATCATCGCCACCAAGCAATGACAGAGTCCAGCAATTCTACCTGCAAATCCATCTACCAACATGCAGTTGCCACCACATTGCGCAATCAATGTATCGGAATGCTATAATAATGTACAGTGAAGGATCAGCTCATCGGATGTTTTAGTGTGCACAAATATAAAGTAACTCTAACTGAATTTGTGTTGGACACCAGGCGATTGGAAAACTGTGGCCTAATCGGATGAGTCCTGATTTCACTTGGTAGTAGTTGATGGCAGGAATCGAGGGGCATAGACCACATGAAGCCATGAATGAAATTGTTAACATGGCACTGTTTAAGCTGGTGGTGGCTCCATAACGGTGTGGGCTGTGTTTACATGTAAAGGACTGTTTCATATGGTCAAAATGAATCGATCTTTGACAGATAATGGTTACTACTTTGACATCAGTTGCAGCGATTAATGGACTTTATGTTTCCAAACAATGATGGAATATTTATAGATCACAAATTCCTTTTCGTTGGGCCACAACTCTTCGCCATTGGCTTGAAGAACAATCTGGACAATTCGAGCCAATGATTCAGTCAGCCAGATCACCCGATATGAATTCCATCGAACATTTATAGGACACAATCGAGAGGTCAGTTGGTCCACAAAATATTGTAAAGTCAAAATTTGGCAACTATGGACGGCTACGGAGGTAGCATGGCTCAGTTGGACTTGTTGAGTCCACGCAACGTCGAGTTCTTGCACTAAGCTGGGCAGAAAGAGGTCCGACACGATGTTAGGAGGTATCTCATGACCTTTGTCACCTCAGTGTAACACCCTGTGACCACCCCAGTTGCTAGCGTGCAACCAGGCTAGTTTTGTACACCAACAACTTTTCTGCGGTAGGGTGTTCGCTTCCTGCCACCTTGTATGCTGGTGAACACAGCAATATAGAAACTTACGTTAAAAACACAAAAACAGATAACTTGAAGTGGTATTTCAAGACAAGTGACTACAAGTGACACTGCGCTTGATAGATTTAAGGATTAAGAGTGCCATTTTATAATTGTGAGAACTCACTCTTGCCTGTAAGACGCAAGGGAACGTAAGAACAGGGAACAGAAACAAACTATGAATAATAATTACGAAAACAGTCGATAAGTCCTACACAAAATCAGTACCAAGAAACGAATAAAACAACAAAACCAGTGGCCATTATAAATGAGGACCAATACCGTTAAGGTTCAAAAACAGGCAGTTTGTTTCGTGATATCCCGAAATAGGGGGGAGAGCGTCGTGGATATGATAAGCGAGCTAGACCGGTAGTCATTTAAACGCAAGCGTTTGTAGTTGCGGCGAGATCTTTTTACAGAAACTATATCTAAGGTGCTAGGGGGAGGACACCCTGTACCACTACTAATCATTTCCTTTCCTGTTCCATTCGCAAATAGAGCAAGGGAGAATCGTCTATCTGTATGCCTTCATATGAAGCCTAATTTCTCGTATCTATCTTTGTAGTCCTTCCTCAGCAACTTTTGGATTCCATTATAAAACCATGGTTGATCTTTCCCATCCTTCATTCACTTACTAAGCACATAACTCCCTAGACCAGGATTTACAATCTGCTTGAACTTTGCTCATTATCCCTCTACGTCTCTCTTATTGGAACTGACATCAGTTCACTCCCTAAGTGAGATTCTGACAACTTCTCATCCGCTCTATCTAGCAGAAACACTCTCCAAGCCTTCTTGGCTGTTTTATTAACTTCTGTAGCCATAGCTTCTAAAATGAGCACTATCCCTGTTTCTATCATGATCAACTTTTCCCTTCGAAAGTGGAAATATTTTGTCGATTACGTAGGGAAAAATGACTATCTACGTCGACGTGACTACTCTCTACTTCACATTTAAGTGCCTGGCAGGGAGCGTAAAAAAATAAGAGAAAAAAGAGATTGCACAGTAAGATTTAGTTCTTTATTTTCCCCGCATTGTATTCGAGAGAGGAACGGTAGAGAAATAGTCTGGAAGTGGCTCCGTTAACTCACTCTCAGGCAACTCATTGTGAACTGTAGAGCAGTTCCGTAGACGCAAATGTAACCCTCTGTGTTCCTTGCAGACTACGTGGCCTTTGAAGTTAAAGGCGTACATAATAACACTCATCTGCGTAAAAATTGGTTGCCAAACAATGAAATTGATTTTGTGAATAACGAAGTCGTAGTTGCAATGTAGGAGGTACAGTGGTTTTGCTTTTTCAAAGCAATCGTCCCAGAATTTGCCTTAGGCGGTTTAGAGAAACCGCAGAAAACTTAAAATCTTAACCTTTCTACATACATAGCTGAAATGGAAGACAGTGGGACGTCAGCTTGTATAAATTTACGAGGCTTACTCCAAAAGAAATGAAAATTATTTTTTTTAATCCACCTTTTATTCTACATGTTTGAAAGTTTTACAGTGTGTAGATAAATCATTTAGGAACAATATTTTCATTTCTCCGCATAATTTCCATCCCTCTCAACTGCCTTACGCCATCTTGGAACCAGCGTCTGTATACCCGCTCGGTAAAATTCTGGACCAACCTTTTGGAGCCACTGTTTGGCAGCGTGCACAAGGGAGTCATCATCTTCAAACCTTGTTCCACGAAGAGCGTCTTTCAGTTTCCCAAAGAGATGATAATCGCATGGAGCGAGGCCAGGACTGTAAGGCGGGTGTTTCAGTGTTGTCCACCAGAGTTTTGCGATCGCTTCCATGATTTTTTGACTGACATGCGGCCGTGCATTATCGTGCAACAGCAAAACATCCTGCTTTTGCCGGTCGACCTTGAATTTTCTGCAGTGTCGTCACATTTGCATCAGAATTTATGGTGGATCCACTTGGCATGATGTCCACAAGTAAAAGTCCTTCGGAATCGATAAACACCGTAGCCATAACTTTTCCAGCAGAAAGTGTGGTTTTGAATTTTTATTCCTTGGGTGAATTTGCATGATCCCACTCCATTGACTGCCTCTTCGACTCTGGTGAAAAATGATGGAGTCATGTTTCATCACCTGTCACAATTCTTCCGAGAAATTCATCTCCACCATTCTCGTTCTGTTCCACAAGTTCGCTGCACACTGTTTTTCTTGTTTCTTTGTGAGCACTGTTAACATCCTGGGAATTCACCTGGCACAAACCTTTTTTAACGCCAACACCTCCAGTATTCTGCAAACACTTCCTTCCCCCATCCCAACGTAGCGTGACAATTCGTTCACTGCGATGCATCTGCCAGCAGTCACCAATTCCTTAACTCTCTGCACATTGTCTGGGGTG